>NC_089215.1:4288520-4596084 GCF_963930695.1 Labrus bergylta | reverse complement strand
TTCCATATTTCTTTTCAGAAAGACAAAAGGCATGCCCGTTTCTCTTGATAGTATGTTACCCAGGCCAAACACAACAAATTATTCACCTCACGTTCGTCCTCTGAGCACAGATGATTTAAAGACGTACAGAGAACAGGGACGGCACACATAAATATAATTTGTCGTGTTACCGTCTCCATCGATTATTTGCAAAAGGGAAGCCGAAACATTACAACCCTGACAGCTTGTTTCTGCATTCATTATTATCAGTTTGATCCTATTTCCACCCATGAGGCCGAGAGGTTTCACTCAAAAAATGAAGTCGAAATTTCAAACACGGGCATCGTCATCAGCCCTGACTTTCCCCAATCGGTGCATCTCTAATACAACCCCAACACAATCCATTTAACCAACCATGACTCTACAATCATCTGTGATTCTGTGTGACTCCAAATAACATTTATAAACATGCAAGAAGAAAAGAGTAGCAGCTGTTTTTAGCTTCATCTCTTGTATTCTTTGCTGGAGGAACACTTTGATCTACACAGTCCAGTTAGTACATCTCCTCACGCCTCACGCTGATATTCTGTACATACTCTCCCTCTGGCTGTATCGTGTACTTTCAGTTGACCTATCCAGTAACTCTGTGATTACAAATCATCCTCCAGAACGACTGTGATCCCTGATAAACATGAGACCACGGCTGAGTGAGTAGAAGTCCCCCTCTTCAGCCGACAGAGAGGAGGGGGAATAACAACCCCTCACGATGAGGTTTCATCGCTTTAGGTTACATTGATACGTCACATAAAACGCGTCATTTCTGAGCACCCTGGATCCCATTCACCCCCCGTCCTCCTCCTCCTCCTCCTCCTCCTCCTCCTCCTCCTCTGTGTGAGCCCAGCCCTGTCTGTGCTCTAATGACACCACTGCATCGCCGGCAGCATCTGACGCAGCAGCGAGCAGACACACAAGAGTGATCCCTCAGAGGCCGCACTGCAGCGCTCTGCCTCGCAGCCACACACAAAAAAAAAAAAACCCTGCACAGATTTTAAAAAACCACATTCTCTAAACTATAGAACAGCTCATGTTTGTCCCGGGGTTTTTAAAAACAATGTGAACGGTTAAGCATTCACAGGCGTCTGTCAGTGCGGAGGGAAAGGTTTTATTGACGTTATGTCTGGCTCAAGTCGGTAACCCCCCCACCTGTCTCCCCCCACAGGGTGTCGAAGTTATTGATCTGAGCGCGCTCCACCTCCTCTTCATCTTTCTCCGGCAGGTCCAGCAGGTAGGACACAATCTGATGGACGACAAGATTGAAGATGACACAGATTAATGTCCGAGTTTGCCTCCAAATAGACTCAGATAAACAGCACAAACACAAATATTGACCGAGATAAAAACCACTTGTTGCTTTGACCTAACTTTCCTTTATATGCGGTTTCCATCTGTGCACCACCTGTTGCTTCTTCTTTTTGTGATTTATTTGCTGATGTAGCACAAATCATTTCAGTGTTTGAGGGATCAATACAGTGTCATCTTATTTTTAAATAAAAATCTTAAAAAGGCTTTTTTCTTTTGCAGAAACAGCCAGTGCAATACAATTTAAAATAAATAAATAAATAATGAATTAAAATAAATTCTGAGGTCAAAAATATTCAAGAAATATGCACAAAGTTAACGGTAAGCCTGCAAGGTATTTCCTTGGTTTTTCATGAATGACTAAATAATACTACAAGGTTAGAACAGCCTTGAAGTGAATGTGGTTCACACGGCAACATAATGCTGCAAGAAAAAGTGAATCTCACGTTTGAATATTACAGTAAAAACTGCAACAAGCAGAGTTGAACTTTAAAAGCATCACCCGTCTTTAACCCGTCCCTGCTGTACCTCTGTGTATCCCATACTGGCTGCAGCGATCAGAGCCTGCTGCACCGCGTGGCTCTTGGTGAAAGACGCCTGTTGTTGTGTTTGTGACGACTGCTGCTGCTGCTGCTGTGGACCGAGGCTCCAGTCACACTGGATGAGGAACTTCACCACCTCCATGTGACCCCGCAGGGCTGCGTGAACCAGAGCACACTGGCTGTTCTTATCCAGGTGATCCACCTGTTGACAGCAAAAATATATTTCATCAGGTCAACAAACAGCAAGAAAAAGAGTTCAATCCCTTCACACAATCTGCCTCTCCTCGCCAATTTTCCCGCGCGCACACACACACACACACCTTTGCTCTCCTGCGACACAGCGCCGTCACTATGGCCATGTGACCCCCGGCGGCGGCGTAGCCCAGCGGCGTCAGACCGCTTTCAGACGGAGAGTCGACCGAGGCGCCGAACTCGAGCAGCAGAGCCACCATGTCCATGTAGCCCAGGTGGGCGTGGACACACAGGACGGGGGCGTTGTTCAGCACCTCGGTACGGTAGTTCACATTAGCCCCGCCTATCATGAGCAGACGGCTCACCTGGACACCAAAAAAACGAGGAAATAAACAAATATTAAAATACGCTACTCCACAGAGAGAGGGAGAAAAGAAGAAGAGTTCATTTCAAAGTCAGATCATGTTGAAATATTCTTTAAATTTGAATCCTCCCTCACCTTAATGTTGGGCGTGTAAAGGTTTCTGAGAGAAGAAAGTGCTGCAGAAAGGCCCTCTGTGCTGTAGGATACCCACAGGCCTTGCAAGATAGATGAGGAAACCCCGACTTTTTTGCTGAGGCCCTTGAACAGAGAGAAAGAAAGAGAGAGAGAGATAGAGAGAGAGAGAGAGAGAGAGAGTAAATATTCATTACTGTGGAGTCAGACCACAGCTGTGTGTGGGCTTCTGTGAGTGTGTGAGTGTGTGTGTGTGTGTGTGTGTGTGTGTGTGTGGAGACAAATATCGGTATACCTTGAAGATATGTGCTTTGAGGATGTGATGGCCCAGCTCAATAGTCTGCTGCCGGTTCAGCTTGCTCTCCAGCCGAGAGAACCAGAAGGCCAGTAGTGTGTGGCCGCTCCTGCAAACACACACACACACACACACACACACACACACACACACACACACACACACACACACACACACACACACACACACACACACACACACACACACACACACACACACACACACACACACACACACACACACACACACACACACACACACACACACACACACACACACACACACACACACACACACAAACACACAACGTTTCAGTGACATGAGACATGTGACTCATCCGGTCATCACATCCTGTTATCACCTCAACAGTTGGGCGCAACTTTTTGTTCCAATTATAAGACAGGAAATAAAAAAAAAAACGCATCCGCTTCCTCTGCTAGATGAACGTAGTGTACCTGTGACTAACAGCAAGATCTCGTTTTACAGACGCCTGATAAACAACACAGGCCCGAGCTCTCAACACAACTAATTAGTTTCAATTACAGACGGTGCTGTGAGAGGTAAGGTCATCACGATAGGAGGATTTCAAACTTCAATATGAGCTAGTAAAAATCAAACAATGTTGATACCTGTTTTGTTACCATAGCAACCAAATACAAGTCCTAGACACCCGATATTGAGTAAATTCTAGTTTCACATTACCAAAACTTGCAAGCAAACTTCTGCACATTTTCTTAACTGCAAAAATCCACTTGAAAACTTAAAAATATGACTGAAGATCTGTATTTATTTATTTTTTTTTAAAGCTTTGGTACTTTTGGTCTGAAAGAAGCCTGCTTCATCTTATGACACAGCTGAGGTGATGCAGCAAGGAAAGGCAGATGCTGCAGATGCAACGTACATGCATCCTGGTGCATGTAGGGACTGCTGCCATAAAGGCCCCTAAAGGAACGCACCAGCAGAGTTTGAGAAGAGACTAAACTTGCTTAACATCACGTTCAGCCTCCCAGAGCCTCCTCTTTTTCCTCCCCTCAGTCCTCACCTCGGGTCGCAGAGGAACTTCGTCTTTTCCCCTTCTTCCCTCCAGATCAGCCACTCTCTGAAGGACGGGTGAACAAACATCCGGGTGCCGTCCCTCCTCTTCACCAGGAAGACTGACAGGTTGTCTACGCGTTGCTGGAAATCCTCCCAGTCCAGCGTGCCCTGCAGCGAGACGCACGCCTCAGTGTTATTTCTTATTCAGAGCTGGCTCGGGATGAGACGATCTTTGCACGCAAACAACTCACATCATTAAACATCACATCATCGCTTTAAGACGTTTAAACTGATGTCTAGATTGAAGAAGACAGAATGAATGCAAGACACTTTGTGTATTAAACAAAACCCACTTTTAAAAAAAAACATTTGTTTAAAAGAAGACTTTGATATCAACAAGGTCGTCTCATGAAATACCTTTTCCATAAAACATCTTCAGGTATTAAAGACTACTACCTGCAGCGAGCCGGCGTTGGTGGCCTGGTAGATCTGCTCGTCATTCAGCGGGTGAAGCGAGGCCACGGCCACGTTGAGCAGGGGGAGCGCCCGCTCGAACGACGACTGTGTGGGGAAGCGCATGTTGCACTGCAGCAGGTAAACCTCTGCCAGGTTCACTGGAACCACCTGAGGGAGAGGGAGAGCAGAGAATCTGAAGCGTGGTGCCGATTTGGATCAAGTCTACAGGATATAAATAATGCATTGTGTTTGCACTGTGCGTCTTCAAACTATTCCACGTGCTCCTCCCTCAGAGAAGGAGAATGTAAATTCATCTGTTGTCATTTTTATGGAGTCTGGGAGCGCGGCTGAATACATGAAATTAAATGAATCTGCTGCTGCGAGATAAAATATTTCAATATAAAATTGCCGGCTAAAAACAATTCAGCTGCATTATTTATCAACAAGGTGCTGGGAAGAACTTACGAAAGTACTTTTCTTCAGAGTGCAGGTTCATTAAAAAGATGACGTTCCAGCGCTGCCTTTGCAGAAATTCGGCACACTAGACGTCGATTACATATCGCTTTACAAAGTCTGACAGTTTGGACTCGCTCTCTCTCAGACAATATCATAACAACCGCCCCCTCCCTCGACCACCCTCGCATCTCAGCCCTGTTGCTAAGGAGTTCATCAGGGGGACGCAACAAATGATCCTGTGGTATTACCTTACTTATTTAGCAATTTAGCTCCAATAAAAATATGGCAAATTAGCAATCAGCAGCTCATGTTGCAATGATAACATCGATGTATAAACAACTTTAACTTAATTGCATTTATACTAAAGCAAAGTTAAATAATGGCTGCACACTGATTCAGTCTGAATCCCTCGTCGGAGAGGGTCTTTCTGTGTGGAGTTTGTATGTGCATGCTAGAAAACAATGCTAAAGGAAAGTGTAAATCTTAAAAAAATCTATCAATATTTTTAAATGATTGGTGTCAACATCCCCGCTTTTGGTCTATCTGCTGAATTTCTCTTTATAGATGACTTCTCTCTGAGCTTAACCCGAGAAAACCTCACCCAAACAACAACCACGTACCTTATAGCTGGAGCTTTTCAGCACAAGGTAGCCCTTCTCGATGAGGTCAAAGGTGAGCTTGAGGTACAGGTAGGAGCCCTGGCTCAGGGCTTTGAGGTGGGCGCTGAGCTTGCCGAAGGTGGTGTTGTCCATCTTGCCGTTGAGCGAGATGTTGTTCTGGATCTCGGGGCTGCTGTGGATGCGGTGCAGGATGTAGCCCTGCAGGTCCTGGTCGATGGCGTCGTTCTCCTCCAGGCCGTCCAGAGAGATGCGGTGGAACGGCAGCGCGTTGGTGATCTCCTGAAGCAGTCAGAAACATTTTCAGTCAAAGTGCTGTTGGTCCAGAGATATCTGACCACGGCCTACATGCTTAGTCATTTGAAGAAAACTGATTCATATGAAGGTTTAAAATAAACTTCAAACAGTCTATGACTAAGTAGTCTACATCTCATGAAGGAAAGGAAGAGGAGACAAATGAAGCAGGAAAACAAAAAAAGTTCCATTTTAAAAACATTTTTCTTCTGAATCATTTTCTGAACAATAGAGACAAAATAAAACGACACAAAGAGACAGAAGCTCTTAGTTGATCTTTCCATATCGGCTTTTAAAATACATCAAACCTTTTGAATTAGATTCAAAATGAAACAGCAGAGGATTAGTTACTGAACAAGTAGTGAGATTTAAAGGCTTTATATGTGATTTTTTTGATCCAGCAGATGTCGCCCTTGAGCACCAGCATGAAACCAAAACAACTCGCGCTGCATTGTTGTGTTAGCATGCTAATGCTAGCGATCTTTATTCTGCTCGTATCTTCACACTGCATGTAAATTTACCTGAAATGAGCGTGATCTAGAAACACAGTTAAGCAGTGAGTACAGTATGTTATTCTTCTTTTCTCTAGTCCCTCAATTAAACAACTTTTATACACGAGGGGAGGAGTCAGCCGGCCGTCCCGGCGATGTAAACAAACTGAAGATAGGACTCTGAAAACTCTGAAAACATCACAGACAGTGGGACTCGGGTGTTACACCCATTGTAGACAGTCATGACTCACAGAGTTATTTTCAGAGGATATACTTGATTTCTATTATATTTAAGTGTGAAAAATCACATATAAAGCCGTTAAGCCCACAGAGAGAGTGTGGCGTCTCTACCTGCAGCGTGGTTCTGACTGTGACCACCAGTTTGAGCCAGGGAGGGAACTTGTTGATGGTTTTTGTGAGGAAGGACACGATGGTGTCTCCGTAGTCCGGCTTGTGGAACTCCGCCTCGTTCAGACCGTCGATGAGGATGATGAGATCCTCCTCGGAGTTGATTTTCCTCTCTGAGAAATCAGGAAAAACGTGCACAATTCAAATAATATAAACATGAATGACAGACTTAAGTGAAAAATAAGAGGTTTCTTCTCCTGGAAACAGATTAGTCTTTAAAATCTGCACCTGCTCCTGGATTCAGATCAAGCCACAAAGTCACATTTTAAGTACTTAGCAGATTGAAAAGAAAAGTATCTGATATAACTTTATCAGCTGATAACAGCTGTTATTTTACCTTTGTAAAGGACATCCAGGGGCTCCAGGACCCCCCTCCTGAAGGCAGCCAGGGGGTCCTGCACGCAAGAGCGCAGACTCAGGATGCTCTGTAGGTGCGGCTCCCTCAGCAGCTGCTCCCTGTAGGCAACGAGGTGCGGCGAGCGGCACAGCAGAGCCGCCACGTTGTGCACAAACTCTGGGACAAGGCAGGTGTAGGCGTTATCCGCCTGGCAGTAGTGGTACGCCACCACCTGGGGGCGACAGAGAGTAAAGCCGGGTTCAGCCGGGTCACACAGAGAGAAACATGAGAGGTGAACGCTTCCTAAACAAACATTTGGGTATTGCACACAGACTCGTGACCAGCGTCAGGGAGGCTGTGAGGCAGACGACACACTTTGAGAAAAACTTTTTTTTTTTCAGGGTTCTGTCGAGTGCAGAGCCGGTGATGCCAGCGTCTCAACTCATCTGGGATTGATTCGACGTCATGGCAGACGATTGCGGTATAATGAAACATAATGCTCCTCGTTTCACTGCACGGTTTCAGCCATTAATAATTCATCTATTCCCGACTGCCAAGAGAGACTGATTCGGGGTCAGCTCATGCATGCTCATGTGTCTGATGATTGTGTCATGAAGGAGTCAAGTGTTTGACAGTGAAATTTCACAGCCTTGAACATGCTTAAATAAATAAAATGATTGGTTGAATAGATGAATAAAAAGTTAATGCATGGCAACATAATGACTCAGGGTGCGTCTGAGAGGAAATGGGGGGTGTGGCTACAGTGACCAGCAACAGCAGTGAGAAACAGTGTAGGTGTTACGGGTCCTGCCTGTGGTCCAGGTCATGTTCGGAGTCACTGCTGTCTTTTGAAAGCCTGGATTACTGATTGTAACAAAAGTCCAGAAATGTAAAATGAGGGTGCAATGCCTCCCTTTGCACCCTCTGGGAACCGGGGCCTGGTGGGATTAGGTTAAAAAAGTGGAAGACAGGTGAATTTTTTTGGAGCGGCAGGCGTGAGCAGACGCTCCCGGGGACTGGGCGATCATCACACTGTGTCCAGATTTGTCTCCCGAGGTGCGGGCACAGCGATTCAGAGGGCAGTGAGGGGAAAGGCTACGGAAAACAAAAGACTAATCAAAAGGGAATTCTAATTTCTGGTCACAACGGAATAAAGGGCTTCAAAAATAAGAGGGGTGAAAAAGGGAGTGAGCTCAATTATTAATGTACAGAGTTAACAAGATCTAATAGCTTGGCTGGGAAATGGCTTTCTGCAGGTATAAATATTTCATAAGGCTCCCTGGCAAAGTTGTTTTTTCTTTTTTAAACACATCTGCATAATGCATCAGGCTGGGACCGGGGATGCAGATGGCTTAGCAGCAGGGGGGGGGGGGGGACCAAGGGGCGACAGAAGACGGGGAGAGGAGCAGGAATAGAGCCGCTTTCACACCTCATACAGGTTTACACTGCAGGCAGGAGGTGGATGTGAATACTTCAGAATATCGTTCAAAAAGTCAACATGTAACACTAAAACGGGCTGCACATACATTTCAGTATTTTCATATAAACAAAGTCCCAACTTATCTTCACCTGTTTTGAAGTCTACCCCCCCTCAGGTGAGGAACCCCCCCCTCCCCCCTCCATGAGCTTGAAACATTTTCACTTTGACAGAACTCCAGCGGCGTCTGCACTTTCATTCGGGTAAGAAGCTAAAAGGGAAAAGAGCAAATCACTCGCTCTCAGGCCACCTATGCTGTCACTAATTGTTGGAGAATTAAGACTTAAAAAGGAGCCATTTAAAATTATCTTGCAGTTTTTTTTTTTAATTACAGAGATACCGAGGCCCCGAAAAAAAAAAAAAAAAATGTCACGCTTAAACACAAACACAGACATTATGCTCGCGTGGCGTTTCGACTTCATGAAGAAAATGAAAATGGACAAACAACACATGCAAATGCAAATATGCAAATAAAGCCCAATGACACACAATATGACAAAAGAATATAAGTCCTTTAGTTCACACAAGGCTGCAAGGAAAGAGAGGAATGGAGGTGTGGAGAGGCAGATATGTTCAGAGGGAGCTCATCTTCTTTAATGCATACAAATGTGCTTGACCTATTTCATACAGCTATAGTGCATATACTATTTCATTTTCAAATCCCTATGAGCACACTCATTTCTGCAGCAATTGGCTGAAAATGGAGCATTTGAATTCTTAAAAAGTAGCCGATTGGAGGGGAAGCAGTCAATTAAAAATTGGAGTTCTTGCAGCTAGAAGTTCAGGGCCAATGATTTTTAAAGACTTGGCTTTCTTTTTAAAATGTAAATCAGGATCTGGAATGGAAATATGTGTGTGTGTGTGTGTGTGTGTGCACATGGTCACAGGTGTGTCTTGTACCTGAGAGGCCAGCCTCCTCATGCCTTCTTCCTGGCGTCGCCTCATCTCAGGGGTCCCGGGGCAGCTGCCTCCTCCCAGGGTGCCGTGAGTGGGCTGAGGCTGGGTGAGAGGAAGCCCCTCTCCATCTGGACACAAGAACAGCTCAACATGCTCAGTGACAGCTCGGAAAAAAAAAAAAGAAAAAAGGCGGCACATTCATGCAATCTTTTCTCGCTTGATATTCTCAAAACAAAGACTGTATCCGGATTGAACATGATGTTAAAAATAGAACATGATGACATTCAGGAAGTGATCTTCATCCTCACTGGGAATTAAAAACCTCGTTTGAAGAAAACAAACGGATGCCTACGTTTGGGAGAGGCCTGCGGGCTGTCCGAGGCGATCTGTCTCATGCGGGTGCCGTGGCAGCTCAGCGCCACCAGGCGCGAGATTATGGCCGTCTTTCCGAAGCCAATGTTGCCTACTACGGCCACGCCGCGGTTGGTGCTGGCGTTGGGGCTGTTGAGGTAGGCGTCGATCTCCTGGAAGAGCCACTCGCGGCCTGTGAAGACCGAGTCCATGGTGATGCTGGGCACCTCAAACAGCAGGGGTTTGAGGGCGATGTCTTGAGGCCGATAGGGTGCAAAACGTACTGGAAACAAAGAGATTGCAAGTGGTCAAAAATATACTCTTTGATAATGTTTGGAAAGCAGACTCTCTTTCTTTATGTGTTTGGAAACTGAATTAAGGAAAGTTTTTGAATGTACAATACGAGCTCATAAATCTAAGCCATGGGGCATACAGTATATATACTTTAACTGTCCTGCAAAATATGTATGCAAACACATTGCACACCCACAGATCTCTGCATAGCAAGCTAAACATTATTTCCCTCATATATTTGTGTTCTGGGTATCGCTTCAATGAATAAGTTGCTTTGAATTTGTTTTGTTTTTCTGCACTGAACAGCCTTAAATTCAACAGAAATTGGATCTTTTATGTTTTTATCTCCAACAAAATAAGTGTATTTATCAATTTGTCACAGTGAACAATGTAAAACACAGAGAAAACTAACAAAAAAAAAGGATAAATCAGCTTGTTGGGTAAATAAAAGGTTTTAACTTTAAGCTAGAGATGAAGGAGAAAAATATATTGTGTTTATTGTTTGAGGAGTGAATTTTTTGTACCAGTTCAAAGCAGAGGACTTCTTTAAAAGTCTAGACTTGTTGCATTTGTTTTTGCAAAATAAAAAATGTGCAAAAAGTGAAAAAACAGCATCTTCTTTCTCAGCCGAGGCGGACTGATGAGTTCTCTCACTAGGGGGAGTCATTAAACTGAAGTCCTCCAGAGGTTGGGCATCTTTTCAGCACAACATATGGACCATTAAAGACTGATGAGGGTAAAATAAAATCGGCTCTGAACTTCTGAAGCTGTGTGATAAAATGCGCTGTAAAATTTAGGCCGCTGCTTCTGGGTGTCATCTCCTGGGTTCGGTCTTCTTAAAACCGACTGGAGCTTTGAGATGAAAAAAAAACACGCTCTCTTCTATGTGCTGCGTCTTTACTTTAAATGTTATATCAGCATCTGGTGATTACGCCTGATTAAGAATGTGAGTGGTATGTGAATAATCCAAACGCTGTGCTGGCAGGAGGGAGTGTGTGTGTGTGTGTGTGTGTGTGTGTGTGTGTGTGTGTGTGTGTGTTGCCACTTCACTCACATTAAGCAAGTAGCCAGCGAGCACAGGGAGCAACAAATGAGAAGAGGAGAAACTTACGTGATTGGGATTGCCAGGCATGGGTGTTATTAGCGGAAGCTGAGACGAACAGCAAGCATAAGACAAAAGAGAGAGAGAGAGAGAGAGAGAGAGAGAGAGAGAGAGAGAGAGAGAGAGAGAGAGAGAGAGAGAGAGAGAGAGAGGAGACAGAGAAGTGAGGGAGGGGAGAAAGACAAGCAGTGAGAGCAGGAATGAAAACTGGCAGCTGTGTGTATCAGAGCACAGGGCAAAAAGATGCAGCTCAATGAAACAAAAACAAAAACAAAAACAAAAACAAAAACAAAAACAATAACAAAAACAAAAGCAGCAATAGCATCGGCACATCATGATGTCAGAAATACGGGGAAACCACCAGACCCGGGGTCGATCGCTAATTGAAATCCTTTGAATTACATCGAGCGTATTCCTCCGCATGTCTGGAGGGGAGGTTAGGGGAGAGGGGGTTCGCACTTTTGGGAGAATCTAATTGGTTCCATTGTGCCGGCCAAGATCAATCAATCCCAATAAAACATAATTGAATCCAGTTCTAGTAATTCGACCCCGGGATGGGAGACTCCAAACTCGACTCCTCTGACTAACGTGTGTGTGTGTGTGTGTGTGTGTGTGTGTGTGTTACAAGTTGGGAAAGTTAACAGGGTCTGCAAATAAAGTCATTAACCTCCGTGCAAGCAGACCCCCCCCTCCCCCCCTCTATGTTTCCAGTCATTACAGAGCGCTCAGTCAAACAGCTGAATGTTCTTCCCCAGGTGATTTCTTCACTTCTCTTTTACTTGAAGTTGAATGTAATCAGATTTTTTTTTTGCAGCGTGCGGTTTAGAAATATATCTGCTGGTCAGACGATATCCAGGGAAGCGGCTCATTCACACTCTTGCAGAATATCAGCAAAAAGAAAACTCTCTGAGTCGGAGCGGTAGGAAATATATATGCACCGGACATAAAAGATGGAGAGAGCGTGCAGTTAGGTTTTTTTTTTTTTGTGCGTCTGCAGAAATCTCTCTTCTGTGTGCAGGCAGACACAGAGCTACGAAGAGAGCGAGGGTGTTGCATTAGAGCTGTATATCCTCCGTAAGTGACTCCTGTGTGCTGGATTGGCTGTTTGGCTTCATCACATAATGAGCTGATATCGCTCTTAATGTATTCTTTTTACTCCAAAGTGCAGCTGCAAGCATTACTTTCATCACACGAGAAAACGCCACGATCATGCTGAGAATTCCCCCCCTCCTAGTTTGCAATCAGCAAAAAGCACAAACAGATATACCTGGAGTATAAAGGGAGTGGGGTGAAAAGCTGTGCTCGGGTTTTTTTTTTGTATACTGAATGCAGCGCTGCATTTTACTGCTCTAAGCTCTGTGCAGGCTGCAGCTCCATGTTTTAGAAAAGACTTCTCATCCTTTTTTTTTTTCTCTCTCCCCTGGTCAGACTTTTTTTTTTTATAGATAGCTCAACAAACATACACACATATAAACACAGGCAGAGAGAGAGAGGCCGAGTGACTCCTCTACGATTCACAATCTGATGTAATATTCCTCAAGTTGGGTGTCACGCTGTAAAAGAAACAGCCCTGATGCAACATATGTGACGGGGAATGCAAAAGCTACTCAATGCTGTCGTTTACAAAAAACCATAAGCAACCAAAGTAGGGGCTGTGTACCCAAAGCTACTCTGTTTTACAGTGGCGCTAATCCAATTATCTAAAGGGGAGGGGGGGGGGGGGAGTGACTGGATGCCAATGTCTGTAAAGCTCCTTTCGTCCTAGTGGAATTACTAAACACACCCTCGCACTATTGGGCGCCATCCTCCAAACGGCAGAAACGATTACACCACTTTAATGCGCGTGAAGTCGTGCAGCCACTACTGCTCCTCAGTGGCAGGTATTCCAGGAAAGAAAAACATGGCAGCCATGTTGTGAACGGGCGCTGAGGGAGTTGTTTCCAGGACGGTGAAAGCGAGCGTGTGAGTGTGGATGGATGGATGGCAAGTTGCTCATAATCCTGCCCATAACACTCCCCCCCTCAGGCGACATTGAGCAAGGTATCACTCCCGCTCCGCTCCTCTCCTCTCCTCTCCTCTACCACCAAAACCTTCATGGCCAGACGGAGCGAGAGTCTCAGACGTTTTTTTTAATTATTCACCAGGTGAGGATGACTCACGGTGGCTGAACAGCGAGAAGGACGAGGAGAAGAAGTGGTGGATGGGAGGTGGAGGAGAAAGAGAAGGAGGAGGAGGAGAGCCGGCTTGATTTTGGCACTGATTTGGAAGGAGGGGAGGACATGATGGGAGGAGGAGGAGGAGGAGGAGGAGGAGGATGGTTGTTGTGAGGGAAACTGGGGAGTGAAGCGATGGGTTATCTCAGGTTATCTGAGATTTTTCTCTTTTACATCTGATGTGTGAGTTTATACAGCTTCTCCTGCCGTCTCATTTTTCAGACATACAGTTAAAAAAATCCATCCAACATTAGACGCAGAGCTACAGATGCCACACTCAACGGATCTTACATAATTTGTGTTTTTGGAAAATAAAACTCATCTTATGTAATTTGCACTGCAGGCTTAAGTACAATAAACCTAGATGTGCGCATCGACAATGCAAGTCTTAAGAGAAATGTGTTATAATCTTCCTCTTTGGCTCCAAATCCATTTCAAACATACTATTTTGGAGCTGGCATATTTTCACCGACTTACTTTATGTCTTGCAGCCAAGCAACAGAAAAAAAAAAATTGTGTCAATACGTTATATAAGTTGATGTAAACGCATCAAGTGCGACCCCTGCACATCACATCCTAAAATCTCTCTCTTTATAAGGATTACTATTGATCATGACAAGATTACGGAGATGAGATAGAGGGCATGGGCTGTCAGACAATGTGAGAAATAGGAGATAAGGGCGTGATAATGATCTGGAACCGTCAGTGTCAGTTGTTTTTTTGGCAAACACGTTCATGCACTGTCATCAAATCTCCACCTGGAATCTCGCTGACTCGGCTGAGACAGCAGTGGGGGCATCCTTTAGTCTGTGTTTGCTGTAAATAATTGACGGAACTGTGGTTCACTTTCGGGTTAACCTGCAGCTCTTTCTTTCTGCGGTTGTTCATCATTGGGCAACAACAATACTGAATATATCG
The DNA here is from genome assembly GCF_963930695.1 of Labrus bergylta. Classification (NCBI taxonomy): domain Eukaryota; kingdom Metazoa; phylum Chordata; class Actinopteri; order Labriformes; family Labridae; genus Labrus; species Labrus bergylta. Next base: position 4,581,875 of record NC_089215.1, on the reverse strand, counting down.
TCCTGTTCCCAGCAAATTAAAGCTTCCAATATATTCATGCACCTTTCAATGCTTTCTGACTTTCCTATCCTGTTGGTGACAAATCCTCTCGCAGTCCTACGACTCAAACTGAATCATTTACAATCGGGCTCTAACAAAGTCGACAGGCAGGCACTGGAATGTGAATAAAAAAAGTGAATTTGTTGGGAACTATTTTTCAGCGGCTGATTCAAACTTATTCAGACCGATTGTTAGGAAGTGTTTGGCAACAGCAGGAAAAGAAAAAAAAACAGTATGTGGGCTGAGATGAAACGAACAACAATGTCCTGGTACAGCGACAATAACAAAGGTCTATCTTAGAGAACAAACAAAGATAACCTTCAGTGTCTGAGAGAATCATCAGGTTTTGTTGTGTTCACTGTCTGCTCTCATATTTCTGGTTATATTCTCGCTCAGAGCACCTCCTCCTCCTGCTGTCTGGCATGTTCTCAGTCAAAGTTTACACTGAAGTCTTTGAAAATAGGGATAAATATATAGCTTTATTATTTAGTAAATCTCAGTAATTTTCTCAAATAGGTAGGCGTACTTTAACTTGAGTAAATAGTGCATTTGGTCGGGGCTATTTTCAGACTAGAAAGTGTTTGCATTAGCAGATTAAAGTGTGGTATGGATGATTTTAAAGATGACATATGATCCTCCTTCTCCACCTTTTCAAACAGTCCCCTGTGGTCTAAATGAAATATCTGTGCTGTGCTTTGGTCAAAATATAACATGAATCAAGCACCAGAGGAGGTTTGTGACCCTGTAGAAACCAGCTCACTCAGAACGCTCTGTTTTGGTGTATGTCTCTTTAAATGCTATGAGCTCCCCCCCTACTCATCCCGCCCCTTTCTTCTGCAGGATGTGGCGACACTAGTTCAGCATTGCACTTCAATGGCAACTCATGAGCATGCCACCTGGGAAAAACATGGCTCCCAGAGACAAAGAAGTGCGTCAACCAAGAATACGTTCCTGAAGTTACTTCATGTCATTTTGAAATTTGAAATTTTTGTGCCTCGGCTTGCCCGCCATGGTGAGTGTTGGAGACTAACCTGTAGTCTTGAAAGTGATGTACTGTGTTTATTTCACTTATATTTTATAAAAAGTAATGCTTAATGCATTTAAATTAATGCAAGTCACATAACGTAACCAAAAAACCTACCATGCCCAAGTTAAACTACGACAACAGAGGTCTATCTGAGGGAATAGGTAACCTTCAGTGTCTGCATGAGATGAACCGGATTTCTACTAACTTCATTGTTGAGTGTGGTGATAACATCACTCAGAGCTCCAGCTGTCCAGCATGTCTCACATCAGTTTCTGTACTTGAAGGACTCACCTCAAAATAGAACCTCAGAAAGAAATATTATTCAAATAAACACTCAAGGTTACTTTCTGTGACAGACTGGGATGGGAAGATGTTGGATATATTTGGATATTTTAAAAGCAAAGGATCTAGAGTTTACAAAAAAGGGAGTAAATATGTTAGTAATAAAACCCTCAGGAGTTGAGAATATTTTTATCAGCCTGATATCCGTCAGATAACAAAAAGGCTTGTTTTTTTTGTGTATGTGAGCAGAGGTAGAAAGACGAGCGAGGGAGCGTTTGGAGGAGGGGGAGTAAAGGAGGGTATAAGGTAAAGAATAAACGAGGGAGAAAACCGAGTGCGCGGTGTACAGTTCTGCGAGTGAGTGAATAGATGAGGTGGGTGGTAAATCTTAGAGGTAGGCAGGCAGGAGGCACAAGAAGGTCCATTACAGTCTGACTCACTCTCCTCAAAACAGAAGCACAGCTCGAGCCCCCGATGACCGGCATCAAAAGAAGCTTCGACAAAACCAAACCGAAGAGAAAGAACGAGAGAGAGAGAGAGAGAGAGAGAGAGAGAGAGAGAGAGAGAGCTGCATCTGTCTGCTGGTTACCACCTGACCAACACAGAAACCAGCAATCTTCTTCTCCTCAAGCTCATCTGTAAGTCAAATCGTCTCGTGTACAAAAAACCAGAGAGGCTTAATCTGGGACAAAATGTTTAAAATCTGCACCTGTGGCTTGTCAGGATGCCGATACAAACCACGATTATGTCACAGTTCTCTAAAAGTGGAAGAGCCAAATGCAGAGGTAAGAAGTAAATATTTAAATCACAGGCTACGTCTTTGGTGGCTACTCCTCATGCTGTAACTCAAACTATAACAGTAACTGAGGCCAGACATCTCGGGCATCATGCTGTGCGATCCAGGAGAAGATCTGAGATAAGCCTCTCACCGTGCATCACTCATGCTTTGCAAATCACCATCTACGTTTGCCACACCTGTCAGCTGGATGATCGTCTTCAAAATGCAGAAGTGCTCACATGATTCACAGTTCCCACAGGATGGCTAAGCAAAGCTCTGTTTGACTGGGCATATGTGTGTTTACTTTTAAAAACAGGACGCTCTGGAAGGAAGGTAAACGCCGATACTGTTCGGAGTCTCCGGCAGCCACTGTGCTAAACTTAGTTAGCATTGAAAAACAAAGACACTGACGACATGTAACAGTTAGAGCGTACTCGTAGGTCCTGATGTGTCGGTTCATGAATTATAATAAACATTTCAGCCACTATTACAGTATATTTATGATGTTTATGAAATATGAGAGAAAAAGCTTGTGTTGCATTTCTGTTATTGTTCATCAAATAATATACTGAATGGCATTGTAACTTTAAGATACCTCGTGTGCCTCGGGCTGAAAATGAGAGAGTGGTGCTGAGGAGAAATTGATGAGGTGTCTGAAGTAAAAAAAGGTTCAGGCTCTTGAGAGAATGAGGGTGCTTTAAAGTTTTCTAATTTCCTGAAAGATCTATATTTGTAAGTTTTAAATGTTGTGGAATGAGCAGGCTAAGGGGCCATAAAATCGAGAATAATCGCGTGGGGGACCAAGTGGCACCCAGCGGTGTCGACAAATGAAGCCAATATGGAAGTGTTAAAAACTGCAGTTCCACAAGTGGCCACTAGAGGCTGGCTGCAAAAGCCAAATGATCCCCATTAGATCCCCAAAATGCCAAATTGTACAGCAGAAATAAACATTTACAGGCTGGAAAAAAAAACCACTCATTTGGTATCAGTATCTCATTTTTCTATTTGGTTAAAACAGTACCAAGAGGGGGCGCTGGTGGCGCAGTGGTTGGTGCGCGCGGCCCATGTATGGAGGCTGTCGTCTCAGGCGGGCGGCCCGGGTTCGCTTCCCACCTGTGGCTTCTTTCCCGCGTGTCGTTCCCCACTCTCTCTCTCTCTCTCTCTGATTTCCGACTCTATCCACTGTCCTATCTCTCCATTAAAGGCACAAAAAGCCCAAAAATAAAAATCTTTAAAAACAGTACCAGGGGTTTTGGTTATATGAAGACTGAGAGTTATTCAACATTCGCATAATTAAGGGGTGTGGCTGATTTGACTGGCGACAAAAGTTCGGCTGAGATAATATTAGTTATATGGCGATTGTCCCCATTTGGCTTCAAAATGTCTCTTCAGACACAAATGGGTGACATCATTGAGTCTACATCCGTGTAGTCTATGGAGGGGGGGGGGGAATCTTACTATTTGCTCATGAATGTATTTGACAACATGTGATGCAAACACAAAATGAATAAAATAACAAACTGATCCTTCAGACAGAGACTCAGAGTCTCTATAAGTACATTAACTCACATTTCAGAGGGGGGGGAAAAAAAGCATTTTGAAATTTGCCCTTAAATCACCTTCAGGGGAGAAAACTGCTGTCCTCCTGAGTCTGCTCCTCTGTCTCTCCTGGTGAGACCACGGGAGCAGAGCACTCAGGAGGGCTCTGACACTGATCCAAGGAGGCACAACGCATGCTAGGACGCGGTCAGTCGGCATGTAAACACACTTGGCTGCCCTTGGGGGGGGGGGGGGGGGGGGTTGAAACAAGTGGCTCTGGCAGTAACAGTGAACGAGCTCTTCCCTCTGTGTCCGTCTCCTCCTCCTTTACCCGCCTAACACTCTCTGCGTTTCTCTGATTTTGTCGACGGGGGGAATCACATCACAGCTCAGCCGAGTGCTCTCTCACCGCTAAGTGAGGGTCTCAACAGGTGTTTAAAAACACACGGGGACGCATATTTGTGTTCGCTTGGATGGCGGCCCGGGGGGGGGGCTGCTGCTTTACGGTGCTCATTAACGGCTAAGTGACAAAGAGGAAGAAGGGGGCGAAAGGGGGCGAAGGGGGACACATAATGCTGTGACATGAGGCCATTTGGCCGCTTTGGTGAGGAGGCTGCGGAGATTTGCTCGATCGCGAAGGCGCCTGATGTGTGGCGGACTCGAGCGGTGAGCGGTGTGCAGCGGAGCGCGATCTGTCTGTGAGTGTTAAGCACTGAGACAAATTTCAGCGTGGCGGTGACACAACCTGACAAAATGCTCTCGTGCACAGGGCCTCTGCTACACACACACACACGCACACACACACGCACACACAACATCTGACAACCTGATCCGCGAGCACAGCCGCACAAACAGACGTCTGCATCTGAAGCGCATCGCACACATCAAATCATCCGTCACTCTCCTCTCTTTTGAATTCTTATAAAAATAACTCGCTCGTCATGCAGCCTCGACGTTCAGCCGCTTCTGAGTTGTTTGTGGATGAAATACAGAACAGTGGCCCTATTGTGCGGAGCTGCACCGTGTCTGATGGCAAGCGAGTGAATAATCGCAGCCTGACCTGAGACAAAAAGAGCCGTCTGAAAGTCTCAAGTGAAAGTAAATGTTGTTTAAAAAAAGCCTTGACTGTCATTCTCACACAAGCGTTTCACCCTCTCCGTCGAGCACCTGGAGTCGCAAAGTCACTTTGTGTTGCAGCTCATCCCCCTGAGCCGCAGAAACACATGAAAACATTCTCAAGAAAATCTTTTTGAAGACTTCTTTATGTATCTACTTTTACATTTTGATTTGGCAATATCCGCCTTTTAATGCAGCTGCGCACGTCTTGCATGGTACCCTCTGTTTCTTTCTATTCTTTCATTTCCTGTTGGTGCTCAAACACGGAAATAAAAAAAAAACGGAAAGCTCCTGTGAGGAAGTTTTTGCTTTTTTTTTTTTTTTTTTGGTGTGTTATGAAACAGACTGAAATTAATGCTGATGCCTCCAAATGACCAACAAAAGCATCAGTGATAAGAACTGACTTATCATTCTGAATATCTGAACCTGCTGCCATGTGGTCGATGTCATATGAGGTCATGGCTTCAAATTGAATGACATCACTATGAGACGTTTTGTCAGAAAGAACTACATACACACGCACAGGACGAGATCAACAATGAGACACTGCTTTGCGCCTCACAGACTGAACGAGCAGCAGCTTCCAGTGGACATGACGGGGTGTGTGTGTGTGTGTGTGTCTGTGTTTCTGTGTGTGTGCTCTCTTTAGCTCCGCCTCGTCGCTCACCTCTCAGGTCCTGCCCGGAGCGGCCCGGCCCGCAGGTGGTGCTCTGTCTGGGCATGCGCAGCGAGGTGCGTAATGGAGTGTGTCGCTGCTCATCCAGGTATGCCAGGTCCTCCAGGTGGGCTGAGCTGGTAGCTGCGTGTTTGTGTGTAAAAGAGAGGGAGCAAAAAGACACTTCAGTCAGCATGTATATGAACACACAAGGAGACACATACAGTAAAACAAAAAACCTCTTTTTTAAACACACACACACACAAGAAAGGTTGTTGTGGTTCATGCCAGCGGTCCTCAGGCAGCTGTCAGGCTCCCGCTCTCACATTTGCTAACAGCAACAGGAAGAAAACGAGCCGTCCCTACATGGTTCTGTCCTAAAAAAGAAAAAAAAATCTCCCTCCTCTCGGTGTCTGTCACGCGGCATGGAGGCAGATGCCATCCAGCCCCTCTCAGGATTAATTAGCTCAGCAGACAAATGTCTTATTCATGGAGCGAGCGCAGTCTGACGCCGGCTGCCGATTGTTCACACCACGCTGCGTCTTCGGGGGCCAACGCTCGGAAACCAGTGAATATTATATGAGATAAGACACGCCGCCAGTGTGAGTAAGCAAGCGGGGTTCCCTGATCCTTCCTCACACCTGATGCCCCACCCCGGCTCAGTCAGAGGTGAGGACGGGGGGAAAAGGACAAGAAGCACTGGGAGTAACTTCCAGGAGAGATTAAGGGAATCTGAGACAGAGGGGGATTTAGTTTGTTTCATTAAAACTGAAATTTGGTCGGAGTAAAATCTACTAATGCAGAGATAATGGAGAAGCTGAAGAATGCTGCTGGAGGGCAAAATATTGAAGACTTGCAGTGTGGGACCGCTGAGTAACTGTTTCCTGGGAACCTGTAAACTTCTGTGTTTCTTCATTTTTATTCCAAGTTGATTACATCGCTGGTTTTGAGCTCTGTAGCTGTTTGTTGAAGAAGTTATGAAAACACTGTTCTCATTGAGGAACTTCCTGAAGCCTGGGAAAATCTTATTAAAAAAAAACGATAAACAGGAGGTGACATGATGAAGGAGGCTGAGCAGGAAATCAGACAGTTGCTGTGTGAACTGTGATGAGCGTGCATAAAGATACCACTATGGGAAATACAACAACAGCTGATAAAGTTTTGGATATAAGCGAGTGTGCTATTTGATGCAACAATTGGATACAGTCATTTTTAAGCTCCCTGAAAACTGGACTGTTTTTTCTGCCTACACTTCAGTAAGCTGTAATACAGCTGCGACTGATCTATTGTTTTATATTCTATACAGGAGAACTTATATGAGGTCAGTTTCATGTGACAAAAGTAAACAAGCACTGCTCGATGCCAGCAGACACTGTAACAGGAGTGGATTCTGGCTAAAGGTCTGTAATAAGATTTTAGATTTGGCTTTATTTTTAAAATTCTAACTAAGAGGTAAGGTAAAAAAAAAAAAAAAAGAAATCAGTAAACAGTAAAAACAGATTTTCTGAAGCTCTTCTGGAGGCTCAGCTTGTTTTTCAGTTAAAGAGTCTTCTGTATTGAATTATTTTTAATTCTTAATCTTTATTTAAGAGGCATTTAAGGGGTCGCTTGTAGCCTAGCGGTTATGTCACGCGCCCCGTGTTCAGAGGTCTATAGTCCGGGCCGCAGCGGCCGTGTGTTCAAATCCGACCGCTGCCCTTTGCTGAATGTCGTCCCACCCCCGCTCTCTCATCCTGACATTTCCCTCTCTCTCTTCAGCTCTCCAATGAAAACACGGCCCACAAATATCTTTAAAAAAAAGAAGATATTTGAGAGCTACAAAGTTCAAGTGTGGAGACTTTTTGGAGAAAAAAATTGTATCAGGGGGCGCCGGTGATCAAGCGGTTAGTTTTCCCGCCCTATGTGCAGAGGCTGTAGTCTTCAAAGTTGGCGGCCTGGGTTTGAATCCGACCTGTGGCTCCCTTCCCCACTCTCTCTCTCTATCCTGAACTTCTCAATCCACTGTCCCGTCTCTCAAATGAAGGCTTCCAAAAAAAAAAAAAAAAAAAGGATCTCATTATCTGAAGTTGAGAAGGAACAGCTTTGGGTCCTGTCTTTCATCCTGTCTGACAATGTGCCTCTTGTGTATCTCAGCCCGTCTCATTTAATCTCACATATAGATAAATGAACTTCACGAGTGCGATGCCATCACAACCAGCAGAGTTTACAAAGAAACAAAAATAAGACCCCAGGAGATTAAACCTGATGAAACATTTTCACTGACGCTGTACCTGCTGAGAGTCCAAGAAAAACTCTAAACATTGGGGGGAAGGTGTGACTGCCAGAGCACGCCTCTTCACACTGATATCCTCCGTTTCTCTCTCCAGAAAGTCAAGCTTAAAGTAAAGTAATCCCTCCGTGTGGTCGGCCTCGGAGAACATTCTTTTCTCACCGGTGTTCAAAAATCAGCAGCACCTCAACCTTGATCGTCTCCTTTCATGGGTTCACAGAGAGCCGTTTCTGTGCTACTGGAGTAAAGCTCAGTGAAGTAGTGAGCACGTGCATGACTCTCTCTCTCTCTGTGTGTATATATGTGTGTGTGTGTTGGTTACTGCCCCCCCCCCCCTCAGTCACCAAAGCCCTGGACCCAAAAAAACGAGCCACATGGGTTTCCCAAAATGGAGGGAAAATGGCAGCTGAGAATGCTGGAGGCTCGGGCCCTGATGGGAAAAGGGGGTGCTGGTCATCAAACGGGGGGGTGGGGGGGGGGGGGGGGGGCTAAAAGTGGAGACAGAGGAGGCATGGGTCTGCAGCTCGACCAAGGAAGAATGACTCAGAGTTACGGGGCTGGAAAGTCTCCTTTCAACTGTGTTTGAATGTGAGGACTCAAATCTGTGTGCTCATCATCTCTATCTGCAATGCAGCAGGCTGCCGGGGATCACATCCACCGCTCCTGAGCCAACACGCTGAGGCTGCACGCACAAATACAAAGAGGGAAGACAAACCGGGAACAGGTCTGACCGCGCAGCAGCAGAGAGCTGCTCAGCTGCTGTTGCGGGGCGGCGACGGCCACATCGCGCACTTCCTGTTTCAAAAAGAGTGACTGATGGCACACACACACACACACACACACACACACGTTCACACACGGTCAAGAGAGCAGCTGGGCCGCCGACTCGTCATCTCAGATATGAGGTGGCTGCCCGGTGCTCTAAAACGCCTCTCTCTGTTCTCCTCTCATCTCCCCGAGAGATGACTCCAGGTGATAGATAATGGAGGCCCCCGGTATTTAAACAATAATATTTCCGGGGCATTACACCGAGCGCGTAAGCCGAGGTGGGATCGGGGACAAAAGGGAAATCAGGAAGAAATGGAAATCAATGACTTGTACGCCCCCCCCCCTAAATTGAAAAAATGTTATCTCTGGCGAGCTGTTATCTTCATTTAGAGAATTTAGAGACTACAGAGTCAGTCAGGGAGTCTTTAATACCCCTTCAGTCTCAGGGTTTGCACAATCCCCCTGCAGTTATATAAGCTGCTGCATTTACAGCCTCCAACATGACAATTTCTAAAGGTTCACTCCACCTAAATGAAACGCATTAAAACTGCCTTCACTGGAACTATTCCCTCCACCCTTAAGGGGCGGCCTAGAGGCTCAAGAAACCCCCTAAAGGCTTCTTGAGTTTGGACTTGTGATCGCTCCACCTCTTAGTAAGGGATTCATTTTTTAACGTTGTTGTTTTTTTTTTATCTGTTCATGAATTCCACTGATTTTATCGTCATCTGCGATCTATTTAGATAATTGGGCGAGTGTTGCTCACCTCATGTGGCAAAACCAACGGGAACAAGAATCTCAATTTGGTTTTGTTGGACGACATCTTGAGATTTCAGTTTTCAGCCGTGCAGCATTTTCAAAACCGTCTCAAACACCTGGATCAGGCCGGAGTGAGAAAAGGGTCGACCCTGCTCTGGTGTAATCAACTCCAATGCAAGGAATGAAAAGGAGAGACTTATTTATACTAAAATATAAGGTGTGCCCTATGTACAGAGGTTATAGTCCTCCAAGCGGGCAGCCCCAGGTTTGAATCCGACTTGTCTCTTTTCTCGCACGCCATTCCCCGCTCTCTCTCTCCCTGACTCTCTCTACTCTCCTATCTCTACATTGAACCCCCCCCCCCCCCCAAATAAACTCACCATAAGTGCCATCACAGTTTTCATCATCAAAGATCTATTTTTAGCTCGTCAGCATCTCGTATCCGTCACGGCAAAACGGCCGCTGACAACATTTATCATCCCTGGAGGTTATGACTGGAAAAGCAGGATCTAGAATTTATCGACTTTGAAAAAAAAGAAGGGAAACACAGATTTATCAAAGTGTGACATCACTTTTTAAATACGGCTCTTTTGGGTCGCTGTAATGTGGGGATGCTTGAGCGGTTATGAACGACCATCCTTCTTCCATGAATACAAACTTGGAAACATTTTTTTATTTATTTATTTTTTAAATCCCTGATGGGCATTAACGACTCATTTTTAAATTCCACTCTGCTCCCCTCCAGTAAGACGTATAAGCACCATAAAGGCAGAGAGAGGAAATTCAATACACGGCCTTGGTTACTCCTTCCCTCCATATCCATCTTAAGCTCTACCAACGCACTGCCTTCATTAGGTAATAAAGTACCCCCCCCCCACCCCCCCCCCCCCCACCCCCTCCCCACCCCACCCTTGCTTCCTCCCAGTTTTCCTCCTCAGTCGCCTTCTGCTCTCGCTCCCTATCTCTCTCCCCTCGCTCTCCCCGCACTTCAAAGCGAGTCTCTCTGTCACTCTGGGGGATAGAAACGGTTAATGCCTGGGGCTTTGATGTTCCACTGCTGTGTGAGCCCAACCAATCCTCAGCCTGTGCTCGCCTCCCCGTCCCTACATCGCCTAATAATTCTTTGTGGAGGAGAGAGAGAGAGAGAGAGAGAGAGAGATTATGAAACTCCCTTTCACTCCTCTTCCACATGTATGCATCTCCAGCTCCGCAGCACAGAATTCCTGCTCCTGACAAAAACACAAACACCCCTCCTGAAACGCCGTCCCCTTCCTCCCTTCCCCCTCCCCCTCGGTTTTTCTCTTAACTTTACTTCTTGCATCACCTGCAGCTTAAAAGTATATCTCTAAAGCTGTCTCCCGTCTCCTTTGAAGGTGGGGCGGGGGATCAGAATCGAGGGTGAATCTCTAAAAAAAATAAAAAATAAAAAAAACCCGGCAGAGTCGCAAAGCGCCGCCAGACAGACAAGCGGTGTCAAACAGCGAGAACATGACCAGCATGAGGAGAAGGTCAGAGCCGCAGCGACGAGCCTTGTCAGGCGTATTACAGCGTTGAGTGTTACGTATGTGCGCGTCTATAAAAGTACATGCACACACACACACTTTTTTTTTTCCAGTGGGAGTGAGAGAAGTGCATAATAGAGCCCTCCGTCTGTAGCAGCCTCTCTCTCTGATGATGAGAACAATAACACAATCAGGCCCATTAGGACCGCCTCAGTGTTATGAAACTGACATCTCTCCTCATATATTTACTGCTACTTTTATGGAGCCTTTTGTCTTCCTCAGTCGACAATAAGAAACACACATCAATGAGACCTCTGTCAGCATCACAAACGCCAGCTTTTTCTCCTATGTGATATCCTTCCAGCCGCAGTCTGTTTTTCCCCTCTTCCCCCCCCCAGACTGTATTATTCTCTCGCTCTGCGGTTTCAATTCCGCACCACAGAGCTGTGAGAGTTTAACAAAACACCACTGCGGATCCGCAGCTCCCCGAAATCGCAACGTAACCCCATGAAATTAAAAAAAAAAAAAAAAAAACAACAAGGGTTTGTTTCCTCCCTAGATTTTGAACAAAAAGAAAATGCTGTGTAAAAATTACGACAAATTGAATCACATGAAACCACAACTGAGCTTCTCCCAAGAGCAGGGCTCGTGTTTTAGATGGTTGAGGGCTGATTTAATCCAGATTTGAGGGAGGAATGTGGTTTTTTACTCGTGTTTGTTCACAGAGTTTCTGGTAATATGAGTAATTAGAACATTAAATCTTCTCCCTGTAAGTCTCTACAAACATATGAGGGCTGAATCTGCACACGCAGAACAAGATGATGGGATTGGATATGTTTTGATTTCTGTTTCTGGTCTATTTGTAGCCCACTTATTATCGAGTAATCACATTTAAATGACTCGTATGCTTGCTTGTAGGCAGGAAAACAGTCTGTGTGTGGAGGGAAAGTGATGCAACTCCTGAAAACTGTCGATAAGAGAACGACAGTTAAGCTCTTATCTCTCCTGATAAACAGATATGAATGTGGATAAAACACAGATTATGGTTTGTCAACGCCAACATCATTCTTCAGCATCTAAAGTTGCATCTAAACAATGACAAGTGCATGTAAGAGGAAGTCTTTGCCCGGCTATCCCTCGCCCCTTTTTTTTTTCATTTTTTAGATATCCACTGGTTACATCCAAGATGGCGGTGCGCACTGACGCTGCGGCTCAGAGCTAGCAGCGATTTGACCAAAAAACAGGTCTGACAGACGAACCGAACTTTCAAATCTTATTTTGTAAACGCTGCTGTACAGGATTCTTTCATACAACGACAATAAAGAGTCTATCTATCTACACCAGCAGCCAAGAAGTATCATCCCTACACGACTGTTCTGCCCTGAACCGCTGACTGGCAGTCCAATTATTAACAAGAAACATGTGACATGTGAAAGTTACATCACGGCTCATGTCCAGTGAAAGAGCAGAGAGTAAAGGTACTTTGAGTGTGTGTGTGTGTGTGTGTGTGTGGGTGTGGGTAGGGGTTAATGAGATTGTAAACCTGAGTTGGATAAAAGTTTAATTTAATTTTGGGAAGAAAATTGAAGGTGTACAGATTATCTTTGGGGCTTTTTAGCACAATATTATTACTAATAAATATCATACTGATGAGCTGGATCTGCTCCTCTTAAATGTTGCAAAGTGTTTGGCATGCTGGTGGAGCCTGAGGTAAGCAGCGTTCAGCCAAGACTTCTCTCTTTTGTTCGCTGAATTGTTTACGACTTTGTGAAGCGGCTGTGTTTTAAGATCAACAGCAAAGCGAATTTATTGAATCCAGAAATGTCTGCAAACAGAAAACACCCGAATGAGTGCACGTTCATCAGTTTCTGGTGAGTTTAACTGTAAATAGTAAGTCACACAGAGGCTTCACTTTGGAGCGCTTCGGCTGTGTGAGCCCAAAAATCAAACAGATTTTCTTGTGATTCAATCAATTGGTTGACGTTTGCAGAAATATCATCATAATGCAGTTATGAAGAAGTAAAAAGTCAAGCTTTGTTAGGTCTGCCCTCAAAAATGAGAAGAAAACAACTTTTTGAAATGTTTCGTTTGTTGAACAGAGGTCAGATTGATTCTTTCTGATGCATACCAGAGAGTCTGCAAGCCTGAAACCTGATTGGATTTCCCAACACAGCGTCAAGTATTTGTCGCTAAAGAGTGGTTTGATAGCTTCACATGCAGATATCTGTTTATAAAGATAAATTAAACGTTGTCGTATTGCTGCTCTTACTCTCCTTACAGACTGTTTTTCCTGTGTACACCAAAGCCTGCTAAGTGATTGGTCAATAATATTTGGACAAGAAACCAGAACAATTCAAATACTCACATCCAGCCCCGGCCTAAAGATTCAACATTTTTAAGCAGAATCTGTATAAATCAGTGTGTCCCTCTACTCTCCACTGTTAGATTTGTGTTCACAGAAAGAGATGTTGAAGGACAGAAAGGAAAGCTAGAACACAAGCAAGGAAAGGAGGCTTGAATAGGAGTGAAGGAGGGGCTACCAAGGAGAAATAGGGGGGTAACATGACTTGATTTTTGTCCGGGATTTGAAACCTTCATGCTCACACCCTTATTTCTGTCATGTCTACTTTCACCAGGAGAGGTCGGGATAGAGGAGGGGGACTCACCGGCCACAGAGTTAGGGCGGGGCATGAGGTACAGAGGGATGGAGTGGGCAGAGTGGGAGGACATGCTCTCCAGGTTGCGTTCGGGGATTTTGTTGAGGCTGTAGGTGGAGGCGGTCATGTTTTCGTCCACCCTGTACAGGAACGAGTCCATGCCTGATTTCTGCGACTGCCACAGCTTCAGGTTCCCCCGGGAGCCCTCGTATTTGCCGCCTCGCTCCATGTTCTCCGAGTAGCTGGTCAGTGTGGCTGTGAAAGAGACAAAAACATCAGGGCGGTTAACAGCTGGAATGTGTGCCATGCTTTAAGGCCATTTTCACACTACATTTTCGAGTCTTTTTTTTTGTTTTCCCCCCCCACTATCTTTCCTCAACCTCATCCAGCTGGTTAGCGCTCACACGGCTGTTCTGAATCGTACCGGGATTTGTTCATGTAACACACAACCGCAGGTGTTCAAAGGAGTTGCCAGGAAACCATGCTGGCACGAGTTTCGACTCACGCGAAAAAACGCCTCGAAAATAATGAGCTCTTCATCTCTCCTGCTTTCTGGATTAGGATGCAGGAATGACACACATCACGTCAACATGACATGTTCACCTGAATCATCCTCCAGTGGGAGGACAGGCTGCTTCTGGCTGCATGAACCACAGCGTTCAGGTGGAGGTTTTTTAAAGTACAGGCATTCTGGTTATGACATTTAAGGTTCAGCTTTCCTACAGTACAGACAGTCACAAGTTTCAACAGTCAGGTATCCCAGAATTTAGGGGGACCCGTCAGAGCGGGACAGGTGGACTACCTCTAGACCAGGGGTGTCCAAACTTTTTTTCTTGCGGGCCAAAATTGTCGTGTTAGAAACGCTCGCGGGCCACAGGTTTTTTTTTTTTTTTTTTTTTAAATATAGTTGAAAAAATAGTAAGGCTTTGTAGATCAGAATCAAAAGAAACCCTTTAATAAAAGGGAATCAAATATTTTGATTTCTTCGTTCTACTTTATTAGTTTTTTTCTCAGAGCCTGTAACGTGGTTCATTTAGCTCAGGTCATTAAATGGTTAAACAACAGTCCGCTTGTTTGCAAAAACTTTGCATATGTTTTTTTTTCATAGTTTACAAAAAAATGTGGAAAATAGTAAAATCTGTAGATTTGAAACAACAACATACATGTTACTGAACATTTTCTGTTTTAGGAATATTGTTCAGTGCTTGTTAACATGAAAAATAAGATAACGTGCCAATCTTAATCAATAAAATCTTCTGATTCTTCATTTGAAGTCACGGGCCGCAAAAAATCCCCTCAAGGGCCGCAAATGGCCCTCGGGCCGCACTTTGGACACACCTGCTCTAGACCTTCTCTAGATCTTCTGTTTAAGCAAATTGGCTTTATTCCATGGTCAAAAATGCTGCAGTCTGTATCGATCAAAAGATTCAACCTTTTAAAGGATATTTCACACCGTTTCGATTCTGTCTTCAAACAGCCAGAAAAATGTGTTCATATCGGTCCAAGGTTTAGCTTGCTGTTCATTCAAAGGAAATCCTTAGTCTCTGTGTCCACCTAGCGTTTTTTACGGGCAGAAAATTTGAGCTTATATTTTAAAAATTTGAGCTTCACATTTGACGTTTTAGTTCCCATTATTTTAAGGATCGATACTTTCTCAACGTGCTTTAGAAAGAGGAACCTTTTTTGTAGCTTCTCCCTTGCAAAGCCTGCTGGGAGAAAAGACTGAACACACTATTCAAGACGGAGCTGTGAAAGGAACATGCAACTTTGCAATGTTGTGGGATGTTGAACCGCTGCAACTGAATTTCTGGTGTCTTATGAACCCATGAGGTCTGGGGAATTTGGATGCATGACACGCAAATAAATACAATCAATCAATCAATCGATGAATCAGCATTGACGCTTTAGAAAAAAAAACACATCAGTCATGTTTTTTAACAAAAAGATGCCTTGAGCGAAAGTGTGCAATTCTTGGTATCTTAACACAAGACACTCCCCAACATTTGATGCCTAGGACTTCTTTTTCTTGCTGAGGTATCGAAATAGGTATCGATATCGTTTGACATAAATCTAATTTCAGATCTCACCGATAATCCCGCTGTCCCGGCTCTCCAGGGTTGAAGTTGGACTGGTGACAGAACCGTAGGCACATTCCTTGTTTCCAGCCTGGCCTGGCATGGCAGGGGGGAGGGTGGAGCAGGGGCTGCCTGCAGGGGGTGAGGCAGTGCTGCTGGTCAGGGTGGAGCACGGGCTTATCCTCTGGTTCTGGCCCTGAGAAACACACACACACACACACACACACACACACACACACAGACACATGTTTCAAAAGCTTTGTTTGGATCCAGCAACTCAATCAGAGCTCACAGGTATAAATGGCAAAGTACAATGATTGAATTTCAATAAGTGAGTCACATACATGCCGGCAAATGTCACTTCAATATTGTTGTTTTCAAAAGCTGCCTTTCAAAGTCTCCCACATGCACACAAAAAGCATATCATAACAACTAATCATTGCAGCATGTACCTAAAATACATGTCTGAAAGAGCTTTGCAAACAAGATGATGACACACAGCTTTCAAAGAAAATCGCACGGAAATACTTTTTAAACCAGAAAGAAGAACACCTACAATCACCCGATAAAGGTTCTGTACAGAGCAACATCACTGCAGACGAGGAGGATCGCAGGAAAAACAACACACGTCGAGCAGTCAGTAAACATCTCAGGGACGTGAGCCAGAACATCAACATCAAGGAGAAGAAGTCATTTCCGTTTGTAGAAACTAAAGGGTGTGGCATCTCCGAAATCTGATTCTGTGCATGTGTACTGTAGTTCTTACTGAACATGCAGGAGTCATGAGACTATTTCTCTTCTGGATTTGAACAATAATATCAAAAATGTCAAAGGATGTAACAATCTGAATAGAGTTCAATGAACATTAGATTTGTGATAAAAAAAATAAAAAAAAACTGTCAAAAGCAGAGCAAAGGAAGGTTGTCAACATTTAGGATGCTTGGATACACTAACCACCGCGCCACCAGCGCCCCGATACATGTCTTTTTAAAGCATACAATCAACGTTATTTTAATGATCAATAATGTAAAATTCAAAAGATCAAAAGCTTTAAAACAAAAATCACATCCATAACTAAAGACGAGAGAGGAACGAGTTCCTGCACGGACATGTTTCCAATGTTTTTGTACAGTAAGACGGTGTGCAAGAGGAGTGAGCATTTTTTTGGCATTTAAAAACAATAAATAAACGGGTGGCTGGTAGCCTAGTAGTGAGTGCTCGCATCCCGTGTACGAACGTCATAGTCCTCCGAGCGGGCGGCCCGGGATCTGACCTGCGGCTCTTTTCCTGCACGTCATTCCCTGCTCTCTCTCTCTCCCTAAATCCCAACTCTACCCACTCTCCTACCTCTTTAATAAAACCAGTAAAAGCCCAAAAATGAATACTAAACAAAACAAAAAGAAAAAAATATTGGGTGTCTAGGACTTGTATTTTTGTTGATATCAGTGATTTTTACTCGTATCATATTAAAGTTTTAAATTCTGGTAATGAGATAATCCCTGATCAAATATCCGACCCCCACTGTCATTGATTCCCTTCATCTTTTCCTCCTGAAAGCTGTGAGGACAATTTAGCACAACACAAAGCTAAAACTGTGATCCCATACACTTCTTGAATACAAATTCTTCCCAGTCCCCGCATTGTTTTGGCCCCCCTGCGGTGACCCTCCTCTGCATCGGTTAGCAGACAAGGAGACACAGGGGACAAAATCAAAACAGCGCTGCGGCTGTAAAAAAAAACACCCACGGACGAACGTACCTAAATAAGACATGCATTCTGCGTCGACGCAATGCAGAGGCACGAGAGAAAAAAAACAAGGGGATGTCAAACAGCTGAAGTAGAAGACAAGGAGCCGCGGGAACAGAAGGAGGTCTCTCTTTAAAGGTGCTGAGGACGAGTTCAGGTTCAAAGTGGAGAGAGCTAGAGGCTCCATGTAGTCGTGTCTAATGAACAGCGAGAAGACTGAACTGACACAAAGCTAATAGACACCTACACACACACATACAGCTGAGAGAAGAGTATTTATTATTGGTTCATC
Source organism: Labrus bergylta (assembly GCF_963930695.1). Lineage (NCBI taxonomy): Eukaryota > Metazoa > Chordata > Actinopteri > Labriformes > Labridae > Labrus > Labrus bergylta. The sequence goes on along the minus strand of NC_089215.1, from coordinate 4,564,374 downwards.
TGTTGGAGGCCTCATGAGGCACGCACAGGAGATAGATCAGGACGCCAATAAATCGTAAGGATGTTGGTTTGATCCGTGGATTGTTGTGTCAACATGTATTACTGTATGTAAGCAGATAATATCAAAGCCATACAGTCTACCCTTTCCTTTAAAGGCTTTATATGCAATTTTTTCTGATCCAGCAGATGTCGCCCTTGAGCACCAGCATGAAACCAAAACGACTCGCGCTGCATTGTTGTGTTAGCATGCTAATGCTAGCGATCTTTATTATGCTCGTATCTTCACACTGCATGTAAATTTACCTGAAATGAGCGTGATCTAGAAACACAGTTAAGCAGTGAGTACAGTATGTTATTCTTCTTTTCTCTAGTCCCTCAATTAAACAACTTTTATACACGAGGGGAGGAGTCAGCCGGCCGTCCTGGCGATGTAAACAAAGTGAAGATAGGACTCTGAAAACTCTGAAAGCATCACAGACAGTGGGACTCGGGTGTTACACCCATTGTAGACAGTCATGACTCACAGAGTTATGTTCAGAGTATATACTTGATTTCTATTTAAGTGTGAAAAATCACATATAAAGTCTTTAACTGCCTCAGGCCTCGTGTCCACCTAGCGTTTTTTTCCGGGCAGAAAAGCACCGGCTGTGAGCTCGGCAGTGTTTGCATGAAGCGTTTGTGCTCAGAGAAGGAAAGCGCTCTCTATATGACAGTATAGTCAGTTTGTTGACAACGGCAGCTGTACGAGCGTTATCTTTACTACATGTTTTATATTTGAGATCGTTTTTTTTTACCCGATCAGAAACGGAGCAAAGAGGATGTGGGTACAAGACACGATCCGCAGGAGGCTAAAATACTGGGAATATCACACATTTTGAAAAGAGCGCCCGTGACGTCAACAACACCTTTCCTGAAAAGTTGAATGATTTTCAACTTGACAATCAGAGCGGCCGTACAAAAGCGGCAGAGCGCTTAGTCAAAAAGATTCTGGGCCACAATGGCTTTGCCAAGCTTTGAATTTCCTTTTACAAAATGTTTATTTGTCTCACCACTATTACCACCCAAGAATGTTTAGACAACTGTGTCTTACACCTGTTTTATTGTTTCTCTTCACTTTCTGAAAAAAACGTTTGGAGCTTTGACTCGCTGCAAAACATGTTTACATTTTGCTCTGAACAAATAAAATAAAAAAAAGATGCTGGGCGCTGCACTTTTCATCCAGGCAGCCGCTTTCTGCTACAAACGCTCTCTACCCATTGAGAACAACTGATAAAAGACACTGAGAAAGAAAAAACGCTAGGTGGACACGGGGCCTCATTTGAGATGTGTTTATAATGTGTTGTCCGCCATCTTTAAAACAAGAGGGTTCAAGAATATGTGTAACATTTTCTGATAGCAGAAGACTGGAGATATATATATATATATATCCAGTCTTCTGCTATCAGAAAATGTTACACATATTCTTGAACCCTATATATGAGATAAAACGTGTCCAGGAAGTGATTTCAGCACAGCAGCAGTGGCTGTGAGGCTGAGTAACACACTGTGACATCTGTAACCCTGTCAACACATTGTCCACTACGGTACATGGCCTCTAACCTGTGCTAAGTGTGTGTGTGAGTGTGTATAAGTGTGTGTGTGTGTGTGTGTGTGTGTGTGTGTATAAGAGTGTGTTTGTGTGTATAAGTGTGTGTGTGTGTGGCTGAATGAATAACTATTTGTCAGCCACTCTCTCAGTCACAGCCGCCCTCTGCTCTCGCCGTGGATGAGACATCTAAAGCGTTCATGTTTACCTGAGCCTGACCCTCGATGCAAACAGACACACACACACACACACACAGACACACACACACACACACACACACAAACACGAGCGGATAAGCCTTCAAACCGCTCTGCAGCGTGCACACAGCGACACCGCCGAGGCTAATGAACCCTCGCCTCGTGGAGGTCTGACCTCAAACGGCGTACAAGGATCGGCTTGAACTCCTGAGCGTTTCGTCTATTCAGGGAGCGAGAGCACACGAGAGCGCGGAAGGCAATTAACTGCACGCTCTGCCAGTCGAGGTGACCTTGTTCTGTGAGCCGGTGAGGTCGGCCAGCTCAGACACCAGCTATCACAATGTAACCGTGTCAGAAAGTTGAATGACAGGTGTTTTACAGAAAAGGCCATCTCTCCCGACCAACGATTGATTTTTATAATACTATGTCCTATACACGACTAATATCCAAGGAGATTACATTGTTTTTGATTCATTAAAATGTTTGACAGCTTTCTTATTGTGCAAAGAAATGAAATCTTAACAAGTGTATTTGTCTAATTTCTCGTTAAAGATATAGCTTATCACACTTAAGTGAAGTCTCATTCATGGGACGAGCCAGATAAGAATCTTATTTCAAGATGTTACTAATAAAATATTTGGCTTGGATTGCTTGTCATGAGCAAAAAGATCTGTCTTTATTGGATAGGACAGCTGAAGAGAGACATGGAAATGTTCGGGAATGAGAGTGAGGGATGACATGCAGCAAAGGGCCGAGGCCGGTTTCAAACTTAGTGCCGCTGCGATGAGGACTACAGTCTCTGTACATGGGGTGCACGACATAACCCCGAGGCTAACTGACACCCTGCTGTGACGCATTTCCAACTGAAATGGTTTAGAACAAGTCACAAGATTACACACTGACACTTTACACTGTTACATTATTCCATATTTTGTATATTCAAATACATTTTTATTTTATTTGACATTATATTCTCTTTTACTGTATGTGTGTGTTTTAGTAATTTGAGTGTTTATTGCATGGCCTTGCGGAACAGTCTTTACATTTCACTGCACATCTGTATGAGCATGTGACAAATCAAAATCTTGACTCTTGAATTGAAGATAGAAGGCGGGACATGCATGGGATGAATTCGATTGGATGGTTAGTTTCAACACAGCTTTTTAACTAGTCGACAAATGAGCCTACGCCCCTGTGAGTGCAGGATGGGAAGCCCCCTTTAGATGGACAACCTGAAACATCAGTCGATAAGACATTAAACAAATCTACACTACAATATGTGGTCTTTTGTCTTCTCTGTGGTGACCGTGAACAAAAGCAATGCAGAGCACATAGTTTTAAAAACTGGTAAAAAACCCCCCCAAAAAACAGAATAAATAGTAAAAAAAAAAAAAAAAAGTGTTGCTCTAAGCCTCTCTGGAGGGGTCAGCCTGGTTAGGAAGCAGGGGCGTGGTCAGAAGGGGTGGTAGGGGTCAGGCCACTCCAAACTCCTGCACACTTATCTGTGTACATCAACTATTCAGGCTGTGTTCCAACAGGCAGCACATAGTTTTCAGTGTGCAGAATGTTTGTTTTACTTTGTGACTTTCATACGTTCATATTCTTTGAGTCCTTGAAGAATGACTCTTAAAAGATGTATATGTTATTAGTGTTATCCTGTGTTACTCAAAAGTCAAAGTTAGTGCGGACAGAAGGGGTAAATAAGCTGTGTGTACAAAAAACTTCAGGCCACCCCATTGCTCCAGTTTGCCCCCCCAGCCCAGAAAAGTCTGAACACGCCCCTGTGAGAAAGACAGCTGTCATTAACCTTAGCCTGCAAGCTAACTAAAAGACATTAAAACCATGAAAGGAAAATTAAAAACAACACTGAAGCTTCTTGAAAAGTATTGTGCTGAAAATACTTCAATATTCAAAATGACAACAGACATTATGACTCAGCGTCACGGCTGAATTGACAGCCTCCTTGTGATGTGACTCTTGTGTCTTACTTTATTACTGTTCTGTTCTCTACTAAATTATGAAAGCCACCACCGAAGCCACCCCCCCCCCCTCGATGGTACCTTGAGGCACTCCTTATCATATTCGGTGGTAAATGTATCAAACAAGCTGCACCAGGAGCGCAGCATTTGGGGCAGATATCTACAATAATAAGTTGTGCACTGTGTTCACGATGCAGCAGGGTGCTAGTATGAGTCACGTCTCTAAAAAAGGGACGCTTGAATAAACCTCTCTCAATTTATACACCCCCACTGCTACAGCAGAGCTCACATCGAGCACAGGCAGTCCATCAGTCTAATCGTTTATCCACACTGCTTTAGAGCAAAAAAACCATACCTACAGCTGATTTGAATTTAGCAACAGGTTCCCCCCCCTTTTCTCCTCCCCGCGTGTTTTCTCGTTCTCACTCGTTTGCCGCAAACGTTTTTCTTCCCTCAATTTGGAAAATTCAAACCTGTCACATCAGGTTTAGGTAAGAGAAACCGGGGCAATCTGCTGCAGAGCTCAGAGCAGGCCAGCAGTGCCAGGAGCTGTTTGTTGCACAACAGCCAAAGTCACGATTTGAAAGGTTACAACAGAGAAATGGAAGCTCAGCCGGGCTGCATGTCAACTCAAAACATCTTTCTCCCGAATAAGCAAAAAGTCTAAAGCATGCGGAAAATAAACCACAAATTAGACGGGGTGGATGGCTGACGCTTGATGGCGAGGGCATTGATAAGTGCGAATTCGAGGCGCTTGTGGTGTCTGAGGGTACACAGAAAAAAGTCTTTTGATCCGGCTATCCAAAGAGCTGTCAAATAAAAAAACACCAAGCGTGAGCAAGGAAATGATGAAGATAAATGTCAAAACACATCCAAATCAGAAGGTTTCGCTCATGTTCCAAAGCATGATCTCTTACAAAACGAAAATGTGTCGAAAATCCCAAACACAAGAAGACAATCAGATTAGGGATAAACCACAAGAATGGCAGGGGGCGAGGAAAATGAAACTGGAACACGCCTGTTGGCGCCAAATTCTTTATCTACAGAAGCGATATGATTGAAAGTGACTGTGGTGACATCACACGGTTTGAATGCTCCAGAAAAACTCCCAAAACAACATCTTCTTTTCAGTCTGTAGGTGTCTTAATGGTAACAAAAAAAAAATTTGCTTTCAAGGCACATTAGGCGGGTGGCAAATAGTCCAGTTCATTATCGAGGCCATTACCTGTCTCGCCTCGGGTTCCTCCATGCTGTACTGGGTACCGGCCGGCCCCTCGCTCACTTTGTCTCCCAGAAGGAAACCCAGGCGCGTCATCAATGTGTTGGCTGCCTCATCCACCGACGGAGGGGGCCCCAGCTCCTGGCTTGACTCGGCTGCAGAGGCAGGAGGTGGAGTGGAGGGGAGGGGGGGGGGGAGGGGGTGGGATAGACAGGACGAGAGAGAGAGAGAGAGAGAGAGAGAGAGAGAGAATGAGTGTTAGTGGTGGGAAGAAACTAACTTTCAAAGCTGCATATCCGCCTCCTCTGTTCCCTGAAAACACACAGAATATCTACGCTCGCTTTGCAGAAACCACAGCAGCAAAAAAAAAAAAAAAACACACCCGGATGCAGGACGCACAGCAGCACCTGCGCTCATGGACGTGAGGTTCAGCCTACCCGAGTTTTCCCCTCGGAGCTCAGAGCTGCGAGTTACCGGCGCATTCCTCCACAGCCCGACGTCCTTTGTTGAGGTTTCTTCTTACATAAACTCCAAAATCCACTCAGCCACGAGTTACAACAATCCTTTCAAAGTGTTTACAAAAAGAAACACCAAGCACCTCTCCACGCCGACTGACGACAGCTCCTTTCCCCTTCCGCACACCGGCTCATCACGGCCACGGCTCGCGTGACGTAATGACATACACCCTTCACCTGTGTGTGACTGTGTGTGTGTGTGTTAGAGAGAGAGAGAGAGTCAGAGAGAGAGAGAGAGAGAGAGAGAGAGCGTGTATATGTGGGTGTGTTTCCACCTCTCTATCCTGTTTACAGAGACTCCTGGCTCTGAAGGGAGAGAAAACAAAACACCAGGGGTGGTGAGGCTGCGTGACGATCAGATGATCAAAAACCACACAAACACACACTCACACACACACTCAAACACACACACTCAAACACACACACACACACACTATGGTAGAGCTGTGAGATTTCAGTTGCAACAGGACCCAAAACAAATCCCTTAATGACCTCATCGTATCGCCGTGTTGCCTGGTTACTCGTCCATCCATAACAAACCCTCACTGGTGGGATCATGGTTTTTTTTTCCACTAACACACGTGGCCGTTTGACGCCCCTGGAGGTGCTCACGACATCACTTTTTTTTTTCCCACAGTATTAACCAGAGCGTCACTCTGAGAGCCGAAGCTTTGGCTAATTACTCACCCAACAGAAAAAAAAAAAGAAAAGACTAACCAGCGTCTGAATACAAGCGGCTGTTATGGGATGTTATGAGGCGGAGGATTGGCACGGACATTAATGACATTGAAGGCAACAGTAGGAGATAGCAGGTGGTTAAATAAACAGAAGCTAGCGGTAGGGCCAGTTTTTTTTTTTTGTTCCTCCTCCTCCCACACGCTCTTTTTCCTGCCGGGCAGGTCGGACCAGACAGGCAGGTAGCTGCACTGAGTCCTGACTTGACGGCCATTAGACAGCTCCTCTCTGTAGACAGACAGCTTGTCTACAGCCTGTGGCCTCTCTCTCTCTCGCTCGTCCGTTCAAAGACATATAGACGGACAGGCAATCTACAGCTCGCTCTCTCTCCCTCCTACTACTACTCGCTCGTGGAAACGGACAGCCGCCGTCAGGATCCTCATTAGATTGACTCCGAAGTCTCACAGCGCGAGTAAGCAAAAAAACTGGCACCTTTTTTTTTTTTCTTCTTCTTCTTCTTCTTCTTCTTCTTCTGAGGGAGGATGAAAAAAAAAACCCTTGAAGCACGTGGAGATGACACGCTGCCGAGCTCCAGTAAAAACACACAGCAGTGACCAATAAGGACGTAAATCAAAGCTCACATTAGAGGCCAAAACAGATAATTACAGATGAGGCTTAAGCAACTCACTACTGCAGCTGGATTCACTTTGATATAATGCATAATACATTCAGGAGGGGCCTCCAAGGTCACTGCGTCCCAGTGCGTCCCTTGAGGATGAATGCAGTAATGGAGCAGATGTGCGTAGCTTGCAATGACTCTCCGTCCTCCTTAAAGCTCATACAAGAGGGGACGTGCGGCCATCAGGAGGAGAAAATGGAAGGCAAACAAACGCTAAAGCCGGCCTTAAGTACGTATGTATTGTGTGTGTGTGTGTTAGCTGCAGTGTGTGAGGACATGGAGGCAGGGAAGGCTTCCCAGTTGACAGACTGGTGGTAGTACGCAGTGAATGCATTAGCACTGATTAGTCAAATGCTCCTGAGGGGGTTTGCAGGCGTGACCGTGATTTGACAGGAGACAGGAGCTCTGTCTATCTCTCTCTCTCTCTCTTTGCATCTGTGAGCGTTTCTCTGTGTCCCTTTCACTCATCTCCCTTTTGTGTGTGTGTGTGTGTGTGTGTGTGCGCTCTGTACAAAGCAAAGAGGACGTAGCCACCTTGATGTCATCCGTCGGTTTGCGAGACGCTTCTGACGCCTCGAGCTCAACATTTATGCTGTTGCAAATCTGTTTGTTGTTTTTTTTTTTTTTTTTACTTAAAAGTGAGCATATTCAGATGAAAGAGAGGAGACACATTCCTACATCTGCATCGTGCTCCACTATAGGTCGCATAGCGGCGGCTCCTCAATCGCACGTAACCAAACCCTGACGCATGCCTTGCTTTATCAGCGATTCAACTAAAAACTGGATCATGATTCAGAGAATATCCACTGAGAGTAAAAGAAGAAGCACGACATGACATGACAGCTCCCCAAAAGTAGAGCTCCCCGTGGCTGCAGTAAGCTTTGCCCCCCTCCATGTTCACAGATGGGACAAACTGTCAAACACATTTTTCTCCAACATAGTATTCTGTCATTGTCGTTGGTTCTAATCTGCTGTAGTTAGAAGTTAGGCTCGGATTAGTTATCTGATGCGATAAAATTGGTTATAACGCCATGATTGACAGCTCCAAAAGCAGAGGTATTTTGCAAAAAGTGGAGGTGGTAGCGCACCATCCATCTTTATACACACTAAAGGTGAATATCATGTGAAATGGAACATATAAGTGTAGACTGAGACCGTTTTCTCAGACGGAAGATGTTTACTGAGGTCAGAAATCACTGAGAAGAAGGTTTATTTCCCAGTCTAGACATTTATTGCAACCAGTTGAATCCCCCTCCCCCCTCCCTTGCTGGTTATCAAACAGAATGAAGCTTTATTAAAGGTGCATTAACTTTGCATTTAAAACCAGAGGATTATTCACTTCTTCCACACAACACATCCAATATTTCTTGCGTCTCAGAACATCGCCACCGTCTCAGCCAGCTGTTGCAGGTGTGAGCAGTTCTTACTTCCTTTGACGTGGGAGCCAAATCTCTAAATCTCTGAACGCTGGACTCCACGGTAACAACCTTAGAGCTGGACACTGACAACCTCTTTTTCTGCTTTTAGATGACAGAAAAAACTGCAACACTGTCAAACATATAAAGCAAAAAAAAAAAAAAAATCAACATCTTTTCAAAGCAAAGAAGAAGAAAAAGGTATCATAATGTCCCAACAATCTGTTCCTGAGCTCTCCTCTATCTGGAAGCGTTGCTAAGGAGCTACCACCAATCACTTCACATGACCATCGTTCAGGGGTTACATGGACTGATTTCTTTGTTTGCAGCTCTACCTTTTGTTCTAAAAATACAAATCTCGACAATCACACTGAAGACACAGAGGCTACGTGACAGCAGAGAGAACATAACGAGCACCTAAACAGAAACTTCAGGCGTCTGTCAACACGGTGACACCTTATGCTGAGATGTGTACAGGCGGGGGAAAGAGGGGGAAGAAAACAGCAGAAAACACAGATTCCACGCACAAAACACACACATCCAAACATGCACAACTCCTCGCCAATGGATTCCTGAGCTGCGAAAGGGGAGACAGATGGTTGCCATGGCAACTATCTTTTTTTTTTTTTCTTTTTTTTTTTTGCGCGCAGCCAAGGAATGTGTTTCTGTGCAGGCGCATCTGTTTCTCCCTGACCGTCCGCAGAGCAGCACGAGAGGAGACGAGAGGGGAGAAGCATGTGTGCTGCAGGCGGGGGGGACTGGACAGGAACAGGAGGGGGGTATTCATCGGACCGGGGCTGCAGGTGAGATAACACATGGCTCTTGTTTCAACCAAACCTGGGGCTCTCTTACCTTTAGCTTCGGCAGAACAAGTCCAGAGAGAAACAATGCTCCTATTACAGTCAATGTCAAGGACCTGGGAAAGTATACCCGTGCATATTTATAGAAACCGCAAAGATAAAAAGGATCCCGGCAGAGGATGCTTTAAGAAAAGGTGACATACATAATTAAAGGTGAGAATGAATTTGCATAAAAAAAAAACTGATGACAACTAAAGGAAATGAAAGCAAGGTAGATTCACACCTTCTTTTTTTTTTTTTTTTTTTTTTAGAGCTTTGGGAATACACGCACTGATATGTATGCAAAGCCAAAAAACCCCCATGGTCTGCAAGGCCGCGGCACTTAAGAAGATCAGAGGAGTGAATTTCACATTCCTCATGTGCACCGCCGTGATCTTATCTACACAAAAAAAAAAAACATCTTATAAGTCAAAGCACGCTAGGTCTCAGGACACCAGGCCTAGAAGAGGAGATAGGATGATAGAAAGATAAAGGGTCAACACTTTACGGGACGTCATCTATCCTGCACGCATCTCTGGGTGGATTCGGTCATTAAGGACAAAGTTGTTTTTTTTAAATTTGAGCGATGTGATGATGCCAAGAGAACAGCAGCTGTGGATCAGAGGTAGAGCTGGTTGTATCTCAACTGGAAGGACGGGGGTGTAGATCTCCAGCTCCTGCAGCCACATTTAAAGTTTCCACTGAACCCCTAATTACTCCTGAGAGGCATCGCCGCTGACGTGTGAATGTGATTAGTTAATAGTAAAACTGATGCAGCCTCTGCCATCAGTAAGAATATGGTCAAATGGTACATTTCTAGTCTTCTGACTACTCAAAGCACATTTCACAGTACCCCACAGGCCACACCTACCCGTTGACACACTGACGACAGAGGTTGCTATGGAAAGTGAAGTGTCCTAAGTGCCCTAGTGTGCTAACCAATCCCAGTCATACACACTCACATGCCACTGACGCAGCAGAAGAAGCAAGTCGGGGTTAAGTGTCTTGCCCAAGGTCACTTCGAGATGTGACTGCAGCAGCTGGGGATCGAACCCCCGACCTTCCAGATGAGAGACAACCCACTCTACCGCTGACCCACAGCCGTGTTTAATGGGTGACAAGGAGCGTAAAAGCTCATTTGATTTGTCTAGAAAACTAAAAGAGCACCACACAAGTCCGTTTACCATTTTTCATCTCGTCGTTTCTCAGCTGATTAACCAGACAACTTTTTATGGTTTTTTTTGTTTTATGCGGGAGCAAACATCCTCTTTAGCCATCAGTCTCATGTGATTATGTGAGCCATCGGAGCGTTTCACTACGTTTAGTTTTATTGGGCTATTTAAATGTAACATTTTTTTGCTGCTTTATAGAAGCTGTCTCAGAAAAATGTCTTGAGCCGTCTTTTGTGACACCTTTGGGGGGAAAAGCAGTTATCAGCTCATTTTGGGGAACATACAGTCTGCTCCCAGTGACGGACAAAATGATGCCGGGGGGGGAAGAATACTGCAGATGCACGCTCTGTTAGGGGCTCTAAGCGCAATCACCTACATGTTTATTTATATGCAAAAAAGACTCCTTCAACAGCAACAAAAGACTTGAAATTCAAACCTCCTGGTAGTCTATTTTAGTTTGCTTTTTTATTAGTTGGTATTGTTGTTTTAGGATGTGTCCAAAGACGTGCATCTGAGAGTAAGAACAACAAAAGAAAGGATTTAGAGAGGAGGAAACAACGTCAGTGAGTGCAAACAAACAGCTTTTAGTCTGATCAGATACACCTGTGCTGACAGGCACGGAGACAAAGCACAGGTTCTTTTTGTTTACATGTCGTCATCATCATCGGCATCACCGACAGCCTCTCATAAATATCATCAACGTCGTCATCAGTATCATCCTCTCCTGTCTGCCCAGAGCTAAGAATAAAATGCATACACCTTTTTTGTCTTTCTAAACATCTTTGTGCATGGAGAGGTTTGTCTTGTCTTACAGCCATATAGAAAATCAAACTGTGCACAACACAAAAGACAGTTTGCTTCAATAAGAAATGTGCGTTTTGTTTACTTAATCGACAACAACTCCGTCTGTCTGCCTGTGGCCACAAAACTGCAGCATGAGTTTACGTCTTCCCTGCTGGAGCTCAGGCTGCAAACTGCTGTCAATCAAACACAGACATCGATTCCACCATTCACACTAGAGGAGGGACAAAAGAAAAATCGATTCATGTCAAAATCAAGATTCTTATCTTCTGAGATTTCAAATAGATTCATAACTTCCAAAAATCTTTTTTTTTTTTTTGGCTAATCAGTCACTCCCTGCTACGTGCTAATGCTAGCATTTTAACTCAGTAGAATGCAAAATGGAGCAGCAAGAAATTCAGCCAGTCTCACAGATCACTGGAGTAGATCCTGAAGTATTTACTAAATCAAAAAAAAGACTTTGAATCATGAATCCAGAATCTTTTTGAATCAAAAATGGATTCTCAATCGAATCGTGAAACACCCAAAGAAGACACAGTTAAAGAAATAACATCATTATTGAGACAGAGAAAGAGACATTTATCTATATTAATCATGTGAAATGTCATATATCCTGATGTCCTTCTCTGTCCCCGATCCCAGTCTGTCTCACTACTTTAACAAGTTTTTCCTGTAACGTCATTAAAAAGCTTTAAATCTGATTTATAAGAGGAGGACGGCAGGAGTTTAATTTTTACAAGCTATCCCACAAATATTCACACACCATATTTATGACAGCGCAAATATTCTTTGTGGGCCGTAAAACTGAGCTGATACACCTGCCCTCCTCCAGGGGACAGAGCGCGTCAGCGGCAGCAGCTGAGAGCGGGCTGGCATGTGATCAGATGTTAGAGTCACGGCCCCCTGATGCTGCTCACCCAGAGTCCTTGAAAAAAAGAGCTAAGATGTCCATCTGTCCACCTGGGAGGCTCGAGTCCTCCTCCTCCTCCTCCTCCTCCTCCCCCTCCTCCAGCTCGAGTTTGTTACCAACCCTTTTCCTGCCTCGATTGGCGCAAGAAAGAATTTCCATTTAAAAACTGGCATGTCACATCTGCAGGAGCTTTTAGCAGCTCATCACGGCTGACTGCTTATTCCACAGTCGATCTCACAGGATTGATGCAAAAAATAAAAAGACGGGTTTGACAGTTTTTCATGCATGAGATTCAACAGAAAGCCAGGTACAAAAAAAACTCACACAGGTGCCACACACTATTTAGATTTAAACAGAGAAAAGAAAGGACTATAGAAGCTGTATTCTAGTATGTTCATACAGACGGATCACCTACTTAGAGCTCCCAATGAGCAGAGACTCAGCAGGAGAGGCTGACAGGCGGAGAAGGCTGGCATCACTCTGTCCACCATTTTTCCCCTTTAAGGTACAACAGTTAAACTCCTAAAACCTCACATCGCTATTTCTCTTATGTCTTCATCCAAACCCTGGAGAGCATCGGTATCTTTCGAGAGGCTCCACAAAACCGCCAGAGGTTGAGTCAACAGGATCTGTAAGAAAGCTAACACTGTGCCTCTCAGTGGCAACAGGAAGAGGAGAGGCGAGATGAGTAAGCAGATACACTGGAAACCAAATCTCAGCAGGGCACTATCCTGGAGTGACCCGCTTTGCTGTTCGTGCATGCAAGGAGGAGGAGGAGGAGGAGGAGGAGGAGGAGAGGGGATAGATAGAGGGGGTTAAGGTAAATCGGGAGCGTCCACAGGATTAGCCAGCCAACCCCTGACTGTGAAGATGACAGAAAACAGAGGCGGCGACCTGCACGAGCTCCGCGTCCGCAGAGAGACGCAGATCAGAGCGACAAAGCAGCATGGGAGGATTAGAGGAGCAGAGAGGGAGGAGGTGATAAGGATGGACTCTGTGGAGAGCGGGGGGCGGGGGGGGGAGGCTATTTCAATAATTATCCTCATGTTTTTAACTTTGCAAAAAGCAATGAATTCTCTCTCTCTTGACGACAGGGAACCAACATGCAAAAAAAAAAAACCCAAAAAACGAGGAAAAGCGGGATGAGCTGGCTAAAACAACTTACCCGGGCAGTATGTGTCCAGGTCTGGATTCTTGGCAGTGGTGGAGGTGTGTGTAGGGGAGCCAAGCTCTGATTGTGGAATGCGAGGGCTCTCCACAAACTTTGCTTTCCGCAGAGGGGCTGGGAGCAGAAAGCGTACACACACACACACACACACACACACACACACACACACACGTATAGAGAAAAAAGGAGGACAGCACGGACACACGCAGAGAACACACAAACACGCACAGACGCACAGGGGGGAGAGAGAGAGATGGAGGAGAGGACGGAGAAAAAAAGAGAGAGAGGAGTGACAGGGACAGGAAAGAGAGGGAGGGAGGAAGACAGAGAGCTCATGAACTTGAGGCACAACACTGATAAAAAAAAATGAACAACATCTTCTTAAAGGGGAGCTTTGTACTCGCCTTGGGGGGGTCATATGAAGCTAAAGCATGAGTACACAAGCATTATGGGTAATCAGGTGGCAGGCAAGGGCAATCCAAACCTCAACCAACCTCTGAAATGTCGAAATAAAAGCATGTTTTTCTTCGTTTCGGGGCCTTTAATTCACTCGCAAAGCAGAAAACAAGACGGACTTTCTCGCTGAGAAGATGGAGCGTGTTGTGTCTAATTGTCCAGTGTCATAATCACACCAAGAATGCAAATGAGATCCATTTTTGGACTGTTCTCGCGCCTGACGCCAGCACAAAGTCTGAGACATCAAACGAGGCCTCTTCAACAGAAGAAATTCAGAGGGAGATGAAGAGAGAGAGCGAGAGAGAGAGAGAGAGAGAGAGAGAGACGGCGTTGAAAGCCGGGGGTGGTGGTTGTGACACGATCTTTTTTTTCTAGGTTCTTGGTCACGGGCACACAGAGGGATTGTAAGCACTGTTACCCACAGCAGCTTATACTGTAGTATCAAGCGTTGCAGGTCGACTAAGCACAAGAACTCACAAGGCAGAGGAGTCCTTGAACGCATGTCTCACACACACACACACACACACACACACACACACACACACACACCAAGAGTGCAAAACTAAACATTACTATCTTTTATTCTCTAGTAAAGAAAGAGATTTTTACAAGGACGATGCTGTAAAATGTCGCTTCCTATTGGCTGTCCACAGATAATACAACTTTAATGCTTCCTCCACTCCTTCGCTAAGAATCTGTAAATAAAGGAGACGGCGCTCCCTGTTCTCTGGAGACTACAAGCAAAAAAAGTGAGACACCTAACGCTAAACACTTTGCTCCCTTTTTCTCAAAGCAGAGACAGCAGCCAGCAAGAAAGACCGATTAGAGAGAGAGAGTCAGTGCAAGTTAGCACGTCATTAATAACGTTTAACTAACTACTGTTAATGTGCTGACCTCAAACCAAGGAGGAAACACAATTCTACCTCCATCCTCTCAACTAAATTGTAAATAAACATTTGCTTTTGACATGATGGGGAGGCGGAGCCATTACATTTTCTATAGACTTCCATTCAATCTGCGTTGTGGATTGATGTAACAAATAGAAACTTTTATTGACGTCTGGCGGTGAAAATGTCCAAACCTGTAGGAGAGTGTTATAACTTTTCAGGACGTTTTACTTTTTCTCGGCCCTTTGCTGCATGTCCCCCCCCCTCCCCTCCCCTCCCCTCCCCCCACTCTCTCTCTCTCTCCTCACAACACTTCCTGTCGCTCATCGAGAACAAACAACAAACAGCTACTTTGGTGCAATGGGCAAAAAATAAAGCCCAGATTGCATAAACAAACTCAGATATCATCTTTCCCGGATCAAGAACTTTGAACATCCAGCAAGTTTACGATGTTATCATGGTGTATGTCTCCAGTTCATAAGACAGGGATCTACTGAAGCTGAGATAAGGTAAGACAGGGCGGCACTTACAAAGGACTAATAACAATGATGGCAGTCATCACTCTGCAGGTTTGCTGATTTGAAAATGATTACATCTTTGATACACAAAAAAATTCTACGACTGTTTAACCGGTGTTACTGTGTGACTCCGGGTGAGCGCACACGTCCAAAGCTATCTGGAGCAGCAGCAGAGAACACACTGCTGGAGCCGAGTGTGGGGTGAGCAGGAAGTCACGAGCAGCAGTACAAACATATGTTCGCCCAACAATGAGTGCAGAACAAGAGCGGGCTCCTCCTGAATGAGGTTCATGTTACGGCTTAGTACCAGGATAATGTGTGAGTGTGAGTGTGTGTGCATTATGGGTGGAGAGGAGAAGTGTTGTTTTTCCAAGTTAAATGCAAAGACAAGACAGAAGCTGTTTAAAGCACTGCAGCAGGGCAGACTTCGTCTCATTGGAATATAAATAACTAAGAATAGAAACTATGAAGAGTTAGAGCAGCACACTTTGAACATTTAGGAACACATGATGACAAAACCTCTGGGCAAATGAAAGCAACACCACATGCTGCACGGTCATCGTTTTAGCTCGATCATCTTAGCCAACATCGTAATTGAAAATGAAACTCGATTCATTGCCCAGCTCTATAGGGGAGCCCGCCATTCTTCATTCAAACTTCATAGGACAGAGAGTTATAGCACGATGGCTGCTTTCTAAAGCTTTATCAAGTGTGCCGAGCCTTCAGTTTACTTTTAAGCTTGAAATGACAGCGTGTGACAATAGAGATGTTCAGGAAGTGTATCGGTCGTCATGTTCACCGCTTTAGTTTGTGTTTTTATTTACATGTGTGTTTTCATGTCTGCATGTGCACACGTTTATTTTTTCATGCTTGTGTGTTCATGTACTTGCACACTGGATCATGCACACACGTCGAGTTTGTGTAAAAGGTGGATGCACTTTTCAGAAATAGTGTACAGTATTTCTTAAATGCACAAAAACATGTTATTTTTTTATCAAATGTTGCACTACTCACCACTGCACTGTTTCTTATTTAGTCTTGTACATACTAGTCTTTGCTTATTCCTGTTAATTGTTGATATTTAATGTTACACTTGTACATAATCAATCAATCAATCAATCAATTTGTATAGCGTCAACTCATAACAAGTGTTATCTCGAGACACTTTACAAAGAGCAGGTAAAAGACCTTACTTATTGCTATATTACAAAGATCCGGTCTATCCATCATGAGCACTTTAGCAAAGCAGCAAAGGTTACATAAGGGAGCACAGTTCACCAAAGTTAAATTCCTTGTGTGTGTAAGCATACCTGACCAATAAAGCTGAGTCTGATTCTGAAGCTCTCTGTGCCTGTGTGAAGCATTTTGAATCGCCCGGTGTCTGAAAGGTGCTACATGAATAAACTTTGCCTTGAACGTGTACGCAACGTCAATGGAGGAAACCTCGAAACATTGTCCAAGTCAACAGGTTCAAGTTGCTTGAGACTGCAAATATCTATCATAACCTCCTGTCAATCAAGAGTTAAGTTGTGGATGCCGCAACAATCGTCTGATATTGGCATTCCTAAAGCCACCACAAGAGCATGAATACAAATAAAAAGATCAACGTCCTTCAGGAGAATACTTGGATAAAGGTGCAAGGTTGGATAAATTTTTTTTTTTTAAAAGCTCACATTGGCCGACTTTTCAGTTAAAAAGCATTCCTTGAAAAAGCTGAACCAAACTCACTTGTTGCTCGTCCCATGCTGCAACTTTCCCCCAATTCACCGCAATCTGCTGTCAAGATTTGAGATATTCTGCTAACTAATGAACACACAGTCAAACAAACAGAACTAAAGCTCTTTGGCAGGGGAACTAAAAACAGCTTTGTGTGTGCGTGTGTGTGTGTGTGTGTGTGTGTGTGTAGAAGACGTAAACGAGTTTGGTTGCCAGACAGACACAGAAAGTTAATATTGTGTGTTGTGATGGTTTGGAGAGGACTCCTCTCATTGGCCACATCTAGGAAGAGAGCCAGCACAGATGCTACAGTGAGAATCCAAGACTGACAGCCAGGAGGGAAGAAGGGGGCCCCGAGTTAACCACGACTGGATCCACCGCCATGGCAGCAATTTGGACGGACGCACACTCGACAAGCTTTAAACTTATTCCCGAGAGTTACGAGGCAAAGGTAGAATGTAGGAGTGTAAAGGTAGCAGACCATCACGGCTCAGAGGTCATGGTACATTTCTCAATGTGGAGGGGAAACAAAAGGAAGTCACACATGACAGTATTCACACAATCCAGGTAGCGGTAATGCTCTTAACTGATTGCCAACAGATATTCAACAACAAGCAAAGAAGAGGAGTAATAAACGATAATAAGGTGACATGGTGCTTCTTTAAATCAGCTGTGTTTGGAGTTTTGGCTTCTCAGTGCAGTAGGTCTTTGGAGACACGTCAACACGCTAACAGATATTGGACGGCATCACCCCGAGGTGCCAATCACCGCAGCTGGGCAAACGAAAAGAAGTGTCCAACAACGTATGCCTCCTGTTTTTACAAAGCCTCTGGATGTGGACTTTAAGGCTACATGCACACACATGCAGCAGTAGACGACCCCAGCTTTTAGGGTGTATTAAAAGTGTTCAAGCTCCGTTATAATGTCTCATCCTGTGGACACACGAGCGTACCAAACTGTGACCCCAAAACCAAGGTATGAACCGAACCGTGACCTCTGTGAACTGAACCGTTACACCCCTCAGAGAATGAGTAGAATATTTGTTCAACCTGTCTGGAAACCTAACATTCAAAGTCGGCTCCTCCTCCCATGCTTAACATCACAATCATGCTGTTGTTGGTCCAGGATGCCAGGAAACACCCCAAACACAGCTAAATTGGGAAAGACGTAGATGAGCAGAAGTCACAAGTCTGTTCTTGTGAAGCGTTCCTCTGTTGAAGTCTAGTTTGTCCTGTTCTGAGACTGAAGAATAATTACACCACAATTAGCCCTCCAGCGTCTTCAACTTTCACTCAGGAGCAGAAATCAGCCTTTAAATTTCAACGTAAGAAGGATTTGACGTTTATCCTGATAATTACAGATATCCACTGATGTGTCCAGCTGAAATCAGGGTCGTACATATAGGAAGTATCTGCACACAAATATTACTCTACTCTAATGCTACTCAAACCCGTTTGTTAACAGTAAAATCCATCAGAAAGAATTTGATTTTTTGATATCATTTGGAACGTCATCAGACACTTTAATGGGGGGGGGGGGGGGGGAAGTGTTGTACTGAAACCTGCAGGTCAAAGTCTACAGTAGCTAGCAGGTTTTGGTTGGATTACCAAAGTGGTAGCTCAATAAAATGAAGGTTTAGTAGCTCAAAAAGCAGACAGGAGCGATGCCCAGAAGTGTCTTGAAAGGGATTAATAAGAATCTTTGAATCAATTTGTGAACTTTAGTGGCAGCTAAAAGCAGCGTCAATAAAACAGGAGTTCAGTGAGATCTTCTGCCAGCCTTCAGCGAGAGCCTACCTGCTTACATAATGCAGAGTACTGTAATTGAATTTGTTGTAATGGAAGAAGGTAGAAGTGTTAGTGGAAGTGTTTCCTGAACCACCGCACACGCCACCATTAACCACGAACATGTTAGAAAAGATTTTCATAAAGTGCTTCTGTATATAAGTAGACGTTCAAATGGTGGTCACTGAGAAGGAGAGTTAGTGTCTGGAGTTTTCTTTTCATGCACCAAAACGGACAAGAATTGGATTTCTCTTTTTAACCACTGTCCTTACTCATTCCAAAAAGCTGCTCTTGCACATGCGGAGTCAAGCTTGCAACAGCTTGGAATTCACTTCAAAGAGAGAGAGAGAGTGACAGACTGAGCTTTCATGTTACAATGTGTCTGCAAAAAAAAAAAAAAAAAACCTACAAACATTTTGTCATCAATAGTTTTTAACTATTCCTCCCTGTATTTGTGTATCTGCAGAGCTAGCATGATGCCAAACACCATTAAGTTCCAAGAGACTTAAGGCATTTTTGATTTTCTCCTGCAGAGTATCAGTTTTCTGGAAGGTGAATGGGAGATTACCAATTCCTTTGGTGCTTGTCTCCCTGGTCTCACCTCTATAAAACGGTAAAGTGAGCCTCTGTCTATCGGACTAAATCCCCTCTATAGCAGCGGCTTCAGGAGACTAAATCCCGGGGACTTTCTCCCCTGCCGCTCTGTTGTTGGTGTGTGCCAGGCATCGGGATGGGTGACAGTGAGATGGATGGCAGCGGGCAAATCCACTCCTCTAATGAGCTTATGAATAAATATATCTAGTCTGTGTGTGCAGATGCATGTGGCCGTGAAATGGATATCTGTTACATGCTCTGGATGTGAGGGTGTGAATATGAATATGCATGCAGGCATGTATGCAAAATGTACATGTGGGATTAGAGGGAGAGAGAAAGGGTGGGGAGGCAGAGAAAGTGGCGGCAGTAAATAAGCTAAAAAGGACAATGGGAGGATTTCAAAGAGCTGATCTCTACTCCCAAGATAGTCAGCATACAGACTAGATTATTATACCATCATGTGCAATTACAGATGTGCAAAATATTCATGGGCAATAACAGATGTGCAAAATGTTCAAAAAAAACATTCACCTGCAAAAGTAAATATGCAAAAAAATCTTGTAATGCTAAATGTGCAATAACACGGTTATAACACAAAAATTTCAGAATTTCTCGAGTAATATTAGAAATGCAAAATGTATATTTGCAATGGATGGATGTGCAACATTTTCACATGCAGTATTACAGAATATGCTAAATGTATATATTGCAAAAATAGTTGCCATAAAACATTTGCAATAATTCTCAGGTTATCCATCCGTCCATCCCTCATTTAAATTCATAAAGATGACCCTAGGAGCGTTTCACAGAAAATCAAACGTACCTGAAGTGTCTCGTTCCTGAGCAACTAAATAAAGATCTCTTCTACTGTATTGTAAACAAAACGAATCAAAAATGGGCTTTTGATTCACGTATGCAGGGTGTGAAGCATATGAAAAGAAAATTGCTGCTCTTGAACATGACAGTCCCTGTGATCCTATCAACATATACGATGAAGAGATCTGCATATAAATCAGAAACTCTAACATGAAATGCACAGCTCCCTATTTGTTACAGATCATCAAATGATAAGGGAAGTGAAAGGAGACGTCTATACAGCAGTGAAGAAGTGTCTGTTCCACTGTCTCACTTACATACGACCTCAGGCAGCCACTCAGACAAAGACACGGGCGCCTACGCATCACTGCATTAACATACACACACAAACACACAGAACACACACAAAAAAAAAAATGTGGGTGAGGACATACATTACCAAGCTGTCTGCAACCCAAACAGAGCTTTACAGAACAGCGAGCATGTGGCCCTGGTCGCTATGGCAACAACAGAGCACAGGGAAACGGTGCAAGTCTTGTCCACCTTTCAGAGGTGGCGCTAACGCAGGGAGACGGGGATTTTTTTTTTTTACAAGCACCAAAAAAATAAAAATAAAAAAAAGGCTTCAAGGTTGGCTCGAATGTAATCAAGCAGGTTTGGTATTGACGACTGCAGCTGCTCTACAGGTCCAGGTCTTCCCCTCAGCACCTCTATTCAAGGAATTCAGCTCGTCAAAGATTCAGGCTGCTGCAACTGAGGCTCTGATCCTTTGTGTTGTGACTATCTGTGCCTGCTGGGCTCGTGAAGGGCTCTCTGTGAGGTTTATTTACAAGTTTGAGGACCTTTAAGTATGCACATGATATATTCACAAGGCTGGCTGTATGATGTGGTAACACCAACATCTCATTATTTATTCTCCACATATTCATGTATACAGCTTATAAATAAAAGTGTCCTTTTGATACACCATAGATGAACTGAAAGACAGATGTTACTTATCCTCACTGTAGGCTTGAAGCAGAGAGAGTTGTTGTTCGACATTCATTTCTACAGTCCTTCTGCTCGGCCCAGAGGCTCGTTCTCAGCGTGCACACAGTGATCCGGCTCACAGGCCACTGATGATTTTGTGAGCTTGTCTCGTTGACTTGTTGAACTAAACAATGCAGACCAGATGTCGCTGTGCAACACAGCGAGCTGCTCAGTCACAGCCCGAAAACACACAGGCTGCTGACAGTGAGCAGCAAGTGCAGGTCCATTAGCTCGACTGCCTCTCCCTCTTTTATGTGTGTGTGTGAGTGTCTGCACACACACACACACACACACACACACACACGTTTGGATCTATCATTACAGCCTTGGGAGGATTAGCAGAGCAAGGTGAGGCAAAGGCAGAATTTTAAGAGGGTGGAGGGAGGGGCTGATTTTCTAAGAACGCTCATTAGCCGAGCGCTCACTTGTCCCAAAAAGAAAAAAAAAAACTTAACTCAACATTTCACAGAAACCTTATTGGGCCTGGATTAGACCAAAGGCACAAAATCAACTGATGTCAGAGCTACATCAACAAAATCATCTGCTCGACCTACAATAAATATATGCAGAGGATGATTTTGTAAACGGCTCTCGGAGCTGTTAATCCATCAAAGAGTCAGAAATCACATTGATTTTTCACAAAGCACTCATCAGCATGCCACAGTTCAGCCTTGGAACAAGAGGAGCGATCTAAAGTCAGATTTGATATCTTGAAAACAACTTCACAGGGGGAATTTCTAAGTCATCCGAGCCTTTAAGGAGGTTTTTTTTTTTTTTTTTTTTAAAGCAGTCAAGGCTGAACATTAAATCATCTCAAGCACCTTCACACTGCACTTTATAATAGTGTTTGTACGTTTTTGGAAGTCAACTACTTTCTATCCAAGATGATGAATATGGTTAAATGTCAACAAAAAACTTGAAAAATGCTTGATTTGACCGTCATTTAATTCCTTTTTTTAAAATGAAAGAAAAGTGATCTATCAGACAAAGTGAAAGCCAATTTATACTTTTGTTTTGTTTGATTTCAAGATTTTCTTCACATCACATTCAAACTTGTAATAAACTGGGATGCTCTGATGTATCGGTTGAACATCAGTGTTGACCATATCCACCGGCCAATCGTCAAATAATGTGACGCACATCAACGTCAGAAGAAGCCGATGTGTATCTGTTGTGTCGCATCAATTTAATGCTGGCAAACTAGTATAACTAACTGCTAAATCAAGGAAGAGGTCAACTGAAGTCAACTGTTAACAAAACTCTATTTCGTTTTCAGAGTCATGCTAAAGGAAAGGGACAGGCATTGGAAATTAGCATTAGTTATAAATGCTGTGGTGCATTGGGAAAGTGTTGTTCAGTTCTCCATGCATACTACATCTGTCCCTGCCAAATAAACCAGAGAACAAGAAAACTCGTTGACAGTGTGGGACAGGTCAGTAACCAACAATTTCAATGCATGAAATCACATAGCTCATCTGAAAAATAGACACGAAGTCATAAAAAATAAATAAAACACATAGGTATCTGAATCAGCTAAATGGTTATTTTATTTGTATTTGGCCCTGAGTCTCACATTTTAAGAATATGATTATCGAGCAAAAAATGATAAATAAAGACCAGAAAATAGATATTGCCGGTACAAGATGTTTAATGAACATTAATGATTGTCTGGATGAAAACTCTGGATATTATTTGACACCTTGTAAACGTAATAATTAGCTCTCATATTTTCAAGACTTATAATCCAAACCCTACAATCGGTTGTCTTACTAAACTCATGTTTCAGCACTCCACCTCAACCCATTATCAGAAAGATCATGATGTTTACAAAAAAATAGCCTCACAGGACAATTTATGTACTGTGAGCAGATTTCTCTCCATCATGCTAACTCTGGTTTGAATCTGTGCTGTGTACATCCTCCTTACGTCCATACTGCAGGCTTTCTGGGCAGCCGTCTCCTCCAGTGAACAAACCCTTCATTCCTGAAGGACTCTGCCCTCGTGACTCAGCTGCAGAAGCACAGCGGCTATTGTTACCTCCGAGCAGTTCAGACACTATTAACTTTCTTTTGTCATGGTTCCCCTCCTTCGGTGGCGGGGTCGCACAGAGGTGTGACTGTGAACTTGACACATATGCTTCCTCAGCAGGACTCGGGGGAGCCGTGCACACTCATGAGGCCTGAGCATGACAGCAATCTGTAACGTTATATACGATACCGGTGAGAGTATAGCATAATTGCCAAGGACACAGTTTCATACACTCGTCTAATAATAGCCATGCTGCCTTGACCTCTGCTCCAGCTGGAGTTCAGCTCCTTGTGCGGTTATTTATAACATCTCAGCTGCAGACCACACCCTCACCATTGAGAAAATCAGGACGAGCTGCATGTTGTTGCTATTCAATTAAGGAATTCGGAAATAAATAAGAAAAAGATTTACAAGACTGATTATAAGGTTCTGGATTAAGATGTTTCTGATAATCTGGCGCTATCTTTAGCAGCACATGAAATGAACATCAAAGCCTTTTCACACAAACTCTTTGAATTCTGTCATGTCTGATAAAAGCCGTAATCAACTGTTGCTCTTATGTAATCCCATACAGTTGTTAGCAGACTGATTGCAGCCACACAAAGTCGGAGCCGTGATCCAGACAAATGCCTCATAGCGGTGCAGCGCCCTGAAATGACTGAGCAAATAAGTTAACAGCATACAGACAAGTGGTGAATGTTAATACTGCGGCTGGTGTCATTGTGCGGCCCTGTGCAGTGGTGTGTAAGGGGGGTTTTGATACGCATGGACACACTTACACACACAATAACACACTTCTTTTAGCCTCTGTGTGTAGAGAGAGAGAGAAATGTTTACTCAGCTCTCCACCATCAGCGCTCACAGAAAGCAGAGAGGTGGTATATGTAACCCACTGCTCTGTTTTGTAAGCAAATCATTATCATGGCTATTAATAGCACACTGCGGGCCTCTTATCTCCACTCAAGAGGGGTTTTTTTTCTCCTCCAGCAGGTACCACAAAATACCTGGTTTGAACCGAAAGTAGACAATAACCACATCAAGTAACTTTCTCATGCAAAGATGCAACCCCAAAGAGGATAAAAATGACCAAAGATGAAACATGAAGTGAAAATATCCACGTTTTATGTTAATAAATATTTAAATATAATTTTAGAAACGCACTAAAAACTTAAGATGTAGAAAACAAAGGAGAAATACATAAAAGCACAGGATGCCACATTGTTCTAAATTTAAACCCGAGTAAGAACAAATAGATCTTCGTATAAAAAACAAACAAACAGAGGGCGTCTGCTTTTAAGGTCAAAAAGCTAAATAAGAAAATGTCAGTAAGCAGTGGGGCTATGTGACGTGTTCTTTTGGATTTTATATCAAGTTCAGTTCTAGCCACTCCTGGACTGATACCTCAGTAATCGGAATATTTATATGGGTATTAAGAGTCCAAGTCTGGCATTGCTCTTAATTCTGTATGAGCTTTAATCTACTTTGCTGGAAGATGGATATTGATTGAAATTCCTCCATTTCAGGTGATATCACTATAAACACATTACACTTTTTTTCCTCCCCTAGTTATTCCCTCATTGCATTAGTGTGTTCAACGCATGAGGACTACACTTACATACTAACTAAAAAACAAAGCCTGCCTTACATGGGTAAAAGATTTTGCCATGTGAGATCATATTTGTGAAAAATACAAAAGGATCAAGAATGGTACCCTGAGGAACGCCAAAGTCAATATAAGATATAGAATGATATGTTTGAAAGGGACTAGACAAGTAATAACCCAAGACTGCTGTCCATATCTCAAAACTGTGAATAAAACTGTGTTAACAAGAGCAAGAAAAATGTGCCAGCCAAGAACAGACACTTTATTTACATCAGAAATGGTTCCTTTACACTTGTTCTGCAGGGCTGTTTCCAGTGTCAAAGTTTGTAGATGCCATTTGCCATTTAAAAGATTCGGTGCAATGCTTAAAAACTTTTTTCTTTAAAACTTTACCTAGAAAATGGTGATTGCATAAAATAGGCCAGTAATTTCAAAAGGTCGGCACTGTCTGGGTTGCATTTCTTTAGCAGATCATGTGTCTGCTTTTTCTGAAAGCTTTTGGGAAGATTTCTAATTGCAGGTTGTTACCTGGCATTGACACTGGTTGCATGGTTGGAGGAGGATCAAGCACACAAGCGATGACTTCATCTTCCTAATGGCAGCAATAACCTTGTCTTCTCTTGTCAAAATAAGAGATTGTAATTCTAGATCCTTGGGAGTTTTTACAGAGTTGAAAAATACTGGCTCCCTTGAATTTAAACTCCATTTTGAGAAATTCTGGTTGATTGTCAGGGAACCGATTTAGGACTATGGACAAAATGGATTTTCATTTCTGTACAGGGCTGAGAGTTTCTCCACTGAATCACCTTTTGACAACATGGGGGAACATAACACCCACAATCTAGTTTCGGACACCTCGAGAATGGAGCTCATAATCACATTCTCCCTCTAACCTTTAGCACTGTGAAAAAATGGGTTTTAAAGGACACTGGTGTCGTCAATACTTGATTTATAGCCAGGGAGTCATGCATGGAACAGACTGTGCCCACCCGCCAATACAGTCACTCAGCAGGCTGCTTTTGTAATCAGGATTGAGTGTTGAAAAGGGCCTGCAGCTCCATCAGAAACCCAGACGTAACACTGCCACTAAATTGTGCATACAGCCTTTAATACACTTTAATATACTTGCAATTAACATCACATTTATTTTAAGAGGCGTTGACTATTATAGTCCAGCAAGGGCTAATTTTTTCCCAATTAGGTCAAGTAAGGCCTCAACACTGACCCCAAAGAAGCTGGATTTAGACAGACTGACATTTCTTTCATAACTATCTTCAGCAAACAAGCCATTTGTCTGACACACACTCAAGGGATTGGAGGGGAGGGAAATTGGGCAATTATAGAAATCAATACCACTCTGAACCACCGCAGAGGGTATATGAGGTTTGATTTGGCTGATTTTCAGGTAAGTGGGCCACATCAATTGAGACGCCCTCGACAAAAAAGCTAAAGCCTTTACTGACTTGCCTTTTGAATAAATACAAGATAGATACTTGAAGATCTCAGGAGGAAAGAAGATGCAAGAATAACCTTGGAAAATTCCCTCCATCTGCCACATCACTAACTTTACCATTTCTGACAAACAAGACATGAAATAGTCTAGTCAGTTGAAATAGTATCTTTAGATTTTCTTGGAATAAAAACTTCTGAATCATCACGCAGCTAAAATGTCCAGAGAGGCAGAAACAGAATACAAAAGTCATTGTGTCACAGTCCTGAAAGATAAAACGAGAGATGGGAAGACGAAGCGGGCACGGTCGTATCACAGGACATTTGGAGGGAGATATGCGCCGAGGCACACCTTGTTACAAAGTCAAACACATGGAGGGAATTCAAATGAGAGACTAAAATTGCCTAAACGCCAGAAATAATATCTGAAGGGGGGATCCTGCAATTTCTCCAGAATGATGGGATGTGTTGGACCTGAGGATAGCTGTCTCATACCATCTATGAAGAGGTTGTTCATCAGGATATCTCACAAGAACCCACATTGGCACAACTGGGAGTGATACATGGAGGCATAAATGGTAAAGCCAAGGAATACGTTGGAGTACGTTACTTAAACCAATAGATGGCCTAAACTAGACCCTCCCTTATACAAAACATGGATCAATAAGTGTCAGACCTTTATCGGATGTAGCCAATTAATGCCAATAAATTTGGCTTCAATTGCACCTGTACATACAGTATATATGTTTGAATGGACAGTTACTATCATGCACTGTACTGTATATATTTTGGAGTTGATATTTAGGCTTTGCTTTTATATTTAAGTATGTGTGATTCTCTTCCTTATCATTTCAACTGCTTAAAATCAAAATATAATTTGTGCAAATGCTAAACAAACATACAAAGCTAAGTCAAAGGGATTACAGTGTCTTGCATAGTAATTTACTTTTTAACATTTCCCAGAGTCACAGCCTGAAATTCAAATAGACTTCTTTGGGCATTTAGTGTTTGATTAACAAACAAGAGCAGTCAGAAAAACAGAAATTTTTTGGATGCTGAAGTTTAAACCTGAGGCAGTTGGATGCACCTGATCTTGGTGCTTGGTATTGAAGCAAAGCAACCAAAACTTTTCTTCTTCTTTTATTTGAATAACATACTTTAGTACCCTGAAACTTAAAAGAATATGGACTATTTTGTGTTGGTCCATTAAATAGAACCCCAATAACTCCCTTCATACTAAGAGTTAACATGACAAAGTATGGAAAAGGGACTGAATACTTAAACAAGGCTCTGAATCTGAAAATGAATGTCGTGTACTGTTGGGGATGAAAACTAAATGAACATGAAGCTAACTGTAGATAAAAGCTGTTTATAAAAAGATATGAGATGGTCACATGAGACACCTAGAAACATTCCTCCACTGTGGACAAAATCACCAGGACGATTTAGCCAAACTGAAACTAAACTTCTGTGAGACATTGTCTGAAACGTCCTGAATGACAGCTGACAAAGTAAGCTCATCAAAGCACTCTCCAGGTGGTTATACTAAGTGATGTGAAAACTGGCCGTGGGCACCTCATCAAAAAGCATTCACCTGAGACTAGCCATAGCAGCTGCTGATGAGGTGCTCGTGTTCCGCTTGCGGGCGGTGTTATTGAGACATTTTGTTCTGTTCACACACCAGATAGATAACGGTCCCCTGGGGGAAGAGGCAGAGGGAGGCAGGGAGCCTGCAGCACTGGATCCTGAAGGAGGAACCGCGTCCCAGCACATGACAGGGTGATTCTGGTACACAACAACAACAAGAAGCTGCTGCTGCTGCTGCTGCTGCAGACTGCAAGGTGTGGGGGAAAAGAAAAACTATCCCCCCACCAACTTCAACCCATTTATGCAACCATATGCTACATATGATGATGTGCTCTGGAAGGAAAAGTGAGACACACAACAACAAGAACAAGCACCAGCAGCCGCCCACAGCTTGTGCTTAGACACACACTCCAAACAGACATACACATATGCACGCGCGCACTCAAAGACAATTGAATGCTCACCCACGCTGACGCATGAAACAGAGCAGCTCGCCGCGAAAAAACACTTACATTATGGTACTCAGGTTGATTCACAGGTCCTCGAGCCTACATTGTCATTAGAGTGCAGCCCTTTGACAAACGCATCATTTCATGGAGAGAATTTACTTTCCTGCGCTCCTCCCCGTCAGCCCCATGTCTGCACAAAACGTCATTCAAACCAGCGGACGACGCGGCCGCTCCAGCTGCGAGGTTTCAGAGAGCAGACAGACCTGGGGCGAGCTCTGGCTGAGCGCAGGTGGAGTGGGCAGGTGAAAGGTGGAGGGGGGGTAAGACAGTTTGCAGGCACAGATGGAGGAATGTAACAAGCAAAAGAGGGTGTGGCGGTGCTCACCATTCTCAAACCAGATAGCACATTCCTGAAGGCTGGGGTACGACACCAGCTCCCCTCCTTCCCCCTCCAGCGACACGAGCAGTCCTTCCTCCCTGAGCGATGACCAGTTCATCAAAAACCAGAACCAAAAAAAAGAAAGGAATAAGAAATTCGGAGGAGAGAAACACCCGCAGCTGAGCAGGGGAGGACAAATGAGGTGGAACAGACGCTCTCCCTCTTTTTTCTTCTCTCGTGTTTCCTACTAGAGGAAATCTCCACAGGTTTCAGTGCTGATGCTGCCCGCTCTGCTCAGTCGCAGTAAATGATACAGAGCCAGGCAGATATGGCAGTGGCGGGAGGAGTGAGTGGAGGACGAGGAGGAGGAGGAGGAGGAGGAGGAGGAGGAAAGAGAGGCAAGGAGGAAGGAAGAGCGCAGCAGTCACTGTGTCACTGGGGGACACAGAGGTGACACCTCTACGATGGCGTTTGTACCGAGGGCTGACAGGTGACCGATACCTTCACCGCTTCGAAGCAAATGAAACAAACAAAAAAAAAAAGAAAAAAGAGAGAAGAGGAAAATAAACAACATGGGAAGCGTTTCCTGTGAGGCGCTCAGTGAGTACAGATAGCGCCGAGCTCCTCATTCGCCCTTCCGTGACTGCATTAGCGCTTAGCGTGTTATGTATAGATGTGAGAGGCGCACTCGCTCTCTACAGGAACAGGAGCCCAGGTCTCCAACAGATGAATGGTGCAGTGCTGCTGTTGTCATGGCAACCGCAGAGCAAAAAAGGAGGGGGAGTAAAAAAAAAAAAAAAGGGTGGGTATTGAGGGAGGAAAGAAAATGGCATAAAAAAAAAGGGAAAGGAAAGGAAAGGAGGGAGGGAGGGAGGAGGGTATTATTAAAGGGACACAGTTCTGCCGTTCTTAGATGGAGCTTTGGGGACACATCAGATCATAAGTGGTGGAAAAAAGAGGAGAGGTATTATCTGAGAGGAACAAGGGTCTCAATAATACCTACTCCTTTCTTTCCTCTAAGGTTCAGGCATCCCTTGCTGTCCTTGTTTTACCCTTGAAAGTGTGTTTGTACAGCTGCAGCCATTTTTTTTTAACGGCTATTCAGGAGTTCAAACCCACAGGGTAAAGAGTTTTATTGTGTACCGCCTTGGCTTTTGTTGGGGCTCATATCCGTTCCCGAAAACAACGGCCTTACAGCCCAAGTTATTTTTATTTATCTCTTCCACTCACACTTATTTCCTGAGGGTCACATCTCCAAACGCCGGCCACGTGCTGCATGCTACCAACAAGTTTGAAAGGTATACGGCATCCGGAAACGCTGCCCTGCTTGCAACCAGAACGTGTGTGCTGCTGCTTTCTGAATCTCTTTTATTGTTTTGTTTTTTCGACTGTGGAGACAGATACATGTAAGCAGCACTTTGAATCCAAAACAAATTTCCCCAAGGGGATCGTATTGTACGGCATTGTGTTGTTTCTTATCGCACTGTGTCCTATGTTATCGTATCATTTCTCATGTCAGAGTATTGTGCAACAGTTGCAGGTCAATGCTTACTATAAGCATCTAAGCTTCAACCTGGATCTTAAACGGTCCCTGCTATCAAACATCGCTGTTGGATAATCTTTCCATTTTTAGCTGTTGTGGCAAAAGAATATAACTTTACGTTTACTCACGCGGCACATTACAAGTGATTTGTATTGCAGGCTTGTTTGCACATTGTCACCAACATGCAGCATAATCTATTGAGAGGACAAGTGGGGGTGTTTGATCACATGCCTGGCTTTAACTGTAGGACACTATTATCATTCAAATGAGCTCACATGATAAATGAGCTCCAGGAGGTTGCATAAGAAGCATCAGGACACAATTATAACTCAGACTCTGATGATGACTACGGTTTAAAAAAAAAAAAAAAAAAAGAAAAATCTTCTTTGAGTGAATTTGACTTCTTGTTTCCTGAGTTTTGTGTTTGTTTGAATACAAGCCGTGCTTAATAAAAGGGTATACATCTTGAGCAAATGTGTGTTCGTCTTTGAATTCCCTCATGCAGCTTTTTGAAGCTTGAGGCTATAAAAAACATAATCTTTATTCCCATTGCAATAACAGACACCTCTGCTTATGAAATGTATTTTGCTCAAAACATGGCAACATCACCTTCCCAGGGTATTTTCCCTATATTTACATGACAAAGACGTTGGCAGAGTCCCCCTCCTTCCTTGTGATTTTCCAAAAGCAAAACAACATCTAAATTTATTCCATCTACAAGATTTCTTAGTGATTTTACAACAAAACTGTTTCCATAAAAAGTTAAAAGCTATTTGAAAAAGTGTTGTCTGCTTTGTTCTTACCCATTTTTTTATTTTATGGATAAAGATTTCCATATTTTTCTGTCCTAATCTCTTCAGATATTATTAATCTTTAGTGACTCATTTAGTTTCCTTTGAATATTTAATCAATAATTAGTAGTAGGCCTAATCAGTAATTCACAACATTTTGTGAAAGCTGAACTTTATTCAGTAATTACCACATAATACAGAGAAACAAGCTGTGAAATAAAAAAAATAAACGCTTCTGCTGTCTCCTACCTATAACGGCAACACTTCATCTTTACAGGGAAATAGAAAAGCGGAGATGTTGGAGAGACGTTAGAGTACCTCGTTGAACTTTCATATTCCTCAGGTTAAGTACAGTTTGTGTATGTGCGGCGGCACAAAGGCATAAAACACTATGGAGAAAGAACATGTGTTGTGTAAAGCAGAGTTATTTGTTCAATGTAAGCTTAGCACGAAGGTAGAAGCAAGTTGGTTAGCTAAGCACAAAGACTGAAAGAAAGGAGGAACAGATAGCCGGGTTTTGGTTCAATCATAACAAAATTGGTTGCAGACTTAACTATACAGAAAAGAACAATAAAGCCAAAGAGGTGATTGTAGCAAAGGTTGTTAGCATTGACCAAAACAAGGAGAGCCCCCGTTCCCAGCTAGCTGACCACCTGATGTAGCTTCATACGTAAAAGATAAGGGGACTCCTACTCTGTTTATTTATCTGTTAACCTAAAAAATACCACAAACAAGATGGTTAGCTTAGCACAAAGAAGAAAAACGAAAGGAGAAACTGCTAGCAAAGTGTAAAGATAACAAAATCCAACTCAATATTCAATACTTTATATGCATTTGTTTTTCCAAAGTATAATAAGTGAGAAAAAGAGGCGCTTGTGGCAGAGATGTTTGCATTGACCAAAGCCAGGAGAGGCCCGGTTTATCTTCATGCTAGGCTAGGCTAACTTTGACTAGCTTTAACTTTACCACATGAAAAACTGAGCAAAACTAAAACACTTCAGTAGTTTCAGTTTCTTTAGTGGAGCAGCTTTGATTTGTTTCCCTACATTCATTTCTGAGTTCATCTATCCCACAGGTTATTCTACAGAACATCTAAAACACTTTTTAATATTTCATTTTAAACCATCCAGACTATAATGCTTACATTATATCAAGATTTCTCTGTCACCGCACTTAATCTAAGAGGATCTTTGGTGCTCCCCCTGAGGGCACCGTACTTCAATTTCTATTATACCGTACCACACTTAACCTTCACTCTTTATTTGTCACCTGTGACAGAGGAGCTGAAAATGTCACATTTCCTTTCAGCCGAACAAATGACTGGAAGGATCCGTGATGGCTGGGACGGTTAAGGGAAGGCATAATAACAATAATTGTAAAAAAAAAACCATTTTGTCCAGGTGCATTCTGGGTGAAGCGGAGAGGGGGGGTGTGTGTGGAGATTGAGATGTCCCAAATGTCAGTGTTCATTTAAAAAATTCACAGCAGATGCCAGATGCCGAATAAAAACAGGAGGCTGGTTTAAGAGGCGTGGAGACCGGGAGATTGAGACGTCCCGAATGTGAGACTACATTTCAAAAATACACTGAGGGGACGAAAGATATCGTAAAGTGTAAAATGCTTGGTGCAATGCAGGTTTGAGTCCAATGACATCATGACTTAATGTTTTAGATTTGAAGGTGTTAAGACCTATGACATCATCTGAACCATCGTCTGCCTTTAAAGCAATGTTTTTTTTACATTACTGATAAGATGCGATTAAAGAGGTTTGATGCAAAGCAGAATTGTTGGGATATGCTACACTGAAAATAATCTGTGAGAGAACAATAGAGGAAGAGATTTTCCCCCAAGTTTGGATTGTCCTTGAAGCATAAAAAGCATAAACAGCTTTCACTTGTTCTTGTTTTGTCCAAAAAAAAAAAAAAAAAAAGCCTTAAGGTGCATTACTGCAACCTTGTGCATTAGATTTAAAAAAAACAAAAAAAAACATTTGGTTCACTGACAGAGCTAATCAGTCATGAGAGAGATCAGGTTTAGTGCTTCAAAGTATTTCAGAAGAAGATACCAGCACCTCAGGCAAGCATGGTGATGTTTTTGCACATCTTTTTTTTTTGGTTTTAATAAAGTTTGCTTCTTTCAGACAGGCAGCTATTCTTCTAATGGAGACAAGACAATCAAGAAACTCAAGTAGTTTACTTTAACCCATTCAGAGTAACCGGGCTTGTTTGGTAGCATTTTGGAAATACCAAACTGATGTGCCAAAACTAGGCTTTGTATTAGGATGGACGCACCCTCAGCGATGTCACCGAGTTGGTTTCTGAAGAGGCGTTATGAAGCTGAACGATGGTGGCCACCATTTTGGAGATGCTATCACATCTCAACTTTGGATCAATCAAGAAACAGGGAAAAAGTTTGAGTTTTGGGCCTTAAAGAGCCCATATTCTGCCCTTTTTGGGGTTTGTATATTTAATCTATGTTCCTACTTTTGTACGTTCACAATGGCTAAAGTCATAAAAAAGTGTCTGTTTTCATGAACTGCTCCTCCTTGCTCCCTCTACTCTCTGAGTCCGTCAGCTACACTCTGTTGAGCCCACACTGTTAGACCCCACGTGGGCCAAGTCTGCTCTGATTGGTCTGCCGATCCGCTCTGTCGTTATTGGTCAGTTGCTCAGCACGCGTCTCGGAAATTTCAACATGAGCTGCAGGGCCACAACGAGCCAATGGGCTTAGATCAGTGATCTCACACTGACACATTTTTATCGAGGGGGACTAGAACCGAGCGTTACATGCAGCTAATGCTACAGCTAACAGGAGGACGTAGGAGAAGCCGCATTTCCACAGAATTTGAATTTTTGCACATAGATGTGCCTAAACATGCACAGGACACATTGAAAACACACAAAAGAGCAGATAAAACCAGAAAAAGAAGAATATGGGACCTTTAAAGAAAGTTTTGTTTTCTTCTTTCCAAGTGTTGCTCATGGTGAACGTAGGCTCGAGGCTAACAGCTGCAACACGCTAACATATCAGTCAACTCTAATTCTGCAAATTCATAACCGTTACCAAATTATTATTTTTTTGTACCAGGTTGTAAAGAATGGGTATTTCACCGTGGAACTAATGGGATCCCCTTGCCTCAAGTGGACACTCAAGGAACTGCAGTTTTGTGCATTTCACAGTAGTTTCATTTTTCAACACCTGAGGCTGCAGCTTGGCCAAAACAGGAGTTTTAATCAGAGGGTTTAAGGCAGAAAAAGGATACTTTAAAAAACCACCAAACACTCCCACTGCAGGCCCAGGACTGAAGCGCTCATCACTAGCAGCTAATTGAACAGCGCTCGAGTGTTTTAATGTGGATTCCTTTAATTCCACCCACACATTGAGCTGTTAAACCTGACTAAGCAGTTCCGCACACACTCTGCCTTGTTAATCCTGACCATCAACACTGCTGCTGAGCATCGCTATGCCTGCGTCACGTGACCATTTAGAAGTTAGCTTACTGTAGTAGATTGCCACTTAATCACACATCACTCTTTCACTGTAAGCACCAGTGAGACAATTGATTTTAGATACACTCATATCGCCGTGATAATTGCGGCGGAGGAGTGGGAGAAAAATTAGGGGGTGTAATTAAATCAGGCCTATTCTCAGGTTTTAAGGCCAACGCAATTTTTCCTGCTTTATGTGGCAACCCATTGGGAGGCAATGATTGTATCGATTGCTTCCATTAATTAGGGCAGAGCAAAGTAATCTGGAGAGGGATGTTGGAATAATTCTCTTTAAATGTTTCAGAGTGGAGCAGGACCGATCAATCAAAAGTTGGGGTGGGGAGGGAGTGTGGCCGGAGAGACTGACGATTGAGCGAGGTGACAAATAAGCAATCTCGAAGCGAACTCAAAATAGCGACAGAGATATAACTGGGTGAATTAGCGATCATTTGCCACTTATAGCCTCAGACAACAGTGGACTAAATATAGAGCATGTTGACTCAGTGGTCGGGGGGGGGGGGGGGGGGGGGATCAGTTAAAACATGCATGAAGATGAAGGAATGCTGCAAACATGTGTTTTCATGATCGCACAGCCGGAGACAGAAAAAAAAAAAAAAAAGCTTCAGATCAGGATTTGATCTAAAAATATCTTAAACAGTGAACGTTTTTTTTTTTTTCCTTTCTCCAGAAATGGCTTGTAATTATGCCGCATCAAAGAGACGCTGTTCTCTAGAAGCGGACAGTCGGAGTCACGCCCAGCGCTGGCAAACATTGTGTTAAAGAGCACGCAGGCTGTGAAACTCTCCTGACTGTAAGGTCTGACCTTTCCCAAAGGCGGAGGGGATTAAAGACACTTCCCCTTTGAGGTTAAACAAAGTATAAATAAACAACATGTTACTTCAGATGGATTTGAAAAGGGGGAAAGAATCCAGTTTGGAAGAAAGCAAATGTTTCCTCGCATGTATTTGACATCCGTAGATAATCATGTGAACTTGTTATTCGTCCAACAACAACAACACATATACAACATTTTGCACGCCGTTGAAGCGTGGAGCGGCATGTCTCTTTTCACAAGTCGACCCCTCGAGCGTCTGAGGGCCCCCCCCCCCCCCCTGAGAGTCTTCATGCAGGCAGCGGAGAATTACATCAGAAACTCAAAGATTCTCTAAAAAGGTCAACGCTTTCATAGCTTCTTCATTCAGACAGAGCCTTGAGGTTGAAGAAGTCCTCCCTAAGGCTAATCAGGGACTACGCAGGAGGGCAGAGAGAGAGAGAGAGAGAGAGAGAGAGAGAGAGAGAGAGAGAGAGAGAGAGAGAGAGAGAGAGAGAGAGAGGCCACCCCGGGGAAGATCAAAGTGCTGCAGCCTTTAGACCTGCTGCTGTTTGCGCTCTAATGTGCTCCTCTGCCACCTCTCTCTCTCGCTCCCACCTCTGCCATTCTGCCATCTCAGGCATGGGAGGGGCCTCAGACGACAGCACACCCCACACACACACACACACACACAAACACACACACACACACACACAAACACATGCCTTCTGACTGTCAAGCTGTGCAGGAAGTGCCGCTCAGTTGAATTAATTAAAGGGTGAGAGAGCCGGGGTGGATGAGACCTGGTGCAAGCTGGTGCTGGATGCCAGCAGAGAGCAGGTCTCTGTGGATTTGGAGGACAGAGGGGACAGAGGCCACACGAGGCCGTTTGCGCACGTTGCTGTGGATCTGATGCAAGAGCAGCTACCCTCCTATAAGTCCTGTTTTATAAAACGTGTCATCTGAGGACGGTATAAAATGACTTTAAATCTACTTTTGTTTTGTGTTGGACACTTCGACCTGTGGGCTGCAGCAGCATGAATCAAATCTCCAACCTTTCAGTTTAGAGATAACCCTCTCATATGTACACGTCATATATAGCAGCTTGCTTCTTAACCCTTGTGACATACTTAAGGAACTTTTGGTGCACCTTCTGGACGATGCAGCATCTCTCATCTCTTTGTTGATCTTGACTGAACATTACTAATTTGTGTCTTCAGATGAAAAGTCTCATCCCTCATGTCTTAACAGTCGAACATATTTGCAGAGATTCTTTGTCACTGAGGGTGTAAGAAAGAGATTATTTTATCAGCGTGCTGTCAGTCACATTGTCTAAAAGCTGCCCAAAGTCATCAGCGATTACAGGACTTAAAAAGACGTTAGAATTAAAGAATCTTGTTTCTGATGTCAGGACTCGTACAGAGGCATCGGTTATAATTTCAGTTCCTTAAACCGGGTAAAAACTTCTCAAATGAGCTTTAAGTAACTTACATAATGATAGCTCTTATTTAAAGCCAAACCATTGTCTCTTGTCTTAACACCAATATGGTTTGCTGCATCTGAATTGTGAACGTTGAACGTGTTTTCAGACTGTTGCAGGCGCCAAAGTCTTCAAATCTGAAACGCTTGTCAGCAAGCTTTCTTATAAAAACATTACAAAAACAATTGTTGCTACAACGTGGCTGCTTTATTTTGAGAGTTTAAGTCGAGGTTGCATTTTCATTATTGCTCACTTGAAGGCAAAGCCCTGCCATGTGCCAGACAGCACAGGGGATAGTGTTTAACAAAGGCGGGAGAGAGAGAACGTGTTGGCACAATAGCTGCACACAAAGTCAAGGAATTCCATGTTATCTTTGTCAGTGACTTCCTTATTACAACAGATGACACTAATACACACACAAAAAAGGGTTGTGTGACAGCGACGTTAATCTGGAAGGATTAACACAGTGAAGAGCTCATCTTTGCCAAAATTGTATCTCTCACTGTCAAGACAGGCATGAACACTTAAGATGACACATTTCTGCAAAAGGTAAAAGGTACTTCAGGAGCACAGACGTACAGAATATAAAAAAAAAAACAAACAGATGAAATCCCTAATTCCCCCGAGTTAAAAATCTGAAAAAATTCAAACAGCTCACGCGGCCAGCAGCACCTGGCTGTCAGGACGTAACGAGCAAAGCGAGGAGAAGTGCGACTGTACTACGAAGAGGTCTCTCCGCACGTCAGCACGGGGAATAAGAATACTACAAATGAGACGCCACTGCACATCATTGATGACGCTATTATTAGCCTCCATTGTTCTCCGTCACACACACGTATAATTATAAGTAGCTCTAGGTTCACATACGTCCTGAAGATATGAAACAATCCCCTCTGATTCACACAGATGACAGAGTAGATATTGAATCAGGCTGAAAAAGAAAAAAGTACAAATGGAACAGAGATGGCTCCTCAAACAGCAGAGAAAAAAGGTGTGATAATATTGGCTTGGTTTGGAATCTAATTTTCAAGTCCTGATCCCCCCCCCCCCCCTCCCCCTCCCGCTCCCCCTAATAGCAGCACCCACACAGATCCCCTCTGCAGCGGTGTGGCACACCCAGTTAGAATGAAAAGAGAATCAGTTTTTTAAAAAACCCATAGTTTGGATGACCCGTGAGAGACGAGCATAAATCATTCTGTGTGATGTCAAAAAAAAAAAAAACCCACTCCCCCCCCTCGGCATATCACAAATGGTTAATGATGTGAGGTTGCTGAGAGGTTGGTGCACCCTAGTGGCGACTACTGAATCAAGCTTTAGAGTCCTTCACACCCACTCCACACTCTGCGATGTGGAGGCTGCTCTGCAATGTCGATATTTTACATTTATGCAATTTCTTTTTTTTTTTAGAAAAAAGCCAGCACAGAACAGAACGTCCAGGCTGCTCTGTGTACTACACACCACAGCTTCTCCCTCTTTTAATAAGAGCAATACACGACAACACCCTCGTAATCCAGTTAATGGGAAGACAGGCAGAGGAGAGGAGGGGTGTCAGAGATGAGTGTGCGAGGAAACGATTAGTGGTGGGAGATAAAGGGCCGATAAAGGGAGGACAGAGGCGACCACAGCTCGCGGTCCGTCAGCTGGTCTCTGCAGTGTCATTAGGTCGGACTTTGGCTGATTAGAAGAATTGGAAATAGCAGTGTTTGCCGCAGGCCGGAGCCGGGCGTCCGCTTTAGGTTTCTAATGATTAAGCAACACGGTAAGTGATCACAGCTTATCTGAGGGCGAGAAGCCACTCCGGTTGTCTTCAATGTGTCCCATAAAGGTGCTTTGATTCAGGGTGCTCTGATTGGCTGCAGTGGTACAGTGACGGGTTAAAGGAGGCTGTGTTAGTACTATGAGTCTATGGGGGAGGACAGGACAAATCTGAACCAGATTCTCAGCCCACACCTCTTGTCAGCTGATTCTGTGCTCTCACAAACACCGGCTTAATGAGCGTGCTTCTCTTCTTTCAACACTCTTTGACTCTCAGGCGTTTTTTTTTTTTGTTTTGTTTGTTTGTTTGTTTGTTTTTTTTACCCGTGAGCTTCTTCACCGGCTGCAGCCTCACGCTGATGGTCTGGTGGGTGAGCAGCGGCGAGGAGGGCAGCGAGCGGGACACGCCCTCCATGATGCGAATGTGGTGCATGCCCTCGGTCATGTGGAGCGGCGGCACGGCGTAGTCGCCCTCGAAGGCACAGTCACTGTCTATGCTGCCACCTGCAGGACGGGAGGGGAAGCAAAAGGAAAAGTGTGAGAGGCAGCCAGGATTTCTTAAACTGAGTGAATGTACAGAAGTTGAAATA
Source organism: Labrus bergylta (assembly GCF_963930695.1). Classification (NCBI taxonomy): domain Eukaryota; kingdom Metazoa; phylum Chordata; class Actinopteri; order Labriformes; family Labridae; genus Labrus; species Labrus bergylta. The sequence continues at coordinate 4,525,468 of NC_089215.1, read as the reverse complement.
ACAACCCGTCAATGCATTTGCAGATAAATCTTTATGAAAGGACATCAATGTGGTTACATGAGAATGAAACTTTGCTCAATAGGATGACCGAAAAGGGAAAGAATGACAGAAATATTTGATAATGGGCCGAAGAAAATGTAACAAAGGCAGTCGTGGGAGCATCATTTGTTTTGTTAAGAGCAACCACACATCACAGTCTGAGTATGACATGACAGAATCACTCCGTATCCGTCATGAATAGAAGTAGACACCAGCGTGCGTCATGTGGACACAGTAGTAAAGTTTTTTAAACCACCTGTAGGCGGCCTGTTTTTTCACCCCATTTTTTTAATAACAAGTACAGTAAGCACAGCACTGCATTGCATAAATTCCACACATTTTTCAATAATTCAAGCTGCTGCAATCCAAACCGAGGCCGTGCAACAACAAAAAAATCTGTAATTAAGTGTCATTTATATAAAATGTTGATGATGTGAAATCAAGTCTGTCACTTTTATAGGTTTATAATATGATAAATAACATGGGTGGATTTTATTACAGCAGTGTTCTGTGCTTAAACTTTATCATTCTGACAACTAGAGAAGCACTGATTGTTGATACCAATGTTTGAAAGAACTTTTTAGCCGTTTAGCCGATTTCAATGTTTTTTTTTTTCCATGACTTTTTTTTCTGAATTCTTTGTGTGTGTTTTTCTTATGAGCTTTGGGTTTGCATGCATGTAAAACGCTGGTAGCGGTCCCTCCTTTTGAAATCTGACTGGAACGTTTCCTACAAAAAGTGCATGTCGGTGATCTTTCTAAGAGACGCTGTAAGACTCTCACACTGACCACATTCTCTCGAACACGAGTCACCCTGAAAACAAATCTTTTCCTCCTTCTGCCCAATAAAAACCTGTTCTCTGAATCAACAGAAAGGTAAACGATCATTTGTGCACGCCACATTCTTTCCTGATTGGACGACGTCAACAGGGACGGCATCAGCTGTTACAGATGTGCAACATGTGTCGGTGCATTCTAACTTATTAATTAAGTCGATGACAGAATTGATTGTTCAGTGTATTGAACATCAGATAAACAGAAGGGAGAAATGGGCTGTGGCTCAGTGGTACAGTCGGTCGTCTGTCAACCGTAAGACCGAGGGTTCGATCCCAAGCGGTCGGACGTCGATGTTTTCCTCGGGCAGGACAATTAACCCCAAACTGCTCCGACTGCTGCATCAAAGGCGTGTTAATGTGTGTGAATGGATTAGTTAACACTGATGGACACACTTGGTGTGGATGTGACGGTGTGACCCGGGATGGGAAAAAAAACAAACACTTTGAGTCGTCAGAAATGTGCTGTACAAGCTCAACCATAAAGATCAGTGTGTTCCAGAGCTACAGGCTGAGGTTCCCTTTATCCAAACAAACTGCAAAAAAGTCTTTTTTCAGTTAATTAACAAAAGAAGAAAACAGAAAAAAGCAGCAAATCTTCATTTATGACTGTGAGCAGCAAAACGTTTGTTCAAAGACAAACCATTGATTTTCATAACCCGTATAATTGTTTCAACACTTAAAGAGTTGATTATACTCGTGTTTCTGAGTTCACTCCTGTACAGAGTATAAAACAGAGTCCTCTAAGAGTACCTCAGCCCGGGTCCTGATGTCAGTGAAACAGCAGTTATCGAGTTGGCGTGACCCAGAACGGGAACAGCCCTGCAGGCAACACGTGCCGTTTACATTCACTGTAACAAACATCAGGCTGCCCGACCTCAGGACGCTCCACACAAACGCAATCACCCCGCCATGTTCATGTCTAACCCATCTGAGCTGTGTTTAAACAAAGTGAAAGAAAGAGCATGAGAAGGCATTTCATTTAAAAAGAAAAAAAAAAAAAGCTCCCACAATGAGGCGTAATTACAGATGGAGCCCCAACGTCCACTCTCCTGACCCACCCACCCCCTTTTCCTCTCCTCTTTCAAAAACCACAAATTATGACCACACACACACACACACACACACATACACACAACACAACATCCATTTTGTGAATCAACCCCAGCTGGCACCAGTCTCGCTTCAGATAGGAGCCGCCGCAGTGAGTCGGTATTATCAGGACGAGTGCGTGTCAGACCACAGAGGGTGTTAGGTAACAGTTAGGACGGGGTCAAACCAGCCGTAACACAAAGTCCAAACACTTGTTTTGTTGCCCTAAAGTAATAGAACATGGGGGGGGGGGGGGGGAGGAGGAGACACCCCTCTTGGTAGACACCCCAGGTCACTTAGGGGCCCCCCGCCAAGGGCTGACAAACTTTAAAGGCTTTATATGTGATTTTTCACACTTAAATAGAAATCAAGTATATCCTCTGAAAATAACTCTGTGAGTCATGACTGTCTACAATGGGTGTAACACCCGAGTCCCACTGTCTGTGATGTTTTCAGAGTCCTATCTTCACTTTGTTCACGTCGCCGGGACGGCCGGCTGACTCCTCCCCTCGTGTATAAAAGTTGTTTAATTGAGGGACTAGAGAAAAGAAGAATAACATACTGTACTCACTGCTTAACTGTGTTTCTAGATCACGCTCATTTCAGGTAAATTTACATGCAGTGTGAAGATACCAGCATAATAAAGATCGCTAGCATTAGCATGCTAACACAGCAATGCAGCGCGAGTTGTTTTGGTTTCATGCTGGTGCTCAAGGGCGACATCTGCTGGATCAAAAAAAACCACAGCAGTGGCTCAAAATGTGCTAATTTTCCAATGACCGTAGGAAACCTCCCTTATGGGGCCCCATCTGACAGCGCTCACTCTCCCTGCTGAGGATTTATCTGTCTGGGAGTGAAACAAAAGAAAAGAGGAAGAGCATCGTGACACGGGTAGATAAAATATTGGTTGGAGGGGCCCCTGATTAATTTTTTGCCTATAGGGCCCCAACACACTCTTGAATCGCCGCTGCGCCCGCTCAGAGGACTACAGCCTCCTAAATGGGGAGTGACCTAAACCGCTAGGCTATCTGCGCTCCCTTCACAGAGGTTTAATCAGCACTTCCACTTCTACCCCGTGATGTGGGAACCCGCCTCTAGTTGAGTAAAGTGTGTGTGTGTGTGTGTGTGTACTTTGACATCTCTGTGGATCAACAACAGCCAGAGCAGCGGCTACATCCCCGAGCATGGAAATTCTCCTCGTGTATGCAAAGCCATGGACTGAATACCAAGAGGGGAGTTGGTATTCTGGCAGCAATTATGGAGATGCAACTCAAATTTAATGCATTCAATATTGGATGAAAACACACAATTATGCCGCTATTAAGCACTTATTCTCCATAAAGCTTCAGAAATAAGTGACACTCCACATTAAAATAATCAAAAGTGATGCTTTAAGAGATGTAGCACTCCTTAAATCTCAAGACTCTCTTTTTCTCAAATGCCATAAACTGTGTGATGATGATGATGATGATGATGATGATGATGGAGAAATCAAAAAAAAAAAAAAAAGGTGCCACTGAGGGCAGAGCTGGAGGGAGGAGAGGGAGGAGAAGCAGCACTTCAGCGCGGAAACCCGGGGAACAAAAGCGTCGAGGAGGGAGGAGGGAGGAGGGAGGAGGGAGGCTGTGATGAGAGAGACGTGTTCAAGGGCCACTCCATGCCTGGAAATAAACACAAACACCTACTCATCGAGATGTTTGGCTCTAAACATGCACAGGGGGGGGGGGAACATGGAATCGTAATTGCCCGAACATTTCCTGCCAAGAAGACATTCCTGTTGTTGATAAACATCTTCTGTTGTAAACAGGGCTGAAGGAAAAACTCAGATTTACAGACCGAATTACCAAGAAGATGCGATTCATACACAGCTCTCTTCCTGTAAATATAACTTCATTTCCAGGAGCCGTAAAGTGCTCGGCTATAAAAAAAAAAAAAAAAAAAAAACTCAGCCTGGTAAACAAGGCCTCTGTGGCTGGGCTTCTGTGTAAACGTTAATGGAGGAGAAATGGAGTCTGAAAGGAGACGGCTAGGAGAGAAATTGTTGCAGGAAATGAGAAGGTAAAGGTGGAGAAAGAGCTTCCTCATTCACTCGCGTAACACATATTTACACCTGAAAATAGCTCGCCATCGTCCATAATAGCGGTTGCACAGACGACTTCACAGCTGTGTGATGACGCTTCATGCCTGATGGGAACTAATCGCTCTTCAGGATGGAAAAACCTGAAGAACTGTGACTGAGCAGGACTATGACAAGTGAGTCTGATGCAGATGCTTTGTTTACCAGAGTGTGACTTTTTTTTTTTTTTCCTTTTGCACTCACTCACATTGATGGATTATATGAGCGCATGTTATTGTGCTGTCAGCAGGATATGCATGAAGTTTTGCAAAACAAATAGTTCTGCTGGTTGCAAAGCATTCCCTCCTCCTGTTATTTTGTTGATAACTTCATCAGCGACTCGTCGACTAGGACCAGCGGTTCTCAACCCCGTCCGGCTTCAGGACCCACCAACAACTCCTCTGTGAAAAACTCAGACCCAAGTTTTGGATATTTTTTCGACCAATCAGATTTATTAACTGAATTTTAAAAAAAAAGTTTGGACCTCAGATGGTACAAAACATGTGACAGAATCAAGAAACTGAACCAAACAAACATGTTTAAAAAAATACTTTTACACAAAGTTTTTTTTTTTCAGGGAAACATGTGACCCACTGAAATGGCTCAGCGACCCACCTCTGGATCTCGACCCACCAGTTGAGAACCAATGGACCAGACAACTCGACTATTATCACATCATGAGCAAAAGAAGCTTCTGCCAGGTATGTGTGTGACCTACCTTTTTGTCACGCACAAAGCATCCAGCTTAGTACTTTTTTAAAGCTCGAGTATGGATACACAAAGGACGTTGGCTTACCTTGACCGACGTGGCTCAGGTGAGGGTCTAGACCGGGTGAACGCGGGTCTGCCAAGTCCTCGCTGCCGCCATCTGCGGACGAGGAGCACAGAGAGAAAGACAGGGAGTGAGCTCGGTGGTGCTGGAAGCGTGGCGAGGAGGAGGAGGAGTTGGCCAGCAGCAGGGCCACATCCTCCTCGCCGATCAGCCAGGTGTGCGACCGCAGGACCCCCAGGAGGCTGCTCATGCACAGGCCCTCCACGCCCTTCCTCCGGGGGCCCAAACGGCTCCTCATGGTGGCGAAGGGCGACCGCGCCGCAAAGCTCCACTTCTTCCGCTCCCCCATGTTTAGTCTAAAAAAACAACCAGTGAGCCTATGTCTTAAGGGAGGGGGGGGGGGGGGGGCCTGCCCGCGCAGATAAGGAAGGGGTTTACATTACAGCCGTTGTAGCGTGCAGAGAGCGGAGCGTTGGAGACACAATCAAAGAGCTCACTGGGCTCCGTGCGGTTCACTGAGCGAGGACTAGCTGTAGAAACAGTGGGCGTTTCCCTTGATAGATCCACATACGCTTAATGATATGAGGATCAATTACGCCCAAGGGAGCAGGCAGGCAGAATTAGCCACAGTGGATGGAGCTGAAACAAGAGGAGAGGGGTGGGGGGGGGGTGGGGGGGGGGGGGGCGGCTGCATCATCACTGGGCAGCACAGTCAGTGTCACCGGGGGATTGTTTCATAATCCCGTTCAAGTGCTGATAGATCTACTGTAAAGCACGGCAGGCCGGCAGAGGAGGAGGTGTGGAACAAATGATTTATACTCAGAATAAATACATCCCACTGGAATTAAGTGAGCTATTTATATAAACACTACGAGGATGTATGAAAAGCATTTCCAAGCCTGATAGATTTTCTTTTTATCGCTGAAGGATCGCATGTTTTTTTTCAAAAGCCACCACCATTGTTGTTTTTTTTTTTTTTTTAAATCACAGAGCTCACATCAGCCCAAACAAATACTCTTTAAGTTTTTATCTCCCTCCAAATCGCAGATTCACACGCCGTGAGCCAGAGCAGCCACACAGCAGGCTCGATTGGCTGGCTGGTGGAAAGATCAAGCTCGTCGATGGACAGATAGAATCAGCCGCCGGGCATGGTTGTGTGAGAACTGGGCCAGCTCAAGATAGACACTGATTGTGGAAGGGAGACCTCTGCAGAGGGTTTTTTTTTTGTTTGTTTGTTTTAAGCGCTGCATAACATGTCGGGAAGTGTCAAATAAACAGGCATACTAAGAAAATGTGAAATGTTACACACTAAAAAAAACCACACATTGTTAAAGAGTGAATTTGAGACATTCTCTGCTGCTAACGCCTCGACTCTCACCTCCGTTTCTTGCATGTTCAACACCGACAAACCCACCAAAACTAGAGTCTCACCTTGTCTACCTGATGAGCCATATCGTCTAGTAAAATCAATGTTGTGAAAATCAATATGAGCTGTTATGATATGCGGCTACGAGCACGGCTTGCACAGTGAGCCATGAGAAACAGGCAAGTGCATGCAAGTCCAAATAAAGAGCGTGACGCTGTCAGCGGAAAGCTCAATGATATACACTAATAGATTCTGCACGCTTGCTATACTCCTGCAGCGTGTCTGATTAGTACCTGAGGTGACGTTTTGAGCAAAGTGCTTGTCGGCGGACAGGTTCACTAGATTGTAATGATATACTAGAAGCATTAACGAATCATGCATGAAGGATATACACATGTGGAATTTGTAGATCAAATTCACCATGTTTTTCTAACACTTATGTGTGTTTCTAGTATGTCTACGAACCCCCGATCACGCGTCTTTTGCCTGCTCCACTTTTCAGAAAATGTGTCCTCAAACAGGCTGTTTGGAGATTTTCCCTTCATGACATCACAAAGGGCAGTAGCCCCTCCCCCCCAGGTTGGGTGACACTCCCACAGCTAGGTGTTTGTTCTGCCCTCTGAGTCTGCCTTCTCACTGTAGACAATCGGACATGGAGCGAGAAAGCCTGAGACACATTTCCTCCCAGAGAGGGGGGCGTGGTCAAACACAGCTCATTTACATATTTAAAGGTACAGACACAGAAACAGCCTGTTCTGATCAGGGCTGAAATAGAGGGGTTTATAGGCATGATCAAATACAGGATCAGAGTGGATTTAGAACAAGAAACTTCACAGAGATGTTCTGGGGAGCTCTGAGAGTGAGGCTGCTACACAGTGAGCACACCAGATGTTGGGGGTTTCGGTGCCTTGCTCAGGGGTAACTCGGAAGTAGTTAGAAGTAGTACTCTCCAGCTACTAGACCATATTTTGGTCCGCACCGGGACTGGATGCAGTTTCCCATGCAGGGAAAGCTTTGTACCACTTTAATAAGAGATGCAACGCTTTCTTTCATGCAGATAGTTCTCCTGTTACGCAGTGATTACACTACAATGTCCCGCCACACAGATCAATGGCCTATTAAGCCGGGAACATGAAAGAGGAGGACCGTTATGTGACAGAAGACAGATATATGCGCGTTTTCACTCCAACATCAGAGACAAACATTGGACATCTTTCTGGTTCCTCACAGAACACCTGTCACCCACAATGTGAAACACGGCTCAGTATCTCATCATCAGACTCAGAGTCAGGAGAGACAATCATCCCTCTGTAACCACGTCCCATTCAGCCGTGAAATCTGACGCTAAAAGACCATCTCCTAAACCAAGGGAATAATGGCGCTCTCTCGCTGTGTTGGATGTTCTTTGCCGCTGTAATGCCACGCTGCCGTGTGCGTTAGGATGTCAGAGGAGCAAGGCCAATTTCGCACTCGGACAAAGAGTCATTATGGGAGAAGTCGGCGTGACATCTGATAGTGATGCCATGGAGCATGGCGGAGAGGATCTCTATCATTACGGCTCAGGCTGACTTTGATGAACCTGTCTGCGGTTCGATGTGACCTCTGCTCCAAAACGAGGCTTCTTTTCCAGGTACCGCCTGGGGGTCATAACGTTAAATGGTGGTATTTTTTTTTTTGTGGGATTACCTTTCATACAATAAAAAAAAAAAAAGAAGGGAAAGCTAAATCACCAGTTCCTTGAAGAGAGTTTTAGCTGGAACCTTTTTTGTTTGAACAATCTGAGAAGGATTAAGTTGTTTTTTTTCTGTGACTGATCAATCACGGCAAACAGAAGAAAATGCAATAGACTCACCCCTTTAAGCCTAATCGATGCCCGTTTCTTACTTCCAGGACTCTCCAAAATAGCCAACAATGGAAAAAGAAAAAAAGGCAGCTTAGCCTTGTAGCTGGGACACATCCCGGTTATTAAGAGCTGGAAGAATTACATCCCTCAGCTCAATGACTTCACTCAGCGACAGCACGGTGATTCAGTTCTTTTCTACCTTTTTTCTTACCTTGGCTGATTGCCTCCGCGGGGCCTTAATGTTGTTGTTGTGTTGCCAACTTGTTGTCAATCCCCGGTTGCTCACCAGGAGACAAACTAGGACCTCTAATTAAACACTTGTATTCTCCCTGTTACTCTCCGTGTCAGAGCTGATTTCTCTTACCATTCATCATAGAGTAAAAAAAAAAAAAAAAAAAACCTTACAGAGATGCATTACATCCTTTTTTACACGCATCCTGGAAGAAGCATGATTTCTACAGAGACAGAATGATAAATAATTCAGGAAGTTTGTGGCAAGAAGTGATACATTTTCTAATTACGTGCACCGCACCCTTGCATGATCCAAGCATCCTTATTTCTCAAGAGTGCTGAATGTTAAACTATCTTGAATCCCCCCCCAAGTGCAGGAGCAGAAACGGGGATCATGTGCGAGCAATGATAAATAAAACATGCCGACATTTATTCAGCCCACACACAAAATAAAATATGTGCATCCCATATATCACATAGAGTTATCGTGCATATGGAAGCTGGTGTGCCGCGGGTAATTCACCAAAAATAGAGTTTGATTTCAAGAGTACAAGAAAAGCTAAAGTTTGAAATTGGAAAAGGTAAATGCCAGCGAGTGAATCAGCGCTGATTCCCTGTAATGAGCAATGATTGCTGCTGCCAAATGAGAACTTGTGATGTCACCGGAGAGGAGGCTGGGATGTGACTGTTAATGCGCCTTTGGGCAGGGCACTTTAAAACCACCAACTCAAGGGCAACTCAAGCAGCAGGAAAAATCTCAAGAGTATGAAGTGAATCACAGACTGCAGACTTCTTCGTATGAAAAAAGGTTTCTCGCTAATGAAGCTTTTAAATTGCATGAACCCTTTGATCTACTACATTATACAACTCCAAATAATAGTAATGTGAAGCTTTTATAAATGTGTTCTGTCTTGACTTAAAGTCCCCAAAAAACAAAAGATATTTAATTCTTTATAAATTCAGCAAATGTCGATGAATGACTTTTCACTGAGTGTTAATTTTGTTGAATTTCTGCGCTTGATTGTAGATTGGGCCACCAGGGCGCTCTCAATCAATACTACAATAACAAAAAGGTGACGCCAAGGCTAGTGGGGAATCATGCCCCCTCCCCCTCATACAACATTCTATCATATAGTAAAGTATATGGTATCGTGAGTAACCCTGCTGTTCCCACCTGTAGTTAGCAGACGTATGGAGAGCACAGACATCACCCTCCTCTATCCCCGCTGTCAATCATCCAATCTTCAAACCATTTCAGTGCCTATAAGCGAAAAGAGTGTGTCTAAACAAACAAACTGCTCCTCTGCTTTGCATCCATTTGAGCTTAAATCTGATCAGAAACACAACAAAGTGGAGCATCGTAATGAATCACAGCCGAGCTGCACCGATCCGTCTGAGAGCGCAGACATCTGCTCAGTCTGAAAAGTTGGCGGACATCTTCATTAGCATCAGCCTTGACGGAAGCTATAGGAATGTATGTATGCACACTAACTAACACACACACACACACAAACACACACAAAGTTGATGTTAGTGCACTTGTCAAGCATTACTCTGAGCAGGCCTGCCTGGGTCTACCAGAGGAAGTGGAGGGTTCTGACATCCTGTCAATGTAACAATAACAATACAGAACTGCTTCCATTCAAACCACAACACACACATTTATACGGACACACACATTTTCTTTATGATAAACTGTGCGTGGCTGAGTTGAACGACAGGTGGATGTGTTGTAGTTGTTTGTTGTAGTTGTTTGCCAGGAGGCTTAAGGCCCACCTCTTTGACCTGTTCCAAGACTTATTGAAAGTAAGGTTAATATTGCATTTCCAATATGGAGGCCGCCGTTGTCTGGCTTTACAACACCTCTTCAGAAGGTCCACGTCCATGTTTTATACAGTCTATAGTAAACACATGTGACACTGACTAAAATCTACTGCAGAAACATCAAAGCTGCAACAGTTCATTAAGTAAAACATTTTGGTATTCAGGAATGCTAAACCCTTGTCTGGGATCTGGATCGATTCGGCACCACATATTTTTATGGTTTCTTCCTTGGCCCATGCAACATCCTTCATCCTTCCACAACTTTTCATAAAAATGGGGCCTTGCAGTTTTGAGGTATTTCTGCAGATCCAGTAAACAGCGTGAAATCATTACCTCGTTTCAGAGGGAATAACTGGACCGGGTTAAGCTGCAAGAAACTTAACATCCATGGGCAATTTTTCACAACCAATCCAGATAAAAACACATGCATGAGCAATATAAAAGACGCATCAATGGGTAATAAAGAGTATTGAAGTGCTGGATGTGTTTTTCTTTATGGTGATTCTGAAGTGATACAGGAGGCGGAGGGAGGCTGAGCGAGAGAGAGCCGAAGTGTTTGTCACTTTGTGTTTCACCTGCAGTGACAAGCCAAAAGACAATCCTGTCATCTCCTAAAGTAATGTTACTTTGAGGGACAACGAAGTGCAGCAGTTATGAGGGTCCCGGAGGAGGAGGGAGGCTGTTATGGACCTCTGATGTTGTGGGTCTGTGGGGACGCTTTAAACGCAGGTGTTCTGAGAGGAATAATACAGTGAAGGAGGGAGGAGCAGCCGAGCCAGCAGTTTTACAAGCTGTTAACCACGTTTAGGACCATGCCCATAACGGCTTTGATTTAAGGTGTTTGTCCTCCTCTTTTACCAGCAAGATGACGAGAACAGAACAGAGGCCAGCAGGAGAGCAAAGAAACTAAAGCACCGTGAAGGAAGGGGACACGACGAGTAAAGTTTGAACGTCTAACGCTGAACGGCCTGGGTTTGGATCTGACCAGTGGCTCCTTACTCGCACGTCAGTCCCCGCTTTCTCTCTTCACATTTCTGACTCTATCCACTGTCCTGTCTTTAAGAATGAAAGCATAGAAAGCCCAAAAATAGAACTTCAAAAAACACCTTGTTTGTTTGTTTGATCAGACTTATTAGAGAGTACAATATTTCCTCCCCTAACGTTTATTTGATTGTATTTTACATCGTTTTGATTTAAATATGTGATTATATATTTTTGGAAAGTTTTAGTTTCGCAAATGTTGGATTTTTTGCAGAAAATAAATGTTATGTTTTTCTGCTCATGTTGTTGTTATTTGGCTCTTTGTGCACTGTGGCGCTTTATGTTTCTATGAAATGTGCTTTATAAATAAAGTTGAGATCACTTCGGTTACATTCAGGTAGTTTTAAGCAAGAGTCAAAGCAGACAGTCCAGGGAATAAAATAGCTTATTTTCACTTCCAAGTCTTCCAAATTTTCTGATTGTATAACTACAATACATCTTTATTTGCAATCTGTTTAAAAATTGTTCCAATAAATTGAAGTAAGATTTCATGTTTCAATCCGGGTTGAAAACGTACCACCTACACAGCCAGTAAACACAACCTATATGCTTTATTTCCATCTGTCCTTTAATATAAATACAAGCTGAGCCAGTATATGATTTATTTAGCCTCTTCAAAGTGGAGAAACACTCGAGTCTGAACAAAGAGTATTTAATTTAGAAGGTAACAGTTCTGCAGATAATTCAGATTCATCTGTGTTGTTGTTAGCGCGGCTCGTTTCTTCTCGCTGCATATTGCTCTACGTGCCGAGAGCAAACTGTAAATCAGTGGCGTCTTCCAATTTGCCGAGCAACAGCGGATGCAATAAAAGAAGACATACTCCTCGGCCCCGGTGAAGCCCACAGCACTACAGGGGTATCTCTGTTTGTCCCGTTGTTATGTAACGGCTGATTATCCTCAGGCTATGAAAATCCTAATGTAGCTCCTTTATTAAAGCTCATACTCCTCCTCCTGCTGCTGCTGCTTTCTGTTTTTCAACCTCACCTGTGTACACTTCTACAACATGACCTACATTACTCAACGTATTCCAGGTATTTTAGTCTGAATGTAGGGCCCATTTCAACCACTTCCACTGAATCTAAAGACAGCTAAACACTTTGAGCAAATAACACCTATACATTAACAAGTGCTTCAAAAAGTACCATGAATCAGTCCACCAAGATTCAGCCATAAATCTGCGAATATAATTACACTGCAGTGCATTCTCATGTGTTGTATACAGTACATACTGTAGTAGGAAGGCCGATACCGATAAATATATCACAGCTATATCGGCCGATCTTTAGAGATCGATTGATAAAGATATTCACACACACATTTTTTGTGTTGATCCCTCAAACACAGCTTTCAAACACTTGTGAAAAGATAAAATGAAGACACGTTTGTTTGTTTTTTACGGTACAACAGAAGTGGGAGGTCTCGGTTGACTTACTGCGTCTGCTGCCAGCGCGACCCGACCTCGGATAAGCGGAAGAAAATGGATGGATGGACAAAGATCTTTGTTGGCCAGATTAACACCAGCGCACTAATACACCAATTTTAACTTAGAAATGAACTACTGTAAAACTGAACTATAAGAAGAATCATTTATAAAGTTGAATTGAATGAACCTAGTTTTTATCGACACATATCTGAGATAGAATGAGCCGATGCCGATGGTCATGTTATCGCCCAGCCAATGAATCAGTCGCCTCCGATACATACTAGAGATACTATTAAGGTTCATGACGTTAGCTTCACAGAGCTTCTTCAACAATAATATTATTGTAAAAAATTAAAAACCTTTTAAGCTGCCATTACCTCCCTTTGGCCCAGAGCAACAGCTTTGTACCCAAACATTAACATATCATGCCCTCTGTATATGATGTACATACAGCAACATTATCACACATTCTGAGCTGTGTTTCTGACAGTGTATTTAATGCACGTCTTAAGATTTACTTGCCTCAGCTCAGATTTTTTGTTTCTTAAACTTAAAAGGGAACGTTTGGCTCTCGAGCTGCTAAAATTCTCCAGACATGCTCACCAGCTGGTCTCTAATTTTGTCTTTCTGCTGTTTCAGCACCAAACATTGTTTCATAAAGTGGTGCTGCTAAAGTATTGACTAAAGATGCCTGTGAGGAGTGTTACTGGTTATAAACTAACCCGAAATCCATCCTGATACCTCCATATGACCTACATCAGCCAATCAGACCATCAGAGAGAAAACAGAATATTCTAATACATAAAGAGATATACATGTTCTTTTTATCGGTCATTGCTGCCACCAGGTTGGATTCAGACAGAGTGATTTACAGCATGCAGAGACTTTGTCATCCCTTTGCCTGGTATCACAGTGAGTGGTACTTTCGATGGATACTGAGGAGCAGGATGAGAATTTAGTTAAGAGAACACTAGACGATGTAAGAGACTGGGTCAGCAGAATTTAAGATGTCAGGGTTATAAAAGGGACTGGAAATGATTGTGACCTACAAAGGCAAATTACACCACCAGGACAAAGACTGACGATGCGTTTTACAGATAAAAACACGTACAGGTCATGAACAGCAACAAGATAAAGTGCACTACTTTGTCCACAGGAGGCGCCAAAATCATCACAAATTAAGAGGAAAGAGAAATGAATAAAATCTCCTCCTTATCGTCATGATATGATCTTCCAAACTCTCAAATATCAGCTTGAGCATGGTCGTATTCATCAGGCTTCTGACGCTTGTATCCCAGTGTTCATGACTGATATTGTCAGTGTTTCTATTATACCTGTATGATGACTAAAGCCTCCTCTGTGATCCTTTCCAACAAACGAAAAAAAAAAGAGACAAGTGTTTCCTTGGCTCAGAATAACACTTTTATCACCTCCCACCTTCTAGAAAAGCCCAGAGCATCTGACCCGCGGGCCACGGAGGTATATGTGGAGGACAGGGAGCAGCACGGTGGCGGCGCCGTGCCAGCCAGGTGACGCATATGTGAGTGGCTGCGTGCGTCAGGCTCTGGCTGACAGCGCCACGACTCAGCAGTGTCCTGGATGGATGGAGGTGTGATGATGGAGGAAGTAGGGAGGAAGAGAGAATGTGTGTACGTGAAGCAGAGAGAGAGAGATAGAGAGAGAGAGAGAGAAAAGAGCGAAATGCCCCGACTCCTACACCACCATTCGATTGCTGAGAAAAGCTGTGTCGCAGCACTGAGTGGGTGGGCTTCATTCCCAAATAAAATAAAAAAATAAGAAAAAGACAACCCATGAAGCTTCTCCTACCATCAGTCTGACACACCGCTGGGGTTACATCACCAAAACTGAGAAGTGAAAAAGCATGCAACAAAAATAACCAAACGGAAATGGAAGTGTTATGAGGGATTTTTTATGATTTTTTTTTGCTTTGGCTGCCTTGAGAATCAGAGAGAACGAAGAGGATGAAAAAAAAAAAAATCCAAAAAGTGTTCAGCTCCTGGTCTGCCTTCAGGCGATCCGATGAAGAATACTGCTTTTGTTTCTAAGGTTTTTTTTTAATCCCTGACAATCACACAAAGAGGGACCACTATACAATAATACAAAAGCAGACATCACACCTGGACATCCTTACGTCTTTATTCCCCCCCCCCCTTCAAGCTTACATCGTCTCTCCAGCGCTGATACTAAAGTCAAGTGTTTCTCCACACGATCAAGAAGGAACATTTGAAGTAAGTTGAGTAAAAGGCTTGAAGTGGCTCCAGCAGCACTTTAGTAGTATGAAGATCAACTTTATTAACAAATTAGACCGACACGTTTCAGCCGACGCGTTCCGGCCTTCATCGTGACCCCGATGACTAATTTGTTAATAAAGTTGATCTTCATACTACAAGTGTTGCTGGAGCTTTTTGATGTTTTAAATAAGGTGTCAAAAATGCAATATTCAGCTGATCTAGAACTTCTCCACTTGGATAATTCACCATAACAAAAAGACTAATGCTTGTTCTTTATGTCCTTCATATGGAACATTAACTGCTGAAGATGCTACCATTTTGGCTGAACCGTTCAGCTTTAGCTCTTTTAGCACATAGCCAGTTGTTGCAAAAATATACACGCAAAGAAAATAAGTTGCCAAAACTGCCAGATGCCAGCTAGAAATGACATAAAACGTTTGTCTTTCAATGCTTACAGAAGCAGATTCAATTTGAAGTAGTATGAGAGTGACAGTTTTCACATTAAAATACTAACTCCCTAACCCAGTCCCTTTCCCTACAGATCACGCTTCTGGAAGTCCTAACTCCGCAACGGAAGCTCCTACACACTCGAGACCCACATCCGCCTGCCATAATTCGACCACGCCGAACACGCCGGTCTTATCCCTGAGTCTCTGCGACCTTCCCTTCAAAAGTTACCTTTTGCAAATTGCATCAAACAATCACGTTCGACCACTTCCCGACTTCGGACAGGCTCGTGCTTGGTACCGTTGGCCAAATACTCCCAGCTAATCAGGCTTAGCATTAGAAACTCCTGTGTTTGCAGGATCAATCATTTCAGACTTGTATAACATGAATGTGTAGAGCGTCCAGGTGCAACACCTTCAAAGAGCATCTGCTGTCATGGAAACCAGATTTTTTTTTGGGGGGGGGGTTTATATTCTGTTGCTTTGTTTCACTTAATTTACACATCTCGGTGTGCAGCGCTGAAGCGCCTCCAACTCCCTCTCTGACCTCTGGCTGTCTGCAGTGAGAGGTGGGGCGTCTGCGACTCCTGCTACGGTCACAGATGCCTCGCTCCGCACCGACGCAGAGTGCTTAATGAGAAAAGGTTGGGATCCTGAAACATTCACACATGGAGGGGTGAGGGGAGAGAGAAAAAGAAGAGCTCCTGCAGCAGTCGGTGCTTAATCATAATGGTGGGAGATATTTACTGCCTTTTAAATTACTGCCTCGGTGAAAGACAGACAGAGTTAATACCACACAGCAGCTGAAAGAGGAAGGGAAAAAAAAAGAAGCTAAATTTGATCCCTTCGTCATGCAGCTGATGAGTCCCTCTGTACTGTAAGGATTTATTAGCTTCACAACAAACCAGAGATGTGGAGACATTTGTAACACAGCCTAATCTCTTATTCTCCAGCTGCAGTAAGGATGAACTCATTTTTAAGCAAATCATTCAACGGTGATTCAAGGACATTAAAAGAAAGTTGGGCTATTTTCTTGAATCAACAATTCTGCCAAACAAAACCGAGGAAACGACAGGCACCAAATGTCACCGTTATTCAAACTACTCTGCAGTCAGCACTCGTAGAAAAGTTTTTACGTTTATTGGCTTCCAAAGGCAGCAGCAACAATTATATTCCTTGTTTACCGCCTCGGTTCACAAAGCAGAAAATGTGTTTTTAACAACTTCAACGGTTAGAGACACTTACGTTTGAAACGAGAATGTGTCGCCTTAAAATTGTACGCAAATTGCTGGAGTGACTTTCTTTTGTTGCTACCTGCAGAGCAGAGTAGTGACTGTACGTTAGTTTTCAGAAAGCTCGCTCGAACAAAGATCGACAAAAGGCCCAATCGATGATCTGTGACTGCACCTCGTGTTCATGGTTAGTACAACAGTATATACTGTCACTGATTGTTTTGGTAACGGGGCGCGATTCATCATCTCAATGTCAATGTTTGTCCTTCTCACCTACATAGCCCTTCATGGTCAGGCACCATCAGAGCTGAACATTACACTACGAGAATGCAGACCTGTTTGTGGAACCTGAAGTCTTTAAAAAGTAGTTTAGGAGGTAAATTCTTTGATTATACGGCTTCACTTCTTTGAAACCATCCACCAGTCCGGGTTCTCTCTCTACTTTCATATCTGATGAAGCTCATAGTTAGGACTGACTCAGGATTGGATCCTAGCTCATATTTGGTGAAAGGCGGGGTCAACCTTGGGCAGGTGGCCAGTCAATCACAGGGACGATACAGAGGCTGAATACAGAACTCAACACTCATAGACACACTCGTCAAGTGTGTGAGGGCTCAGATGCAGGCTGCTCAACGGTAAATGACGGCCATTTTTCTATACTATCTCAACCCACTGGAGACTTGATGCCTTCAAAGTCCACGAGGGGTTAAATGAACACAAGAAGAACGTGCAAACTCCACACAGAGAAGCTGGTAGATTCAAACGTGAAACCTTCAATCTGTGAAGCAACAGGTCCTCCTGACCGCTGCAACGCCATGATGCCCCCCCTATCTCCAATCTGCATGTGACTCGTTGTGTTAAGTGGCCAGTTGTTGATGTTTTGCGGAGAAGAAAGATAACTAAAAAAAAACGAATTTGGGTTTTCAAAGAATCCAATCTAATTGAGGGGTACGGTACGCTAAGAAAAGAGCCAAGAAAACACTTCTAGAGAAAAACAGTCTGGAAACAAAAATCATCACAACAAAAGCAAAAATTTTTTTAAAAAAACCTGAAAGAAAAGAAAGCAATCACTATGCCATCTTTTTTTTTTATATAATGATTTATTATGCATGGTTCCCTTTCATTTGAACTTCAACTACAGAGAGCACCTCAACAACGAAAGGCCAGACAAACAACAGACAACAACAACAAAAAAAAACTGGAGTAGTGTCTCAGAAATAGCCATGAGCACAAAAAACACACAAGCGTAAAAGAGGGTGTTTGATGCTGGATAGGAAAAGGCCAGCGGCAGACAAGCCAAGTGTCATTTTGTTTTTTCCCCTCATTCCAATCAGAGTGCGAACCTTTCAGCCTGCAGGAGAGTAACAATTAGGAGAGAGACGGAGGAAGAGATGGAGAAACCGACAAAAAAAAAAAAGAGAGGTGACCATAGTAACGGACGAAGCACGGAGGACGGAGAGACGACGCAGGCTGTCCTTGCTTCCTGCGCCCTCTTTTCCTCGCTCTCTGTTATTCTTATCCTCTGCTTGCCCGACAGCGATGCAATAACTCAGTCTGTTCTCGGTGTCACTGTGACGACAGGACAGGGAAAAAGACTGCATGCACACGCACAGAATACCCACACACAGTCTGAGTTGCAATGGAGACGGGGCCGACTACAACTGCAAACAAGCCGGCCTGAATAATGAAGAAGACATTAAATATAAAAGAGACCGGGGGGGTTGCAGAGGCTGCGGTGGCACAGCAGACACTAACACTTACACATGGTGAAGAGAAAGTAGGCTACTGTAATGTAGCTGGATGTCATTTTTCATAAACAAGACAGCTACACCTTATATCACACTGTAAAGCTTCTGTATGTGTGTATTATATTAAGACATGTCCCTACTTGAACTAGTGCTGCTACATCTTTATTACTGCTTTTCTAATGTTGCTGTACAACTGTGAGAGAAGTGTAAGAGAACATCTACAGAAACAAACTGCTGTCATGTTTATTTAAATAGATTTCCCTTACGGAGATGGATTGAACAATGAATACAAAAACAATGTTTTTTTATGATATGGGTCAGGGTGTGACTGTGTGTGTGTGTGTGTGTGTGTTACATCCATTTTTCATGTGTAACAAAGTTATTTTTGGGTGAAGGTCCCTTTCCAAGCTGTTCTCACTCCAGAACCAGTCAAATATGGAAGCTTTATCCATTTTATTTTCATGTTTTTATACCTGGTTTTTATGGTTGAACCAAGCGGCAACCTCAGGTTGTGAAAAATGAAGCCAATGCGGAAGTTTAAAATCCTGCAGTTCACTGAGTGTCCACTTGAGGCTGGCTACAGGAACGCCAGAAGTCACATACACACTACAGCCAAAAAAAATATGTTGATGAAACAAGTTAAGCTTGAAAAATGACTATTGTTGTCAAAATGTTGGACTCTTTGATATGTTTTTAAACGATACAATCTTTGTTAGTTAAAAGGTATAATATGCAACATTTTAAATGTTAAAATTACAGATATCAAATGTATCTTGACAAAGTATATTGTTGAGTAATCACTTTCTTAAAAAAAAAAACTGAAGTCAAAGTCCCTCTGGATTTTGTTGTTCTCAGGTCTGTGTTCACACCGACAGGAAAGCTTTAATATCAACATATTCGCAGCCTGCCAGGTACGTTAATTAACACCGTTCCCTCAATATGTTAATAGAGTTGGCATTAACTTTCCCTCCAAATATAATTGCGGTTCCAAATTACATGATAGTATATGAAGGTAATTTATAGGAGACAGCGCTGAAATTGTAGAAGGATTTCATTTTCTTTTCCAGCCGATGTTTTCATTGTATTGCGCTTAAGAGATGTGTGAATAAATCCGCCAATTATCTTCTCGGTCAGTTAATTAATTTCTGGTGCACACAATGTCAAAACACAGCGAGAAAAAATGCAAATCACAGTTTCCTGAAGCCCGAGGGGATGTCTGTAAATGACTTGTTTTGTCGAGCCATCAGTCAAAAAAATGAAGTGAATTCATTCATATTAATTTGTATACCCTCTGCTTCTATAAGCTGGAACTTGATGTGAATATTTTATTTTTGTTGGAAAAGTATCTTAAAGTACAGACTTTGACAGACTGTAGGTTAGAATATGAAGTTAAGACAATAGTTGCCACTTATCAGAGACAACCAGGGAGACACATTGGGACCATAGACCGTACAGTATGAAATCGATCGATTAATCAACAGGCAGAGAGGTGGAGCTACGGAGGGTCTTACAAATCTACAATTCTACAATTCACTTAGCAGACGCTTTTATCCAAAGCGACGTACATCAGAGAGTGAGTACAACACAAGCAAGGATCTAGAAAAAAGGGAACAATGTCAGTAAGAGCAAACAATCAGCTTTGAGTCTGATTGGACACACAGGTGCTGACAGGAAGTGACCAGAGGCAAAGCACAACATTGAGGGCAGTTCTTGAGAGCTCTAATCAGTATAGAAACCATCTTATAAGTCATCGTTATCAAACAAAAACCATCGTCATTACCATCATCATCATCAATAATATGGAGACCATCATCATTAAGTTAGTAGGTATTCATGAAAGAGCTGGGTCTTTAGCTTTTTCTTAAAGGTGCAGAAGGATCTGAAGATGGAAGTTCGTTCCACCACCGGGGGGCGACAGAGGAGAAGAGTCTAGTCAGCGTCTTAGGACCCTGTTGTGAAGGTTGGATCAGACGCCTTAGGCCTCCTGGCAAACGGCTACAACATGTCACCCCAGCTACGTCCCTAATTATGCAAATTAATGAATAACTGTTAGGCATAAATAACCAAAATGGAGGGGTTATAAAAAAAATCCAACCCAGTACAGTTTTTAAAAACAAAAAAAAGATATAGAGAGCAATATCGTTTTTTATTCCAGGATAAAAACGTTTTAATTTCTGCCTTGAAATTGGCCATTTTAATATGAGACTTATTTAGGATTCATTTTCTGTTGCAGCCGGCCTCAAGTGGACACTTAAGGAACTGCAGGTTTTTTGTTTTTTTTTGCACTTACTTTAATTTTTCAAGAATGGAGGTTGCGGCTTGGTCACAGTTAAATGGAGTGGGAAAAAAACATGGCTGCCACAAACCAGAGGAAAAAAGGAGGCGAGGGCCGCAAGCAGACATACCAGTAGACAGACTGTAGGTTTGAATACAGAGATTGGACGGCATTAAACAGAGACATCCAAGGAGGCCGACGGGACACACAGCTGTTGTGTGTTGAGTCCACGTCTCGCATGGTATGTCCCCTCAAAAAAAAACTCCCAACTTCCCGTGAAGTGAACCAACGCCGCTGTCCCCCCTTATGCAACGTTGTGTTTTGCTGCTTTCATCATGCGCCGCAAAGCAACACAAAATCCCTCGGCTAGCGAGGGCACTTCCTGCTATTCAAAGGCAACGCAGCGTTGAGCAGCAATAATGAGCCCATCCACATCAAGGGGCACAATGAAAGCCCAGTTTTTTCCCCGACTGGCAAAAAAACAACAGGATGCCCGCCGCAGAAGAGAGAGAGAGGGCCGATAAGTCCTGAGTGACATCAAACAGTTAAATGGGCCACCGTCGCGGAATTTCATATTTCTCACGGCCAAATGCACACTCCAGAAGGCTGTTTCTTTTTGTGTGTTTGTGGGGGATTTTTTATGTGTCAGTGTGTGTGTGGTATGCTCGAAAGAACAAATATATTATGGGAGAAAAAAAGATTGAGGTCTTCTGACAAAAAGAGGGAAAAATACAGAGTGAGGTGTAGAGATGGTGAATGGCTAGCACCTGTGATAATGACAATATTTTGATGATGAATGGGTGGAATGAGTGGGATGTGACAAAAAAAGGCCGATGAGTGGGCGTTGGAAAATAACTACTACAGAGGGAGTGAAAGGGAAGGGAGGAAGAGTGAGGCTGTGATGGAAATGTTTCGAGCGTACGGGTTGATGAAAAGCGACGTGAGAGGAGGAACAGGAGCAGCGGTGATGAATGGAGGAGACAAAGACGAAGAAGGAAGTGACTGCAAAGGTGTGAGCAGCTGAAATGACAAGTTTGGTTGTGAGATGATGTGGATAAATAGAGACTTGAGGGAGAGAAGAAAAAAAAAAGAGAGAGAAGGAGGCGGAGGATGGAGTGGTGAAGACTCATTAGCCTACGCAGGGATGGTACATTGAGCCTTCCCTTCTCCGCTGTTTAATCTCCCTCTCTTCTCTCTCTCTCTCTCCTTTTGTTCTCCAGAAATATCTGAGTGGGCGGGGAGAGCGAGTAACAGAGTGTGCGAGGAAGAAGGAGAAAGTTACAGTAAGTGAAGTGATGACAGAGTGAGGGGGAGAGAGGGACAGAGGAAGTAGATGACTCGTGAGCGGGGATGGTATCTTTAGAAAATGCTGAATCTAATACCAAATGTGATACCTGATCTTTTATTGGAGAACAGGTCCTTAATAGCAGGGCATCACATAAACACAGTTTGACATTTAAGGATGTGTAAGCACATTTTGTTTCACCCTGCCTGCTTGAAAACAATGAATTGATTACCTTAAACTGAGAGTCTGACTTCAGGGGTCCAACTTCGGCGAGACTTAATGATTTCATTCACAATAATAAATAACTGAGAGCTGTAAAGGTAGCCTTGTTTTCTGTTATTACTTTTACATAAAGTGTTTGTTTTTTTTCCATGGTTAATTTAATAACTTTTGATTGGCCTGCTTGTTTCTCCCTTTAAACAAATCACATTCAGCAGAAGATTCGGGGGGCATCTAGAGGTGACGTTGAAATTGTAACTAACTAATAACTGCTCTCATCAGGCTCCCCCTCCAAACCCTCAGGAAACACATCAGGGGTCGTCACTATACAACATTTTAAAACTTTATTATACCTGTAAAAATCGAACGATATCAATACCGGGTTTGTTCAGTCTGTCCTTCTTCACTACGGTCAACGCGGAGAACTCCCATGATTCCCCTCCAGCCTCAACATCATCTATTGTTATTGTATTGATCGACAGCCCCCTGGTGGCAGAATATACTTACTGTACCTTTACTTATCAAAAGTTGCAGGCAGATTCTTGCACGCTGTCTAAATTGCGTAAAAACTTTGGCAACGTTTCAAAACTATTCTAAATTACTAAATTATTCCTCCATCATAGTAATCAGTTTATTCACATTTTTATTTTATGTTTTTATTTCTTTTACTGCTCTTACCTTCTTATTGCTTTTTATTTGCTTTTATCTCTTAGTTTCTTACATCTTTTTAAATCTTTGGTTCCTCTTGGTCTCAGCTCATGTTGTTGGGTTCTTGTGTTGCCTGGGTTCTTATGATGGTTCTTGTGATGGTCGGGTTATATATGTCTGGTTGGGTATCGTGCACTTTGGGTTCTTTTCTGTTGAATTGTATTTAATTATTCTTAGTATTTTGCATCTGTTATATTCTTACTGTTGTTAATGTTCTTCTGTGTTTGGTTTAGTTTGCTTTGTTCTTGCTGTTTGTCAAAGCACTTTGTAAACCTGTGTTTTTAAAAGGTGCTATATAAATAAAGTTATTATTATTATTATTATTATTATATTATAACCAATATTGTTAGTGTTTGCATGAATAAATTACCCTGAGTTATCGATTGATGTCGCATATCCACGTGTTCAGAATTTCATTGGCTTGTGCAATTGGCCGGGTTTAGCTATATCAGAACAGGGGAAAAAAACCTGCTTTCTGTTCAGGCTCTCATTGGATATTAAAGGCTGGTAAAAGTAAATGGCAGGTTTAAATGAGGTGTCAATCAAAAGGTCAGAGTGCGGCCACCGTCATTATGTATTGCAGTCGAAAAAAGTGATTCATAAAACTAAATTATTACAGAGAAAGCAAGATTTGATAATGCATGAAGGAAGATTAACAACTTCATTCAGTATATTCAATAAGCATACTTATAAAGGATTTGGTAAAACAACATAAGCCAGGAGAGAAAAGTTTAGCAGAATTTTAACATTTCTTTGAACAAAAGCATTTTCATATGAAGCTTTCTTTTGTTTGAGTAGTCTAACAGATAAATACAGTTTAGAAATGAAGTCTTCAACAGGCTTATGAGTCATATACAGTATCAAAACGTAAGGAGGTATGACACTCTGCTGTGGATGGAGTGGGAGGATGTGGAAACAGACAGACAGACAGGTGACATAATTTTGGGTAAGCTGGGCAGCAACAGTAGGCTGAAATATTTGGTGTAATTAATAAACTTGAGCGCTAAAAGGAGCATCACACATGAGGAATAAAGTAAACCATTATGAGAACAATTTCTGTCTCTCTCAACAATTTCCTCCTCTGATATCCATCCGTCAGACGCCACAGCCCTTCTCTCTTCTATTATTTATTTTCAGCATCTATCTACAATAACACACACACACCGCCGCACAGTGTCCATGCTTTAAGGTGTGGCACGATGCCGACCAACACACTGATTGCTTCAAGAGACCGCGTCCTGGCACAAGGTGACACAACGACCAGCAGCCTCAACAGAGCAAACCCACCAGACGTAAAGAGGGTTTGACACGTGCTGCTGACACCAGGCAGAAAACAGGGAGACACTCAAACGCCGCTCTTTAAATCACACACTTGAACCTTTCAACCCTTGAAAATTACACGCTGAGACGCACACACACGCCGCCTTTTATGAACCCAAGAGCTGCTCAGACTTGCAACTTGTGAAAACACCAAAATCCTGAGGAACAATTAACGGCTGAATTTCTATAAATAGTAGCTCTTTACACAGACAGTTTCCACCACTCCCCGTGTTCAAAACTAAACTGTACATCCACGAGATCCAGCCACCCACCCACCCACCCGTCAATCCATCTTTCCATACAACCACCCTGCCACGATTCATCCTCACCTTTGTCAGTCGAGCGCCTCGTCTGCCCAGGCAGTAAAAATCCTGCACCATAGTAAGGGAGATCCTAAACAAAAGGAGGAGATTGTAGAGGCACGCAGAAAGGCAGAAAAATAACAGCGCCGGAAACAAAACAAAAGAAAGCAGAGAGAAAAAAAGGACAAAAAAAAAAAAATAAAGGTAGGAAATATAAAGGAAAAAAAAAGGAGAGAGAGAGAGAGAGGTAAAGAATGGCCCAGACAGCCAGAGAGCCCTCAACAATGTGAGCAGCGAGGGAGGGCGAGCGCCAGGTGTCAGTACGCATACACTCACAGAGCCGCGCATGCACACACACACATGCTCACAAATACAGGCAGACAGGCTACTCTCTCCCACTCTCTCTCTCTCTCTCCCACTCTCTCTCTCTCTCTCTCTCCCACTCTCTCTCTCTCTCCCCATCCAGTCCTCCTCCTCCTTCTTTTGCTCTGTGGCAGTAATAACTCTACCTCCTCTCTCTCTCTCTCTCTCTCTCTCTCTCTCTGGTTTTCTCTCTCTCTCTGGTTTACTCTGTCTCTCTCTCTCTGGTTTTTGGTTTTCTCTCTCTCTCTCTGGTTTTTGGTTTTCTCTCTCTCTCTCTCTCTCTCTGGTTCTCTCTCTCTCTCGCTCTCTCTCTCTCTCTCTCTCTGGTTTTTGGCTCTCTCTCTCTCTCTCTCTTGGTTCTCTCTCTGGTTTTTGGTTCTCTCTCTCTCTCTCTCTGGTTTTTGGCTCTCTCTCTCTCTCTCTCTGGTTTTTGGCTCTCTCTCTCTCTCTCTCTGGTTTTTGGTTCTCTCTCTCTCTCTCTCTGGTTTTTGGCTCTCTCTCTCTCTCTCTCTCTCTCTCTCTCTCTCTCTCTCTCTCTCACCCAAACAGTGAAGCTGCCGGCTGTAAAATCAAAATAAATAGCTAAAAGATGCTAACAAGTTCAACAGACCACAGACAGAGGATAAAAACCCCACTACACAAGCAAACCTTTCCATATTTCAACAATTTAAATCAAAAAAAAAGAATTGCTGATATAAAAATGTGAATTAAAGCAGCTGTGGTTATACTACCATATCAGCATTGGCTAATGGAGCTACTGTGAATGTTATATGGCGATTAATTAACCATTTATTGCCACAACTGTTACCATCAATCTGAGCTACATAGTTAGCCTAATTCCTAGCTAGCTAGCTTTTATTTAGTCCCCCATATCAACTGTAGGAAAAAAATTTTGACTAGTAAGCTAACTTCCATTAAATTAAGCTTGCTGCCATCAAATGTCGTACAGTTAGCTAGCTTGGTTAGCATTCTGTCTATCTAGCTAGCTCTTAGGGCTAGTTGTCAAAGACGAACAATCATGATCTAGCAGACAGAGTTTTCAGAATCTACAAAATAATTTCTTAGCAAATAAAGTGAAATGTCTTAAGTATATCACATTAAAAAACCTGATACAGAATCTGCTTGAAACAGTCAGTCCTGTGCGGCTATGAAGCTAACGTTAGATGGAGTACAGATCTGTCGAGAGTTTCAGTTTCAGCAGAAGTTCAACAAATTATCAAACATGTTCTCAATTACTATTAAACATAACAATATGTAGTATTATTTAGGAATGTCAGGCTAAAGTAATATCTTCCAAATTTGTGCTACATTGTTAGCCTGTATTTTAAGCTGGCTGCGTTAGCCAGGTTTGCAAAGAATGTAACTCTACTGATTGATATCTGATGGATTCATTTAGAGCTAAGAACAATGTATGATTTACCTCCAAGCGCCATAAAAAAGGCTGTTTTATGCTCTATTGAACAAAAAAATCATGAAGGCTGGTTTGGCAATTTTTTCAATATTGATTTTGAATCACTGAAATAATATTTTGTTCCTTTCAGCCTTGGCGTGTCTCTTACTGTAGTACCAGAGTGAAGACAAGAAAAGCAGATTGATGCATCACGATCTAAGTGTATTCTCCTGAGTTCACATTCACAACATCAGGTCTCAAATTGCCTCTTCACTTTAGTCTATTTTAGTCGTACAGAAGAGACCTGAAGTCCATGAGCTCTTTTATGGATGAGGATCACACCAACATAGGCGACATCTTTAGAGCTCCAATATCACAGAAAAATAATACACCAGGGCACACGATGCCCACCAGGGAGTTAACGCTGAAACATGCCTTTGTGAAGATTCATGAATCTATCTTGTATGTTCGGATGCAGAGAGGGGGGTTCTGGGTAACAGTAATGGTGCATTGAGGAGCCTGATTTATATCTTCAACATCTCCAGTGCATCTCAGGTGTATCTGCTATCCTGTGCAACAAACAGGGAGGAATGTACCACAGGATACAACAAGGCTTACCAGGCACCGTATGATCACACTACCTAGATGTAACACTAGCAATGGTGCAGGAAGAGCATTTTTCAGAAAATTATTAAAAAGAATGACTGTAAGTCTGAGTAATTACCTCCTCAAAGTGACCTTTTTGTTCCTTTTCATTTCTAAAGCCTTTTAAAGGATTTAGAATTCATTAAATCGAGTGGAAATTTAGCATGAAGCAGCACAAACTAATTACAGTACATTTGGGATAATTAAAATGATCATTTTAATTATCCTAAATTTACCACTTTTGTAGTGTTATGGCACAGTTCAAATCAGACTTCTTGAAAAGGTCCGTCAAAAATGATTCACTCATGGTCTTTCCTTAAGTTTAACTTAACAAGGTTAGAAAAGTTGACAGTGACATGTAGGAGAGAAAACTGAGCAAACTTCAGCGCATGGTCATAGAGGTTTAAGACACCGTTAGCCGAAATGTTTCTTCCAACAATTTTTGATCCGTAGAGATACATAGATTTAGATAAACACATTTATTGTGTGTATCAAACACTTGTGGAAAAGATTTATAATGAAGAAAAGATGGTCCCTTAACTGGAAAGTAACTGCACATGAACGTGTTTCACCACTCGACACTCTGGAGATTGATGATGCTTGTTGTAATCCATATAGCGCCCTCTGCTGGTGACAGAGAACTGCTAGTGTAATACAATGGAACCATGATTAGATGCTTCTTGACTGTTGAAACTAGAGGGTCTTTTAGAAATATCTGCGCATGTCTGCGATAAAATTAGCGGATACCGATAGTCACTGGATATGCTAATATCGGGCGATATTATCGGGTGGCTGATAAATCGGTCGGGCTCTAAATAAGACTCATCATTTCTGTTTCTTCATTTGAATAGGTAAATACAGTTTTCCTCTAGTTTTAAGTTTCTAAACATCCAAAGGACGTATCCTCTGACTAGATATTTGAAACACGTTACAAATCAAGCAATCAATCAAAGCCCCACAAATGGCCTCTCCATTAATACAGTATGTTTAAGGACTAGCGCTTGCATGACCATAAAACACTCATCGTCATTATCCCTGCTAAGTCTCCTACTAAGACAGGACTCCATATCTAGGTCACAGTAGCAGCAAGTGCTAAATATCAGTCACACTTCAGCCGTGAACACGTCCCTTTAATCAAGCTGTCAACATTAACATCGAGTAGGCAGCAGCGTTGACACATTTCCAGGAGGATGCAACAAACGCTCACACATTACAAGCTGATTGTTGTACAACTTCCTGCCCACAGCTGGTGTGAAAGACCATAAGACCAAAAAGAATCTGCAAGGAAATCAAGAAGAGGAAAAAGGCCATAGAGGGATGGCAGGAAAGGGAGCCACAGGAAGGGAAATGCACACATCGAGACGGAGAGAGCCGGAGTGAGACTTCCCACTATTGACGTTGTGATCAGAGAGCGGAGGAGAGGTTAGACCGAGCTTCTTTACCCACGCATCACGCTGCCCACTCCCTACTGCTAGAACTGGAGCGTACGGTTCCTTTCTACAAAAGAGCTGCACAGTCACGGACTCCTGTGCTGTCGGCCTCCATTGAAATGTCACAGTGCCTCCACGCAGAAGGCGAAATTACTCGGGACATTGTGGGAACAGCCGTCAAACCAGCGGCAATGTGAGTGTCACTGGGATATTCAAGACCCCCCGCTGTGGGCAGTCCTGAGGCTGCAGGAACAAGTCTCACATGTACTGTACTGATTCCAGACCTGATTCAGGATCCACAGTTTCCCCGTGTCATTCAAAGCAGAACATTTGAACACAAGGAGGCAGACCGATGGCTCGACACACCGAGACATGACTCACGCCATCTTTTACACATCAGACTGTACTACAGCAAAAAAAAAAAAGCACAAGAGAATGTGCTTCACCGTGATTATTGCCATGATGGCAATACAAAAAGAACAAAGTGAAGATGAGCACCCTTGGCAGCAGTGAGTACCGGTTGTTACAGCAAAGACTGCACTTCACAGTATTTTTATCCCCAGCAATTCAAATAAATGTATATGGTCTTTAAAGTAAAAACCTAGAGGTATTTTTTCACAGCAAACGTTTGCCTAGTAACAGAAGTAAGGTTTTGCTGGCAGCGCCCATTTTCTTAGTCTTTTTTTTTCAAGATTTATTTGTTTATTGGCAGTGGATAGAGTCGGATATCAGGGAGAAAAAGTGGGGGATGACATGCGGGAAAGGTGCCACAGGTCGGAATTGAACCCATGCCGCCCACCCACTTGGAGGATTACAGCCTCCGTTCATGGGGCTCTCGCACTAACACCACTGGTGCCTATTTATAAAACCAATGATGCCCTCAGCATCAACTGCTATCGCTCGCATCGCTCTCAGTTGAAAACAGTTAAACTGTTGTAACGACACAGCGCTCGTAAGCGTCAATTCTCCCTCACTTACCAATCAAACTCAAGAAGGGGCGGGACTACTTATATCAGCTTTGTAAACAACAATGGAGGATTACTCTTCTTTTCGAGGGGCCAGTCTCCAGGTCTAAAGCTGCCGATTATGCCATGGTACAATACGACTTGATTCAATACGTCCACGATGACAATAACGTCATTTTACTGATAATCTTCGGTAGTTGAACATTTTATAATGACACATCACTATCACTTTGTAACCAACCAACACAATGTGCTCCTGAAAATATAAAGTTCAGGACTAATGTATTTGCTGACTGCAATTTGGTGTCAGTTTCACCTCTAATCATGTTTTACCTTTTCACTTTTTTTTTTACCGCTGTCCGACGTTAACCCGCCGTCTTCTTCTGTGCCCAATTATCGTCTCATTCATGTCACTGTGCCACCCTGAGACATTAAATTCATCTTTACGTGAGACCAAAATGACTCAAGAAACGTCAGTAATGCCGACCTGTGAATTTTAACATCGTTGATTTTACTTGCCGCAGCTTTGTGTTAAAAATATGACTGAAGATTAGTTTGTTTTTTTCTTCTGTAATTCTCAAATCTATCGGTTATTAAAATACCAGAGCTTGAAAACATGGTGCCGAAAAAGTATCAAAAAGTATTTTGACAACCTCAGAGTATATGGAACTTTAAATAAATCCCTCCATTAGCAGAAATATGATTGAGAGTTAGTTCACTTTTTAATATCTTAAATAGATTTCTATCACCCTGTGTTAACCAAGCTTCGAGACAGGATCCCAGAAGAGGTTTTCCGACTGTCACATCTTGAGCCTGGAGGACTTAAAAGGCGGTTTTTCGGCAGAGTCACATGGTCGGCTGTGACAGGAGCGGTATGTGCATCAAGTGGCACCACTGAACCGTAATGATGGACCCATAAGTGCCTCCCACTCTCCACGAGATAGAAGAGTGCCTCCACTGACACTTCGGGCCCGTCGTCTCTCAGCCCCCGACCCTCTCAGCAAGCGCGTCTGAAATGTCTTTGACCTTCAGTCCTGTTTCGTTTTTGCCACAGCTTTGTTACCATGGTTGCAGGGTGACAGGGCTACAGGTGCCCGTTGATGAGGTTGGCAGCTCAGGGGTGGCCGTGTTGCCCACCAGATTGACACTGGTCATATTGTGTGTGACCTCCTGTTTGTGTTGTTCTGGGAGAAGGCGGATGAGGAAGTGATGAGGTCTTTACACGGATGGCCCTTCAAGTCAGCACTCGTGAAACCTTCAAACAGCAACACCACGCACTTTAGCAGACTTTATAAATGATAATGAGCTTTCGAGACGGAGAGGGAAATATACAAGATAATCCTCAGTGGGGGAAAAGACCGACTGAAGAGCTGAGAACAAACACTTCCTGACAGTTCTGTGAAGATTACATTTCCAGTTCTGATGAAGAAAACAAACTCTCGACTCTTAACAAAAAGAAAGAACATTTGGGTAGAGTATGGATTCAATTATATAAAATGCTCTGGTTTCTTTTTGTAGTAAATTAGTTGTCTGTGCTCTATTAACCAATGACCTTTCAGCAAGCTTTGGTGTGAGCAGTAAATACAGCCCTCATACAACTTTAGAGCAATGGCAGGAAGGACACGATCAGTTGTGATAGCAGTCGCTTCTATCGACTGTAATATAATGAGGATTTTTTTCTCTCATCTGGATCAAAGTGCAGCCAACAATCTGTTCGAGACTTGGGGCACCGATAGCGTAGTGGCTGGTGCGCTTGCCCCATGTACAGAGGCTGTGGTCCTCCAAAGCATTCTAATTGGACTATAACCAATGCAGCGCACAGAAAAGAAGTCTTGGCTGAAGTCGTTTATGGCTAACTGGAGGCTACATCAAAAGCCAAAGAAGTTGGCCACTGTTGCCAAAGATGACCTGGACCTATCAGACCAACCATCTCATAAATAAATGGAAAAAGGCTGAGTGACATGTGGCATTGAAGCTCGAGGAGGTCGTAGACATCAGGCTGTTGTCCTTAGTAACTAAAGGTCAAAGCTCCCCCCTGACAGCTGTGCACCATATTGATCCATGGATCCATTGTCTGGTCTACAGTCTGTGTTTATGCAGCAGCTTAATGTGCACATTTCAAAAGGAATTAAGACGTACAGAGATATCTAATGCTCAGTGGGAGATAAAATGAGTCCACATGATTAATCCTGGCTCCGGCAGAAGGATACAAAAGAAGTGATAAAACAAACCTGACCCGAATACAAATCAAGAAGAAATTATTATTCGACGGACAGAGTCACTATTTTGATGTTTGATAACCTGGTAAAGCTTTGAATGGGAGGATGATGTGTTTTTTCCTTCTGTTTATCTTAGTGTATCTTTCTCTTGTTTTCTGGTGAATCTGGAATCATTTTTAACTAAATTAAAAAATGTCCCCGGAAGACGGACGAAAATCTTTGTTTCCAGTTTTTCCAGAAAATGAAAGGTGTGTTTATGTGAGTGAATATACATCTAGGAACGTGTTGGTGTGTGTATCCATATTCAAATTGTTTGCTAATGTTTTAATTGTATGTTTTAAAGTATTTCAAAGATGGGTCTGGGTCGTGTTTAGGTAAGGAGTTAGGGTGCAGCAGTAGGAGTCTCAGATTGGAGCTCCACTTCACAGGCCTTCAAAAAATTAGATTCCCGCCCCCCACACTTTTCTGACACTAAGTTTCATTTAATTGAGGAATCACAAGGCAGACGTATGAATAATGAATATAATTGTTAGTTCCAGATCTGGAATAGAGACTCAGTCATTTCCGACTGTTTTCAGAATTAAGCACTTGACAAAAACACGATCTGTAATTATTATCTGATGCTACAAACTGAGCCACTTTAACATTTGTAATCTGAAGAGAATGGGGAAAACGAAGGCTTAATATGTTATTATCGCTCTGCAGGAGAACAGTGTTCCTGCATGTTACCAAAACCTGCTCCACTGAATTCCCTCCATTCATTTTTTTTTTGTGCCCTGGATCCATTAACACAGGAAGGAAGGGACCATTCTGTGGAGCAGTAGGTGCCAATCTGTCGCTCGGTGGAGATCAGCCAGACTCAGCTCATGTTAAGCTGCTGCTGCTCCTCCTGCAGCCTCTTTCATCTACATGATCGGGGGAATGATTAATAACCATGCAGTAAAAAGCAGTCGCTAATGTCCACTGGATATCCCAAAGCTCGCTTTGCAATATATATGTAAATGTGCAACGCCTGCATATGCATGTGTTGGATACTTTTCCATTTTATTGAATAGATTTTAAAGTGCACTCACAGCTGAAAGGATAACATTATTTATAAAAACATAAGTAAACATAAATACATGATGAATGGTATGTGCAAGTGTGGTATGCAAATGTTCCTATAACTTGATCTGGGAGTAACTGAGGGATTTTTTTTTTAATCAGCGTCTAAAGAGAGTTCAACTGAGTCAGCGTTGCGAGCACCATGTCAGGCATGTCCGGGAAAAGTGATGAACCAACGATAACATGCAGTGCAAGATATGTGGTTTTAAACTTGCATATCGTAGACATTCTACTTCCTTTGTCACCACATGCACTGAAAGAACAAGGAGAAACCAGCAGAGGCAGACAACGGGAACGCATCATTTGCAAACCCTGTTAGTGGAGAACATTAGCCTGCTAATAATCAAAGTGGCATCTGGAGATATGCTCCCATTACGTTTTGTGCAGAAGGAGAAGGCATCAGCGAGGAGATGGCACTTGTTGAGTCAGAGTACAAGCCCACCAACACGGCGAACAACAGATACCAGAGTGGTAGAGATGTATGAGGAAAGCTCAGCAGGATTGATGTCTGATTTGCAAAGTGTCGATTAAGTGGCTGATACTCGAGACTCGTTCTCAGACTGATGTTACAATCTCTCGTCTTTCCATGTAGAACTCAGATTTAAAGACAGCTGTCCTACAGACACTCAGTACTGATGAGCTACACACTGCAGAAAACATAGTAGATGACATCACAGCAGTTACTAAGGAGTCGGTCAGAGAGGTGACGAGTCCACGTCTGAAGAGAATATATAATTTGCCAATAATTGTTGATATTTCCATAAAGTCATGAGAATACTCGACAACACAAAGTTTACTTCTTTTTCATTATCACAAAATACAACAACTACATAATCTTTATATATACTCGGGTTGGAGATCTTTGGATAAGGTCATGTTAAGATGTTGCTTTGGCCACAACAAAAGTCTCCCCATTTTCATTTAGATTTTTCCCTTAACTTCCATTTTTTTCCATCTTAATTTACAAAATTGGGTTTAGGGTGGCAGAATGACCACAAAGCAATCATAAAAAATGTC
The DNA here is from genome assembly GCF_963930695.1 of Labrus bergylta. Lineage (NCBI taxonomy): Eukaryota > Metazoa > Chordata > Actinopteri > Labriformes > Labridae > Labrus > Labrus bergylta. The sequence continues at coordinate 4,491,968 of NC_089215.1, read as the reverse complement.
ACCCATGCACGAGGCGCAGTCTTGAAAATGTCAAAGTAGAAGCATCTTTAGCTTTGTGTTAAAGTTTGAATTTGGCACATATTTAATTCACTCATTTTGAATATCACTGAATGAAACAAGGAGGAATGTAACCACAGATTAACCCTTACCGTGCAATATTTATATAACTCTGATGTTCTATTCTACAGCTTTAATAATAAGATAACTACAGTGCAGGGATTATGCACCTAAAATCTATTTGTATCGCGTATCTAAAAGTCACTGCCGCAAGATCAATCCACATTTTTTACACGAGTGGATTCGCGCAGTGCAGGTGGACTTATCTGCATGTTTTAGATTGGCAGTGCACTGAATTAGGTCTGGCTGTTTTGTCACTCCTCGTGCCTTCGAGCTCCAAGCATGTTTGCTGATCTGATGATCTTTAATTAGATTTCTGCACCACTGTGGAAAATTAGCCATCAATTAGAGTGCTGTGATTAGGGGGACCAATTTGATTCCTGTCAGGCACCTGCTGCCTTCAGACTCGTCGACTTACGGGAAACGCTCCTTGCCTGACTAAAGGGCGGAATGAGGCTGCTTCTTTTGCTGTAAAACAACAGTACAAAACTGTACAGTCATTCTACAGTACAGGCCGGTCTACCTTTTACTGAACTGAAAAAGGGATTTTTTTTTTAGTGAGCATCCCTTTGTTTGTGAATGCGTCTAACTCACTAGACTGGGTAAAAACGATCGCCTTCTCAAAAACACAGAGAGCAATTTGAATCAATGAAATGAGCTGTAAAACCATGCATCTTACACGTAACTCAGTGCATCAATAGAACAAAGACAGACAGCTTTGGGATGAGTGTATTTTGTACGTCGAGGTAGTTTCTTTCACACCTAAACTGTTTGCTTTGGTTCAGTGAAACACTACTGCATATGCCTGTTTAGAGATACTCTAATACATGCCTGCCAGAGGACATCAACCACAGTATTCAACCAAGTGCTGAACTTAGAACCTGAAGCTTTCTATAATAAAACAAGTATTAAAGCATGTCAAAGGATTAGCATATAGCGTCCAATGAGGAAACACTTAATTGAAAAAGTCAAGATCGTTGGCCCCTATGAGTTTGAAAAATACTTTCAAATCAAAAATTAGCATTTTCATTTTCAGAGCACAGATGTGGCAAGGAGGCATCTTCAAATGCAATTCGAAGTCAGTGGAGAGCCATAAATCCTGTTTTTTCTTCTTTGGTCCTTTCGAGTCAACTGAGCTCTGTCTCCATTTGGCTGGTGACAGATTAGAGCTGTCAATCGAACTCAAGTGCAGAATAAATAACTGGAGTTAGTCCACTTCCTCACCGGACTCACTCAGAAAAAATTACAGCCCTGACTGCACTGAAGTGTAGCTTTTGATTTATGCATGACTCATCAATTAAGAGCTAAATTAGTTAAATTCACTGACCTTGAACTGGTATGAAAGTGACTTCCTGATCTGTGTGAGCAATGTAGTCTTTCCTTATATCGCAGGTGTGGTAACCTTTAGCATGTATGCTTATTCCCCAAAATAAATGTAATGCAACAAGTCAAAAGCTGGGAACACAAAGTGCTATCAAAAGGTATAAAATGCCATGAAAGACAGTTCTATCGATAGATGAAGAGTCTCTGGACTCATCAAAACCGCGATTGTCTACTTCAATCCAACCTTAGAATCTGTTCCGCTGTGGACTGCACAGCTCTTCCATCCAATCCCTTCAGCACAGTCCCTTGTTCCAAATGTGCAATATGTTAGCGCCTGTCACAGGGGTATTTTGGCTTTATCTTTGTCCAACGGGAGAGGTTGAGGCACGTTGTCCATCTTTATACAGTACATGATTGAAAAAAGTGCCAAAGCTTTGAAAATACCTGACGGATCTTCAGTCACGTTTTTAACCAAAAGCTGCTGAGAATGAAAGCGAGCGCAAAGACGCACTAATACATTGGCAACATTGAAGTTGCCAATGTATTAGTGCGTCTTTGCTGTTTGCGATACTGACTTTCCATGTTTGCAATTTAGACAGTGAACACGGGTTTGCTTGCAATGTTTGCTTATGAAAAACAAGAAAATACCCAAATTTTGGTGCCTAGTACCTTTGTTGTTGTGGTAACAAAACATCAATATCGTTTGTCTTTTACTAGAATCCCTTTAAAGTTTAAATTATGCTGTCATGACAGCCCTAGTCTGGACTGTAATGATGTTCATTATCAGTTGTGTTTTCATGACCTCTTTGAGAAGACCAGAGGTCAAATAAAGAAGGAAATACTTCACATAATTACGCTGTTAGCTGTTAGCTTTGGTGTTGTATTCCATCTGTTGGAGAGTAACGCTTCATCTTTTAATCCAAATGAATTTAAATGAGCATGTGCGAGTGTGTGCAAACTGCATCTGGTCCATTCAGCTGCCACGCTCCAGCCCATCTCTCTCAGTGCTTATTAGTCATGCAATGTCTCTCTCTGTCCAGACACCCCAACCTTTCAACCCCATTTCTCATTTTCCAATCAGCCAACGCCATAAACTGTAATTGCAGTGTCAGGCAGTTGACTTTGTTTCAAGACCAGACAAAATGATGGGAGCGGGAAGGAGAGAGTGCTCCACATTTTACCCACAGAAATGAAAAGAATTCTTGAGCTATACAGTTGAAAGCGATGTAATGTCTGAGTCCATGAGGGGACATTTTTCCCTTTCCATTCACGTTTTGCTTTCCAGACGGTTCTTCTTGTAAATGAAACCGCTGGAGGCAACAGTAACAGTCGACCACTATGTCAGAGAAAAATAATCGTACATATGGGTGCAGGATGAAGTCTGATTTTTGTCTTGAAGAGAAGCATCAGAGCAGATCTGATATCTGCCAAGCTGCTGTAACTTAAATTTGTCCTTTTTGTTCAAACAGCCTGAATCTCAGGGTGAACGATTATGCACACTCCCAAAGTGAACGTTCACTTCAGAACTTTAAAGGCATGGGATTAATTGCAGGGTGGTCGGACTGAGAGGAATGTGAACAAGGTACAGACTGACTCAAATATTAATGATAGTGTCTGAGAACAGAAACACGATATTCTTTCTCCCAAATACATAAGACGCAACATAATGCACATGACTACTTACAGCTGCAAAAAAAAACTGTCCAATCAATGAGCTGCAAGTTAATATCAGGCTCAATACAAGAAGTGTACAAATAGTAGTCTTGGCTTCACCCATTAGATTTAATACCCAATTGTTTATGCCCTAAGTGTGGCATGTTCATTTCAATCCCCTTCAATCAAATTGGCCATATTTGGACGAGAGGTTGGATAATCATTGGTAGGTCACTATCATGTTTGACAGCAACATGTTAACCAATCGTAGCCATACCCTTTAAGTATTCCCTGCTCTACTTTACCTCATTAATAGAAAGACGTCTGATCCAACCTTCACAACAGGGTCCTAAGTCTCTGACTAGACTCTTCTCCTCTGTCGCCCCCCGGTGGTGGAATGAACTTCCAAACTCCATTCGATCTGCAGAGTCCATCTGCACCTTTAAGAAAAAGCTAAAGACCCAGCTCTTTATGAATACTTACTAACTTAATGATGATGGTCTCCATATTATTAATGATGATGATGGTAATGACGATGGTTTTTGTTTGATAACGATGACTTATAAGATGGTTTCTATACTGATTAGAGCTCTCAAGAACTGCCCTCAATGTTGTGCTTTGCCTCTGGTCACTTCCTGTCAGCACCTGTGTGTCCAATCAGACTCAAAGCTGATCGTTTGCTCTTACTGACATTGTTCCCTTTTTTCTAGATCCTTGCTTGTGTTGTACTTACTCTCTGATGTACGTCGCTTTGGATAAAAGCGTCTGCTAAGTGAATTGTAGAATATTATTTACGATACTGACTTCATGCCATAATTAAGAAGACTTGAAGCTAGCAATCTGAGAACCTGTCAGCTAATGTCTGACAACAACACAGCTTTTGGGAATGACCATCAAACTTTCTTGGGCTCCGATACAGGCAGAGGTTAGCAATACATTATTTCTTAATTTTTTTTTAAATTTTGAATGGTACCCAGTATTTGCCATAACACAGTTAATGGAATTGGTATTGGGAGGGAGGGACTGATATCAGAAAATCTTTGTTATAAATAAATACTGTATCTTTTTTGGCATCTGACCAATGAACCAAACTAAAAATGTGAAAATCTGACTCCAATGGTGAACAAAAAACTTAAAAGCCGTGTCTAAGCAGCCTAATATATCTTTACAAATAGGAGAGGACATATAAGTTTCACAGTTCCTGAGATAGAACACCTTATCCCCCCGAGTGTGTTAAGACAGTGAGTCATCCAACTCAGCCTCATTGCTATCGGAGCCGCTAATCTGTGTTATTCAATTTTAAAAAATGTCACTCAACAGCTTAGTTACCCAGGGCTCCGACAATTTCTTCACTGCAGATCAAGAGGACATCTGTTGTCTTCAGATTAGCGGATTTATTCCGCCACGAGGGCCGTGGCATTCCTCAAGCCAGAATCCCACTTTAAAGTGCATCAAACACAAGAGGACGATCATCTCATGTCACAATCTCACATCTCGAGTCAAGCTCAATTACAGCAGCCGGTGCATCAGCACTATATACTGTGTAAGGGCTGTTATAAGAGTGCTACTGCTCCGACCACAGTAGAAGGCATGATACAGCTCATGAGCGCCCCCTGTCTGTCACAAGAAGATAAATCAGACCCCCAGATGTCCTTGGAAAAGCTTGGAAAACAGCCAAGTGAGAAAACATCTGGGGCTCTAGTATTTCTTGTTTCCGCTCTCTGGAAAATGTTTAATAAGTGTAAATTTCGTCTTTAATAGAGGTTATAAGCGGCAGTGTGTCTGTGTACTCGAGTGTGCACTTTTATGTCCTGAATCTGTATGAAACTGCAGGATACAGATGTTACAGCCAGATTGTAAGATCAGCACTCTGGGAGGAGAGGATTCCCTTCACATTGACGGATACAAAGAAAGACACTGGAGGATACTGGAGTCATGTGCTGCTGCTTGGTTTTCCACTTCACTTCACACGTCAATACACAAACACAGTTAAGGTTTTGTTAGCAGCAAGCTCACTTCAGCTTTGAAGCCTCACAGTGCAGGACGTTGTCATTTAAGTGGAGAAGCAAGAAATGTGTTCACTATTTCGAAATAGCAGAAGTCTCAGCATGTTTTGAAAGACACATTTTTGATCATGAAAGGTGGTATACTGTATGTTAAATTCAGAATATCACAGCAATAATCTAATATTCACTATATAACTAAAACGTGAAGTTATAACTTCCTGAAAAGAGAGTGAAGTCAAACTCCCTCTGGATTTGTTGTTCTCAGCTCTATGTTTAAATGGAATAGACAGAACTTCCTTCAGCTTGTGCATGTTTCCCTCTGAGGCTCAAACATGTTTCATACACGTTTGTATTTTCCAGTTGAACCCATCCTTCTCTAACCCTGAGCCTTGCACCACATGGGGGTAGAGAGACGGCCCCGTCCACTCAGGGACGCTCAGTCTAGGGTCGTATTAATGTGTCATCACAACAGTACAACTGAGGGGTGAATCAACAGACTTTCCAAACTGGACAATATACCAACTATTCTCAACAGGTGGGTCGGGACCCAAAAGTGGGTCTCAAACAGACCGTCAAGCCCTTTTTCAAACGTGAGGGTTTTGTTCAGTTTTTTGTTTCTGTCAGATGTTTTTGCACCGTCTAAAGTACGAAACAATCGACTGCAAACTGCAAAAACTGCACAATTTTTCATGAAATCGATCTGATTGGATGAAAATATCAACATTTGAGTTGCGATTTTTCAGGGAGGAGTTGGTGATGGGTCCTGAGACTAGACGGGTTGAGGACCACTGATGTAGAGCACCTTGAGTTTCTTTCAGGCAACTTTTCACACCATTAAATTAATTACCAGTATTCACCAGTAGTCAAATTACCAGTATTAATATGCCAAGGCCAAACAAACTACTAGCCTTTATTTTTCTCTAAACACATCCACTTAAGAGGTTTAGTCAAGAGAAGAGATGGGGACATAACATACTGTGGGACTTTTCACGCTTTGCAAAATGAATTTATTTGATCAAGTGAAGTGGGTGGCTGGACCAAAGCCCTTAGAAGGCACATTTTTTCACACCATAAAAAAAAGACCCTATCCTGAGGAGACAGTGCTGCACTGGCTTTGGCAATAAGCGGAAACTTATTAGATTCAAATGAGAGCGACTGTACTGTACAAAATGAACACTCAGCTCTCCCAAGTGTTGCTTTTGGCGGGGATTATCCTACACATCAAAGACCCTGTTCCTCTAAGTGAGAGTTTGAGACGTATTGAGTGACAGTAATGCAAGTGTAGGAACAAAAGGTTCCACCGAGGACCTCAAGGTAACACGGCGGCTGTGATTTAATAGTTATTTCACCTGAATGTGGGGGTAGAGGGGGCATGAGGATTAGTCTGTGAACCACACAGAGAAATGGTTTTGATCTGGAAGTCGCTGCTGAGACGTCTGCACAGGAGGTTTTTAAGGACATTTTTATAGCACATGATGTGAAAATCAGTACTTGATGATGTCTATTATAGCAGATAACAAGTAAGAACAACGTGACAAAGCATGAATTTCAAGACAAGCCAAGCAAATATTGCAGGAATCCCCTGCTTTGAAGAACAATCATATAATAGTATAACTGTAGCACTCGAATAAGCATCACATATCACATGGATGGATAAAACAAGTCAAAGTTTTTACTCATATTGATTTTGACCCATTATGAGTCTTCCTCCTCAGGTGCTGTTCCATCAATTTACACTTTAAAGGAAGAACGTGCAACTTTTTGATCCAGTAGATGTCGCCCTTGAGCACGAGCATGAACCCAAAACAAACCGCTGTTTGGCCACACCTCCGCTATTCTGAAGCCTCCGCTCTCCTCCAGCGGCACACCTCTAAACCCCTCTCCACTCATGTTCACACACAGAAGTTATGGATTAGAACGCACCATAATTAATCACCATTAAGCGCGAGACAAAATTGTCCTTTGCTCGAGCTGCAATTGCTTGTGGCCTGCATTGTTGTGTTAGCGCTCTTTACTTAGCTCCTAATTCACATCGCATGTATATTGACCGAGGTTTAAACACACTTATATGATATCCAAAAAAACAGTGAGTATGTTATTTTTCTTTTCTCTAGTCCTTGACTGAAACAGCTTTTATACACAAGGCCGTCCCGTCCATGTAAACATGATGTTAACACAGCTCCAACAACAACACAGCTGACGGGACTCGAGCTTCTCGCTCATTGCAGACAGTCATGACTCAGAGGATATACTTCATTTCTGCTGTTTGTATGTGTAACATGTTGCACATTCTTCCTTTAAGTTTTTATTTATCACTGAAGTATAAAGTCTCCCGACAGCTGGCTATCACACACCTATAAATAGTTATTCTAGATTATCTCTATTTTCCAAAGCTGAATGAATGAACAAGCACCATGCTGTGTCTGAGCTAGTCATCTCCCGCTGTGAGATGCATGCGCGAACAACCAAGTCAGGCAGATTTCAGGGGCAGCCTGTCTGTAATGTTCAGGAGTGCATGTGTGGAAAACAACTTAAGTTTCCAGTGTCTAGAAAAATACAGGTCCTCACAACAGGAGGTAAATCTATCCAAGCAGCAGAACTAATGAGCTGGTTTGGATCTATTTTAAGCAGAGAGCAGCTTTCAAGAGGACGTTATCAGTCAGTTTTTCATAAACCGAAATACATTTCATCTTGTGTTCTGCATGTTGATGCTTCCTAAAATAGACCCACAGAAACAAGTGAGTGACCACCTTCTGTGCGCTGACAGGCAGATGCGTCATTGTTTGTGGCTGGCATCCGAAGACAAACTCACCGCTGCTGCGACTCTTGCGGTTGGCCTTCCCTCCCGTCAGCAACATCTTCAAGCTGTTCCTAAACATGACTGCAGCAGATGCCCCTGGACCAGACTACACAGAAATCTGTTTTGGGGGGGGAAGAGAAGACGATAAATATTAATAATTCTGGGACCACTTGCAGCGTGACCAACTGTCTGCTGAGAGATCGAGCGACAGAAATCAGCTGTTAAAAAAAGCATTATTAGGATGATGAGAGCTTCGCAACAAAGCTGGATCGTCGAGATGGAGGAGAAGGAGACGTTTTGAAGAAGTTAGCGGCAGAAGTTTGGTAGAAGTTTGGGAGTAAACACTCATTCTAAACATCTGTACAGTACATCAACATGCACAAACGCAAAGTCATGACTACAGGTAAGAAATTAAAAGTGCTTTTACTACAACTTCTGCAAAACAAAATGATATCAAGGTGACCCCTGTGCTCAAATAACTGGTGACCTTTTCAACCATGTGTACCTGTTCTCAAACTCATGGCAGCAAACTCCAACACAACCACAGTATGGACCATAAATGATCTTTATCGTGCTCAACAACAATTAACCGTTGACCTTGAAGAAGCGATATTTGACAAAAACAACCCTTAGATTAATGATCCACACACCCGTTCCTCATGAGTTCAAAAAATAAGTTTCCGTATCAATAATTTTAGATGGCAAAACGATGTTCTACACGAGGTGTGGGTTTGGATTTCTGTACCAAAAAATGAGGTACACCATCAACAGATTAAAAGACTGACTGTCTTCATTTCTCGACAGCAGCTTGCAGTATCTCACTAATTCCTCCCCCAGAGTGCCCCCCCCCCATTCAAACAGGCGCCCATATCTCTGCTGTGAGAGGTAAAAAGCGTGGCAGCAGATGTTCCCCATTAGGTGGGAGTGACTCAGCAAAGCCCCACAGACGAGCTCCAGCTGAGAAGCCTGCTTCGAACCCAAACAATTAAAAAAAAAAAAAAAAAAATCTCAAAGAGGAGGAACATGGAAAAGCTCTCTAAAAGCCCTCCTCTCCCCCCCTCCCCACAACAACACGCTAAACCGATGTTTTTCACAATCCCCCCCCCCGACCTTTTAGAGACGTCTAACAGGCTTCCAGGATCATAACACTACAGACAATGACGATGATGAAACAAGAGGACATGACATGGTAGTATGATGCAATGAAAGTGAACCAAAGGACAACTGTTTTTCATCTGTATTCAATTATTCACATTTTTATTCTTTTTATTCTGGGATTTTCAAGAGTGTTTTCGAATGAATAGTTATGATTTAAGCCGTCATGGAGCAGCTGGAAAACACCTGACAGAAGTGTTGTAGTACTTGAAATCAGTCTGGGTCTCTTCTAGAAGTCAAAAGCATTTTTAAGCATTTTTCTCGGACTGGGCGGATTCCAGATTTTAAATCAAGAACACCACTGGCTATTTTTCCATGTCATTACTGTGATTAGAAGGAAAACTCCTCTTTCTAAAACAACAAAGAACCTCAATTCATTTGTAATTTCATTTTTTCCCCATGTTACGTCCAACCTTTCCCGTGTTACGGTCTAAGTGAGTGATATGTCTGCTGCACACAAGTTGATGATTTTTCATTGATATTTGGTCCTGGTCTTGTCTTGGTCTAGCCCTGCCTTGGTCTTGGGTCTTGGGTCTTGGGTCTTGGTCTTGACTCCCAGTAGCGCCAAGATCGAAAAGCAGCACTGACACATACCATGGCACATGGAATTGCCACTTCGGAAACAGCGGCATACCACACTATATGTCACAGCACATGGAAGTGCCGGTTCACGAGCAGCTGCAGTTAATGTCGTAAAGCACGCCCACTAGTAATAATGTATATGAGTCATGGTGGTGGAAGATTGCCGATTCTGGAGTAAAATATGAGTGGTACACGGCGGAAATAAAACAGTTTTTATGAATAATTTATACATTTTTTTGTTGGCATTTCTGCTGAACAGAAACAGGAAATGTTGTGAAGAGAGAGAGTTGGGGACAACGTTCAGTAAAAGGTCCGAGGGTTAGGGTTGGATATGAACCCACGGCCGCTCAGACGAGGACTAAAGCCTCTGCACATGGGGTTTGAGACATAACCGCTAGGCCATGGGCGCCCCAGAATAATTCATCAAATGAATACTGCTTTGATAAAACAAGCTGTTGCCAATGGAAATTGAATCCACACCTGTTGACTCGCGCCACAATCAAGCTGATTTTGAAGTCAAATCTTGGCATTAGTCATCTCTTCATCGCAACACAGCCACTCAAATAAATCAAGTTACTACTTTAGGACCCTTCAGAGTGTAGAATAAGCTGTACAGAAGAGAGCACAAGCAGAATAACAACAACGTTTCATATACAGTAGACAATTTCAGTCCAATTTAACAACCCCTTTAAAATCAATGAGGAGAAATGATTGCTGGGCGTCGGTGACAGTGACGGAGCATCATCATGTCTCTTATGATTGTCCATCTAATAACACATCTGACAGCAGTTACCATTCCACTCCCCAGTCAATAAAAGTGCCTGTTAATGTCCCCATCAAGGTGAATGCAAATGAAGCCAACGGCCGTTTTTTAGTTTTTGATCTTTTCTCGTAGGTTTAAAGCTACCAGTTCAATTTCTATCACGGAGGCTCGCAATCCCATTGTGCATAAAAAAAAACGTCTCTGATTCAGAGCGATCACTGACATTACATTTGAACATTTTTTTGACCTCGTTTTCCCAAACAGTGCAGCCGTTCAGTCTTTGTGACAGGTCGGCCTAAATAAGAAATGAGCCCGACGTGAATCAGTGGATCCTCGAGGAAAAAGCCGACACTCTCCGCGATAACTTTGGTCCAAAATTGTGATGCAACCAACCGTCCTCTGGTAAAGTAACACGAGACCCTGAGAGTATCTGAAAGTGCATAAAGAGGCTCCTTCTGGCCGTCTATTATAAACGTGTTATCAGCATCTGATACAATTGTCTCGGTAAATGAGCTGCGGCTCTGAGTTAACTGATGCTACAGGCAAATTCTCTAACAAAAGAGCTGCCTCTTTTCGAATTGAGGGACTTTCTTTTTTTTTTTTTTTTTTACCATTTTCCTTGACTACCTGTGACACAAAGGGCAGACAATTTAGGGCAATGTTTTATAATCATTGAACAAAGCAGCATCCTGGAAGTTTGTGTCTCGCTGGTGATATATCATCTTGCAAACACTAAAAGGTTAATTTCCAACTTTGTTACCATGCCACAAACCCCGGCAGGCGCCTTGCCCTATGTGTCTGCTCCTTCTGTTTTATTGTTTTGTAAGAAGGGTACGTTTGGGGATGTTTATTCCTCTGTTATTCCACTGGGCTTTCACTCTTGCACAAAACCTAAAAAAAAAAAAAACTCTGCTGGGTCGTATAGCATCCCATTGGCCCATTAAGCGTTAAGTACCACGGTGACAGGAATAAATAACTTACTCTAAAATAATAAACAAGCTGCTATTTATTCTTCTTGGACTAAATACAAAACGATTGAAAATCATGAGGCTAATGGAGAAGTCAATCTTCATAATGCGTCGACTACTTGCTGCTTAAACCATTTATTCCAACAATCATAGTAAATTAATTTTGGCTTTTCTTGACTTCATTACCTTTTATTTGAAGGTCGTAGCGCCAGTCAAATTCAATTAGATATTCAGGCACCGGAAAAAATAACATAATAATCCTTCTTATTTACAGAAATAATTAATGCTGCTTAATGATGGAGGGACGGATGTGATTCTTTCAGCCACAGGAGGGGAGATGAAAGTTGCACTAAAAAGCCGCAGTGCTAGTTCAAAGTGGCTAAGCAGATCCCCTTTATTCACAGTTTTAATCACAATCAACAAAGACTGAAGTTTATTTCTCTGACAGCAAATGACCGGGAGAAGTGACAAACGAGGAGTGGCTTCATCGTGTCCTCCCCTCTGTCTGAAATCACTTCATTGGCATGAATCATCTGCCTTCCCATGGCAGGGTGTAGACAAGTGTTGAGAGAGTGTTAGGTGGCAGCGGGTCAGATATATTGGCATTCATGCTCTCATCTCCTGAGATACAACCAAGGCTGCGCCGGGGCAGCTACGCGAGTATCCGTGCAACTCACCGCAACCTCACCTCGGCATGAAATATGAGCCGGGAGCAGCTTATTATGTCTGGTCTGGTTAGAGTGCGGGCCAGAAGGCATTCTGTGATTATAATACTAAATCAGAATCTTAAAAAGCCATGACTCACTGAGCGCATATTGTAGCTCGCCACACTGAAGCTGAAAAAGAAAAAAGGGATGAAAAACAGAGCACAGTCTAGCTCGATAAATCTCTGTAAAGTGTTAAGCTAGCCGGGCAAAGCTAGAGCGGTTTTAATACCTGCCAAAGCAGAAAATAGACGAGATGTAGCTGTCTGTTCCTACAGGAGGCAATCAATGTATGAAATCTTAAGAGGACAGGATACTGAGTAGGCAAGGAAACACACACACACACACACACACACACACACACACACACACACAGAGAGACTCGCAGGTCGCCATAGAGAGACGGCCACGCACACACAAAAATGTACCCGTATGCAAAGACGAAGAAGCAGTGTGTTCATGTGAGGGTGTAAGCACACACGTCTCTTATTCCCACTCTCTCTGACCCTGTGTACCGGCCTTTGTGAAGGGAAAGCCAAGAAGCAGCATGCTCTCACAGATAATGTGCGTAAGCGGATGCAGCCCATCTCAGGCTCTTCCCACCCAGCCCGGGCACAGTCCGCTCCTCCAGTGTGTTTAAAAAAAAAAAAAAAAAAAAACCCACTTAAAGGCACATTCACCAGCCGCTTTCATCTGCTCCGGTCACCACAGAAGTGGCCCACTTGTTTGCTCGGATGAAAAAACAAAAAAAAAAAAAAAAAAAAAACACAGACGCAGCTTGGTTCATTTGTAAGCAGTGCATGGCTCACAAAAGCTGATTTAACACTCTCTGAAATATGTCTTATGAGCTCGACCTGTGTCAAAGGCTTTAAACTTGAATTTAAACTAGCTTTAGTCATTAAAATATGTAGGTTTAGCTTTAAGCCGCGCTCGGAGGATTGCTTCGTCACGGCATAATGTTGAGAATATTAGAGGATTAGGTCTCTTATGCTTCAGGCCTCCTGTAGAATGAATGAATTTTTTAATCATTAAGCCCCATCTTAATTTTTTAAACATAAAAGGGATCCGGCAGGCGGCAGGTGCAGACGCCCCCCCCCCCCCCCCCCCCCAAATAAATCAATATCAATAAAGTGTCCTTTAATGGGGCCAGAGATGGCAAAGGCCAATGTTGCAGGGCATCCAATAGGATTGATCTCATGTTACCCCCCTGGCCTTCAAATTAAAACTCATCTGAGAGGAAACCCCACGGACACAATCATAGAATTAGGGAGGACACACATGTTTCCCATGAGAGCGCTCTTCAAATGTGATTACCTCTAAAACGTTAAAGTTAAAGCAATGACGAAGGCAAAAACAGGGAGAGGTTTGAACGCCAAAAATAGAAAATAGTGCTTTTGCAAAAGGGCAATTCTTCACTCCTCGGCAATCTTTCTAGGTGGAAAATTACTGGTGACATTTCAGAGTAAAATATAATTCTTTGGTAATTCTTCTTTTTGAAAAGAAAATTATGTTCGAGGGATGAACGCAATTAACCAACTGAACCATTAATCATTGTCGACCTTGCGAGTCGTCACAAGAATAACTAATCGGTTAATTATTTATATATTTTATTAAATCAGGCACACAATGAAATGTTGTGAGTAAGATGTGACGCAGCCACTTGCCACTAGCTGGAGCTGTAGCTCCATGGTTACTGAAATACGGCCATGTTGCTCTACTACCCGGATGTAAACCAGTACAGTGGACGGTTGGCATCTTGTAGCACGGTTTGGTACTTTATTTTATCTAGAAAAGGGAGATAAGGTTGTATGCAAACGTGTCTGGTTAAATGGTCGTATAACCACTCGACCAGAGGAAGGCGTAACCTTCACAGGCTTATAGAGGATAACTAGAGAGGAGAATTGAAGGCTGGTGGTGCAAGAACTGCTAACGCTAGCTACACTTGACAGTTTACCTGCAGACTCTTTATAAGCAGTGTTGAATAAGGAACATTCATGGATCATACTGTAAATATGGCAATAACTACTCCTGCCTCTATGCACTGTTTAACCATAATTTTACTCCAAATTTGGGGATGCAAAATAATATACTGTAAGCACATCGTCGAAATCTGCCAATAAAAGGCTTCAAAATGAGACAAAGGCTTCAGCTTTAATGCGTTGTGAGTCATCGTCTAATGCCATGAACTACATACTCAAATAAAGAGATTGGCTGTATGTATCTTAAAGCATATATTGAATAGATGATGGTCTTAAACCCTCCCTGTCTCTGGAATAATTTAAAAGGCAATGAGAAAATAAGCCTGAAAAAGGCACAATGGCTAAAAGCTGCTCTCGCCACAGCTAAGAGGGTTGTATTGAGACACTGTGTGCCAATACTCTGAGTGGTTCAAAGCCCTATCAGAAACTGCCTGTCTGTAATAAAGAGTATTTATTCATGCAACCTCAGGCTAAGTAGTCTTATTTTTATCAGCGACTGTATACATTTTCAAAGGAACGTTCTTTCTTCTACATCCGCCCCAGGCCCATTACGATAGAAGTAGGTATAATATTATTTCAATATCACAATTAAGGGTACTTGATGGTCTGGAAACTAGTTTAAAAGATGATGCTATCAATCTGTATCTGCCTTAGCAAACGGCTCAAATAAGTTGGAAATCACGAGCAAATTGAATTTCCGCGAAAAGACAAAATCCCCAGTTTAAACTGTTTTTTTTAAACACTGATATTTAAAGTGTATTGGCAATTAAGGAGTGCAAGCGGCCGTGGGTTCGAATCCGACTGCGGCCTTTTATTGCATTAATTATCCACTACTCTCTCCTCTCAACATTTCTTGTCTCTCTTCAGCTGTCCTTTCTAATAAAGCAAAAAAACTTGAAAATGTATCGGTAATTTAGTTGTAGGCTTTGGTCTATTTTTGGTTGGGTTTCAAATAAGTCGGTAAAGGTTTCATCGACCAAAAAGTCTCAAATAATTGAATTAATCCTAGTAAAAGCGATTCAAAATCAAGAGTCACCCGTTTTAGAAATGAAGCTCAATGATGCTGCTCAGAGACTGATAATCCCTTAGCAGCCAAAGCACAATGAGGCATCAACGGTTTGAGAATGACAAACTGTCTCTGCCCTGAGGGACGCACGTTTCTTGGAGCAATTACAGTAAAATCTTGTGGTCTGACGTAGGAACATGAATATGATTCCTCAATCGAATAGGAGCAAAAGCAGAGGAAGCTCTTTCAGAACACGTACATGTGGAAGCAGCCGTAACTGAAGCTGAGTCATCCAGGATACATTTAGTTTTCAGTACTTGTTTTTTACAGGGTCCAGTTAGGCAGAGTGAGGTGAAGAGATTGGCAGATTCACTTTTTTATTGAAATTGATAATCCTACAAGAGCTGCATCTGAAAACTCAGAAAATATTCTCATGTAACAAAAAAAGAAAAAAGAAAAAGTGAAGCTGGAGGCCCTTATTTTCCCAGCAGTAGACACCCTGCAGCATCAGACGGGGATAAATCACTCGCCCATCTCCAGTTTGAGGATGGCCAGGGGAGCAGAGATCCATAAATCACACTGATATCAATAAGAGGAAGTGTCAGGCTCTGGCTCGCAAGGTGAGAGTTGCACAGGGCGATGCAGAAACCACTTTAGGTTGCCCGTAACAAAGTTTCCCCTCCTGCCCCCTCGGTGGGTTATTTATTAATCTAGATGAATGCCACCGCGCTCGTTGCTTTGCAGGTTGAAGGCGGCGATACCTGTATCGTGATGCACCATATGAGGAAATGATCAGTCACAGAGGGAGTCAGGGATAATCCCAGGGCGGCTCCTCAGGTTTTGATTGCTGATTTCAAAATATATCAAATTGAAAAATGCTTATTCTAGGTTTGCATCTTGAATCACATTTTTCAAGATATCTTTACTATTTTCAACTGTCAAACATTTCAGTCTCATGCATGCATCCTTAACATTATTCATAGTCATCAGTTTTAGACATTGTGTCCTTTAAATCATGGCTCTAAATACTTCCAACAACCTCAGCGGCCTAAAGCTACTCAGCAGTTTATATTAAGATTGATTTGTTATTGCAAAGGGGGAGGAAAACACATCTTAACAGTTACAGTTCCTCCCCAAAATAACCTGGAAATGTAATGATTTAAACAGCTTTGTATGTAACTGGAGGTACTGCTCAACTTTAAGCAATTTTAAAATGTTTTTCAACCAGAATGCACTCTGGGAGTTGTAGGTTATTTCTGTGTTAATGTGTTTTTGTACACAGGCTTGTGACTTGTTACTTTCATCAAAAACAAAAGCACTCCAAGTTTACGCTACCTCACAATGAAAATGTTAGATGCTTCAATCTTTTTGATTTCTATGTGTTTTTTCAAAACGTCCATTATTTTAATGGTCGACAGTAGAGAAAACACCCACATTTTTTTGTTTTTTAAATGACATCTTTTTGGCCATTTTGCCTTTATAAGACTTGACAGCTGAAGCGAGACAGGAAATGTTGGGAGAATAGAGAGAGGAGGATGACATGCAGCAATGTGTGTCAGATTTGAACCCTACAGCCTCTGTAGATGGGGCGCACGACATAACCGCTAAGCTATATGGTGCCCCAGAAAATAACAAAGTTTTAAAAGAACTACAGATCTTCCGTCATACTTTTATTCAAAGGGTGCCACAAGCAAATACAGAGAGCACTGTCATTGGCAATGTTCTGGTACCAAAAGGTTGCCAACATATTTGTACAATTAAACAGTGTGCAGGAGTGTGCTTGCTTTTTTTGGCCATTAAAAATAATAAATGACCTAATACTGGGAATTTGTGTTGTTGTGGTATGAAAGCAGGTATCAATGATTGTTAGGACACTGGTGACAACCCGACAATATGTGTGCAGATAATGAACAGGAATTTCACCAATGGTACCCAAATAACTCCTGTATTACAGTGAAGATGATTTTGTATCCTGTCACAAACTGACAGCTAGTCTCTGGTCTCCTCTCTTATTGACACAGGAGCTGTAAAGTAGACCTTATGTCAGTTCACCATCTGCTACCTCACGCCTCCAGGGTTCAATGGTAAAGAGCAAAGTCAACATTTGGCAGAGGTTTCAGGTTCACTCCAGCACCGAAATGTGAAAAGTTCACATATGATACCTCCGTCTCCTTGCTTGACGCTTGGCTAATACTGCTTACCTGACCTTTCAAAGTCATTTTACAGATGTAGGGCCAATAACTTGTGGCAGGTAAGTCTTCCTCTCTGGCCCTCTATTAGAGTCCATACTGCTGAGGGGCAAAGTTTATTCTCCAACACACGGTCACAGCCGACATATAGCCAAGTGAATTATTATCTGCTTTGGTTGTCTCATCTCCCTGTGGGGAAACAGAAGTCCTCCCACTCAGGCCAACTGGCACACAGTCACATTACCAAATCTATGCCCAGTTTGAACCAGCTCAGGCCTCTCTCACCCTCTGATTTAAATCTACTCAAAGGAAGCGACTGAAAAAACACGTCACCCTTCATCAGGGTCAGAACGGAGCCAGATGGAGGAGGACATAATTCATTGCCTTTTATCTCCCCCCCCCCCCCCCTTGTTTGTTTTATTTGATGTCTGGGCAGGAGCAAATAATGGGATGAAATACCGAACGCCATGTAGGCTCGGGTAGAAAATTCTGCTAGCCAGGTTGAGGTGCGGAATAAATCAACAAAATGCACACAAAAATTAAACATTTTTGCAGAGTAGCACTGCCACCATTTTTGTTCTGTTTTTCAGTTTATTCGCATGTTTTCTTTGTAATCTCTCTAACGACAGACAGCTAAGAAGTGCGCGTTTTGTCAGTGATTAATGAGAGCGTCTTCCAGCAGACATTAAAGACAACAAAATGCCAAGCTCCGTTTTCGATAGGATGTGAAAGTACTATTTAATGCTGCCTCCTTCTTCTTTGGTTTCTTCTTAAATAACACAAGACTGTTTGGACAAACATGACTTTGTAGCCTCTTCATGCTTTGGTACAGAGCAGGTAGATGGAGACAGATTGACAGGAAGAATCAGAATTGTGATATTAGGAGCACTGAAACCGTTCTCCTTTCACCTGAAATGTATATATGAGATTGATTAAGTCAACCCATGTTGTCCAACATTTATCAAATGTCACTTTTGAGTCTTAAACCAAAATTTAGTTTTCTCCATGACGGAGACTTGATGCAAAATCAAATTAAACTGCTTCTTTACTGGCAACCAACATTAGTCTATATATACATCACTGTAATACTTATAATACTTTGTTAAAGCCAAGAAGCCGGGTGGAAATCTTACCAGGTACTAGATCTAAACACAAAAGTTAACATTCATTATCAAAACTATTTATATCACAGAACAATCCCAGAATACATGGGAGTGATTTGCCTGCACAGCCCCACAGATTTCAGCTTCTCCTTGACTGTTTAAATGTCCCTTCATTCTAAAAAAATGAAGCTAGATGATGATGTAAAAGGTCAAAGACTGTGTTAAATTTTACATTTGCCCAGAGAGAAGGATGGTTTAATGAGACGGTTCAATTAATCAGCTGACTGCTGCTTCTAGTCATCACTCCACTCTCGCTCCATCCTGCCTCTTCATTCAGAGACCTCACTGCTACACCTACTGGCCATTTGGAAGAGCTGCTGCACCATCTGCATTGATGCATTGAGCAGTTGTGAATTAAATGAAATGATAAATCTAAAAACCTAATCCAAATAATAGCCTTTCATCTCCGCCGCTGACATATGACACTGACATGCCCATCATCTAGTTAGAATATTTTGTTTTTGCATAAATCCTCTCAGAGGCTCTCATTTATATGCCTCCAGCGTCCTGATCCTGCTCAAACAAATAGACGGGAGCTTCGGGGAGAAGAATGGTTCGATGTTTGACAGGCAGCTCAGAGGGGCAAATGGAGTCGTGACACGAGCAGGGAAGGTCATTCTGCAGGAGGCCACTAACGGGCAGGTAATCAACGTTGGCAGGAGCACACATTTGCATTGAGATTGAGGCATTTTAAATTAGCCCGTGGCTCTACTCGGGGCAGGCTCTGGAATTACATTTTAAGAATTAAAAAGGTGGAGTTCTGCAGCATCACACAGTCTCTGTTAATCCACTGAAGGATCTTCTTGTGCATTGTTAGTGGCATTTAAAAGATGCGGTCTAAGATTTGATTTTCTGGATTTCATTATATGAAAAGACAAAGACTTAATGAATTATCACCTTTTCAATTTTCACCAACTCTCAGGGGGACGTGGCTCTTCACATTAAACTTAAATGCCATTGAATAAAGTATTCCTCTGTGACAGACTTGTTTTATAGTGTTTGAGAATCCCGAACCACAGCGAGAACCACAGCAAGTCTAATTAAGCTTAATTTGGCACTGATTAACAGTTAACAGAGATCTGCAGGGCACATTGGTGGCCCAGGGGTAAAATTCCCTTTCACCACCGCAGGAATCCTGGATGTGATTTATAGCTGTATCTCTGCGTAGTGTTTGTTGAAAGATGCTGATAGTTTGCCTTGAACAGACCGTAGTGGGAATCCAGCTTGGGATCACATCAGTCACATGGGAACTGACCCCTAACAGGCCTATCAGGTGGTTCTGGTGCATGAACGGAGGGTGGGGGAACATCAGAGAGGTAGAATTAACTAAGGATGTAAGTGATTAGACGTTGTTCCCCCTACTTGTTGGCACCAGAATTCCAAGTTGTTTATTGTAGATTTGTATTAATGTAGAACCACAATGCCAGTTAAATGTTGTGTCCAAGCTGACATGCAGCCGCCCGCCACTAGCTGGGGCTGTAGCTCCGGTTGATTGGCCTATACGCCTCACTCTCCTGTACAGATGTAAAACTGCTCAAGTTGTGGATGGATTCTCACAGGAGCAGTGTGCAGGTTAACTGGCATATAACCATTTGACAATAGCAACCACATTCTGCACAAGCATGAGGACATTCCCCTGCAAGGAGGACCGAAGGCTGGTGGTGCTAGCCCTGCTAACATTGGCAACCAATTTAACATTCTTGTCAAACCTTGTCTTAAATAAATTGTTTATAAGACAATTCTACAATTCTACAATTCACTTAGCAGACGTTTTTATCCAAAGCGACGTACATCAGAGAGTAAGTACAACACAAGCAAGGATCTAGAAAAAAGGGAACAATGTCAGTAAGAGCAAACGATCAGCTTTGAGTCTGACACACAGGTGCTGACAGGAAGTGACCAGAGGCAAAGCACAACATTGAGGGCAGTTCTTGAGAGCTCTAATCAGTATAGAAACCATCTTATAAGTCGTCGTTATCAAACAAAAACCATCGTCACAACCATCATCATCATCAATGATATGGAGACCATCATCATTAAGTTAGTAGGTATTCATGAAAGAGCTGGGTCTTTAGCTTTTTCTTAAAGGTGCAGAGGGATTCTGTATCCACCATTTCACCATTTCTGCATTCACCATTTCATTTTTGTTGGTCTTTTTTATAAATGAGGGTATTTAATTAAACTACCACTCAATTAAAACTGCAGTGAATTGGAATTGAATGTTCCTAAATGGGGATATTAGTGATTCCCCAATTCAAATCAAGGACCTTTACAGCATCGTTCTTTATGGATTGCCATCCAATAATATAAGTGCATCCAGTGTTATTTAGTGTTGTGAGCAGGCCCTCTAAATCTGAGCATAAAATGGCTGTGACAAGTTCTCATAACGTCCCCCCACATCTTGTCCTGGCTCAGCTGTCACATGGACCCAGTGCCAGCCTGAAGCTGGTTTCACACATAATTGTAGCTGCCTCTCCTTCCCTCTGCGTTGTCACTTCTGTCTGCTCGACATAAGCAGCCCTCAGATGATACACAAATGGGTTGATTTTAGCCACTTCAAGGGATGCACTAAACAACCGACTAGCACAAGCTCCCACTCACTCCCAACAATTTAAAGTCTGTGTGTGTGTGTCCTAGTTAAGTTCATTCTCTTAAAATGCTTGACCACATGACACTCAG
Source organism: Labrus bergylta (assembly GCF_963930695.1). Taxonomy (NCBI): domain Eukaryota; kingdom Metazoa; phylum Chordata; class Actinopteri; order Labriformes; family Labridae; genus Labrus; species Labrus bergylta. Next base: position 4,470,881 of record NC_089215.1, on the reverse strand, counting down.
CCTTGAGCCTGTTGAAGGCTTGTAGTAACTTTGTATCTGTGAGCAGCAGAGCCTGATAGAGCGCTGGACTTACTTGCCTCGGGCTGTTGTGTATCAAGTGCAGCTGAGTGCTTCATTGGCTTAGCATGGTTCTAAGTGGAGTAAAGCCACAGGGGCACTCCTGGGTTGGTTTCCTTCATGATTTACCAGAGTTACAAAAGTCGTCATCTGAAACGAACTCAAACCAACTCACAAAGTGAACTAGAGCAAAGACTCTGCAGCTGAATGGAGGTCCAAGCTTTCATGGTATACAAATGCAATGCAGGCCGCAGATCAAAGCTTCAACCATAATTGCAAAGCTCGGCTACTTCATCTTGCATTGCTGCCTGAGGCTTGAGAATAGAAGTGTCATATTTTTTTTCGGATGTTGCACTGCAGTAAAGCAACTAGCCAATCACAGAAGGCTGAATGCTTGCAGTTGCATCAACAACAAATGCACATGGAGACGGATTTGTGAATAATACGTTTAGAGCAACTTCTAGAAAACTACAGAAAATGCCTTGAAGCTTCTCTGTGTTGGAATATACAACCAACAGTGAAAAGAACCCAGAAATAATACTTTAAAGAACTGCTTTATTGTAAATAGACAGTGAATGTGATGGGTGTCCTTTGAATACGCAGCTGATGCAACATCTTGACCATTTTTGGTATTACGATTTTCATTGAGAGCTGAAAAAGACAAAATAATCAGAAATAGATGTGTCTTGAGCGTCAGGTAATGGTGAAAGATGCTCGACCACGAAGGTCAAATTTCCGATCGCAAAGGTTATGTGTTGTCGCTTTCTATTTTTGATCGTCTGCAGGTGACATATGACGTCAAGAAAAAAAACCACAAGGAGTCCATGCACCCAGCACATCCCCAAAGGTACAGGGAGAGAGTCATCAGACATCTAGAGGGTGGGTATTGTTTCAAAACCACAGGACACAAAGAGAACAGATCAATAGGGTATTTTCGTCCTTTCACACAGGCAGAGAAAAGAGATGGAGTAACATAGGTAGGTCTTAAGGGGAACCGATAATGACATCTGGTGCTGACCAAACGAGTTTCTGCCCTCAAACTATGCCTACCTGCTCATAAATAAGACGAGGCAAACAGCCCCAAATGGTCAAAAGTGATTGTTGACGGCTGCCTCGGTTTTGTTCGCGCCTGGGGAAATAAGACTGTGAATTACATGAGCCTGCATATAAATGTGACTTCACTGAAGTATAGACATGCAACTGAGATAGAAGATTAATCTGTTTCCTGTTGAATTATGCATTGTTCCAGTCCTGTATTACTATGTGCGCCACCATTATGTTCACGTACAGTCTGTGAAAAACTTCATTGTCCACTGTGAATAAGCAGCACCTCTCTAATTTCCTTTCATCTCATCCACTGAGACTTTCTACAGGAGGTGTATATGCCCTCAGGCTGCAAATGAGTTAATATAACAGTAAAAAAAGGCACTGACATGTTCCAGCAATGTACTGTAGTACTGCTTTTTATGTGATCATTCATGCTGGAGGAAAGAAAAAAAGAATTTTGGTCTACAACCAACGTCAGCTTTGTCAATCAAAAGGAGTTGTGTGCCTTAAACTCATGTTTCCTGACATCAATGTCAGGCTTTATAAATGCACTTTTATTTTTCCATCCAGACTTGCTATTAATACCAGAGCCAGCGATACAAAAGCAAAAACACATTAGTGAGCCTCACAAGGGCAACGATACCTTCAGGGTTTCCATTTGTGACTGTGAATCTGGATCAGAGAAGATGGTATAAAAGGATAGAAGCGAGTGTGGGCGGAAGAGAAAACATCTTAAATTACTTGTTCTTCCAGTTCAGCCCTCTGCCAGACTGCTGTCAGGCTGAACTGATGTTTGATTGAAAGCTCAGACAAGACCACAGTTAACACAGAGACAATTAGCGTGTTAGCTGGCTGCTGACTGCTGATCGCAATTTGATGACCACCAATAAATGTCTCTTAGATTTCCAGCCGCCATCACACCGTGTGTCACTCACGTACCTTGGGCCAAAGAGGGTGATGGAGCAGTTTGTTCCCACACTCACAGTAGAGAAAATCAGATACTATATCTTCCTTCACAATCCTGATTTCAATACCTGATTCTCCTGAAAGGCAGATACAGCGTACTTATCCAATACAACTGCAAAGCATAAATAGCAGGTATCTACAATAAAACTGTCTAGACATGACCAATTACAGAGCGTGAAGGAAAGAGAGATTTGTATTATCCAGTTTGATAGTCAGATCTAATTGAGAAACAATAAATCAAAGAATAAGTGACAATTCAGTACAGAGAAGATGGGTTCTACAAATCTCTCTCTGCAATTTAAAGTCAATCAACTTCAAACATGATCTGCTTTAATCACCTGATCTGTTTGTTTTGGAGAGGAGACCTCATGGGTTAGATTGGATCCCATGAACAATCTCAAGAACAGCAAGAACAATAGTGGAACCAAAACCTAAAACAGAGTTCTTACAAACAAGTTGAACAAACACAAGAGTTAGATTTATCTGCGAGAGAAATCTTGGCTGGAAGTCGGGATCTGCATGATTAGTGGACTAATCAAACATTAATGTCATCACCCTGGCTAGTTGGCACCACAATTACTATCTAGTTAAACTAAAAATTGTTGTGTCTAAGCTGTAACACAGTCGCTTGCCACTAGATGGCGCTGTGGCTTTAGTTAATGGACATACTCTCTTAGCTCTACTGCTTGGATGAAAACCATCACAGAAGACGGATGGCATCTCGTAGGAGCAGCACAAGTACAGACGTATTAAACATTTGAAGTGAGCAGTGCATAACCATGTTCAGTATAGCCATGTGGACGTTAACCCGTTAACCTGTAAGGAGGACCGACGCCTGGTGGTCCCAGCACTGCTAACATTAGCCAAACTCAGCAAACAAATTTGACATTGTTTACTTGCAAAGAAGTGCATGTCCTGAAGCAAAATAGCAGAGAGAAATCCCATGATTCCCCGCCAGCCTCAATGTCATCTTTTGTTATTGTAATATAAGTTGAGAGGCCCCTGGTGGCTTAATTTACATATTGTATCTTTTAATATGCTACACACAATATGGTTTTGAAAAGTGTTTAGCCGTGTTAAATATATCATAATTTAGGTTTAGGAGTTAGGGCGGAATATCGTTACATTGGCTGCTATCACTACATTGTTGTTGTTTGTTATCCTCAGAAGATAAACGACCAAGAAGCCGACCTTTTTGCTGCTCTAACACCGTAGTCATGAGTCTTTCAGTTGCTATGAAGGCTACTGTGCAAGGAATGAATGGCCGTAGAAACAAGTTGATGCTATTCTAGGTTTATTTATTTCTTTAAAGAATCGGTGCATAGAAAAGTGTTCTAGTCAAAATCAATTTCACTTTTTAGATACAGTAGGATCTATTTCCAATAGTGGTATCAGGACTGGAACATCTTTAAATAGCACCAGTTCTTCAGCTTGTTTGAAATGTGGGGAAAAAAAAGCTATGTGATTGCCTGACAGTGATTGTCTGTCTTTAAGGCGTTGCCATTCACTCGCTGTGTTTTCACTTCAGCAGGAGTGCACTTTAGTGGCTTTTAATTGAAAGATACTTATCAGGAGTCATTTCATTAAATGACTTTGATTGTTTTCATGTCACACGGCAATTATTTGTCCTGTGTTATTATGACTAATCCAGAGTGTTGAGCTGATGAGGCTTTGTTGAGGAAATTAATGAGCTATACATCCAACAAAGGGCATCTTCACTCTGTCTAGTCCTTTTTAATTCAGCTCAACAAAAGAGAAAATAGTCCATCCTCTTCTGGCTGATAATGTCAGCAGTCACTTTGCATCTTCAACAGGGCGCGTGTCTAATGTGTGTGTGTGTTATTTGTGAATACATGTGAACCTGCCAATCAGATGGAAGATGGCGAAGAGGCCAACACGCAAGTTGTTCAGCCGAGGGTGCAGAGATATTATGTAGATGCAAACATGCAAGATCACCTCCAGTCCTTCGCCTTGACTGAAGGTCACAGGCCAACAGATGACTCCGCCTTTTGTCAGAGCTCGTGGCATGCACATTAACAGGCTGAGCCAGGCATTGCCAACATCAGCAAAAGAAAAAGGGGCTAGGTGCTATTGCCCTCTTGGGATGGAATGTGTCAGCCTTACACACACTATCTTCAGTGAGTGTAAATAGTGCTAAAACAGCAAGCCCACAGGGAGGGATTGGGCGGATAGCAAGGAATTTAAGAAAAACACCCAAAAGCCACCAGTTTGGGTAAACCGTAAGCATGCATATTTAATAACTCAGAGCAAAGAGCTGCTGGTTTTAGACCATGCAGTAGCCTGTAGAGTCTAAACTGTGGGTCAATTGCAGTGATACAAAATTACATTCTCCATCTGTTTGGCTACACTGAGCAGCAGGAGCTTATAAACCTATAATCACAAGTAAATGTCAGATAACAAGCACAAATTATATTCTTCTTTTACATTTCCCTTTACACAAATGACCAATAACGTCTTCTTAACTGGTCTACTACTAATCAGAATACAAAGTCGACATGTAGTCTCACCCAAACCAGCTAAAACGTGATCAAAGAGTAGGTTCTGTTGTCGTCGGCTCCTGCTTTGGTTTATTACTGAACTTTATAGAGGCATGAAGCCCAAGAGAGAACGCCCACTTAATGGACCCCTGCCAGACATTTGGCCCACAAAATAATTGGCAGCGGCCACCACATGTATGTCTGCTGTGTGTGTGTGTGTGTGTGTGTGTGTGGGTGGTTTCAGGAGTCATGTGTGTCACTGAGGTTGAGAAGCCTTGGCTAAGTGGATATCCCAAAGGTCTGGATGTCTCATGTCTGTACTCAAATGTGTCTCTTTTCACTAAACTTAATTAAATCAGAATGTTTTTATGATGTTAAAACTGGACTTATTGTGTAAGTCAAACTACAACTGGACTCATAAAATACAAGTTAACATCTCTATTGACTGAAATCATAGATAAGTAGACGTTATCAAAAGTGGACTAACACACCTAGAGAATGTAGTTCATCCTGCATATTCACCTCAATTGGCCCAAACCGCACTAGGCATTCTGCACATGCTTCACAGTTCCCGTGCCGGGGCTCTGACCCAGAAGTCGAAAGGCATAAATAATAAATCCGGGTAGAAAAAAGAACAAAAGTATCAACATGGCGAGTGCCACAGCGAGAACCGCACATTTTTGAGAGTAATGCATAGAGTACGTAGGAAATGGATCTATGTAGTTGTCCATGTTTTTCCACATACAAACAGTTTGCACTTGCTAATATATTTGACAATTATTTGGTATATGAAGTATAGGTCAGACGGAGAAAGGTCCAGTAATAACTAGCTGAAAGGGGGCACATCGCCACCTACTGTAGAATTTAATATACTTCGATTTCACACCGATTCTCCTATGAAATGGGACATAGACAGTAGTCATGTTCAACAGGCTAATCGAGCTATAACCATAGCTCAAGTTGACTTTGCATGTTAACAAACTAAATGTTGAGAACCACTAATTTCATAATCTACCTATATCTATGTTAACACTGTTATGCTCTTAGGCATAGAGAAGTGACATTCAAGCAATGCAAACGTTGATTACTGATTGGCTGATCAAGAAAGTTGGCAAATGTTTTGATAAGCCAAAAACTTGAGTAACCTTTCAAGCATTTTCTAATAAAGTTCTGAACAATTAAGTTTTAGTGCTTTATACTATCTCTTAACTATATTTATAAAAGTTAACTTACTCTACTTTTAAACTTTAATTGGGAGTACTAACTTCAATATGTCAACCTAGGCTGTAGTAAAGTGTGCATGTTTCTCCAATATTATAAAACCAAACAAATAATCCATTGATCAAGAGTGTAACTGGACAGATTTATCAATGAAGTGAGCCGAAGTTTTTAACCTGACTAACTGAGACCACCCACATAGTCACTGTGGCTTTACAAAAATAATTTGTCTCTTGAAAAGCCGGCGGCTGGCAACTCTTTGTTTTTTAATGTATTAGCTTCTGGGGGAGGGGAGGCAGCTGTTAGCCGGGCCCAGCTGTCGATGTCGGCTGGCGGAGATGAGAGGGGAGGAGTTGATTTTGAACAAACCTGCGCAAACATGGTCCCAAAGGAGCATCACTTTAAAGAAGTCCCTCAAAAGCACAGATGATAGCTTGATGTCTCTGTTTACCTCTGTGTCTGCAGCTTATTTATAGTCTCATGCACACATTAATTATGCTAAATAATGTGATTGAGATGAAGAGACTGTGACTGACTTGGCAGAATGAGGCTTCAGATTAAACTTTTTTGTAGTTTGCAATTTATTGGTGATGGTTGTGAAGAAATGTCTCAAGTGTTGGATCCCACTATACACCTCAGAAAGTTCATTTCTGAGCTGTTGTGGTCTTGTTGCATTATGTGCAAACACAACACAACAAACTAGATGGGACAGATTGAGGTGAGGTTAGGTCAAGATTGAATAGATTATGATGCAAAGGCCCCAAACTGCAGTCTTTAGCATAATCTGACATGAGCTGGGAAAAATATGGCCCAATTTTCACAGAATGAAAATTAATTCACAACAGTTTTGCTGGGCCGTGTCTTCTTCCAAGGCCATTGTTATGCATGAAGTGAAACAGGGAATAAATACAGAGAAAAACTGTGGCACGGCTCAGTGTGGACTACAATGCAGATTTGCTTCTCATGCTGTTCACGATGTGTTATTTTTCAAACCATACATTAGCACTAACTGATTTCTGGGCCTTTCATTTCCTGTGTTCTAGCTGGGCAAGTACATTGTGGACTTTGCAAGCCATTACAGAGACCACTGGAACCCAGGCACCATTACACTTAATGACATGGCTTTAAGATGAATGATTTTATTCTGCGGTTAAATTGAAGGCTTTAAGATGTACTTGCCTTGATTTTTCTGATAAATTACTTTTTATAAACACAGGAAAGTTATTCATTCATCAAAATAATAGCCTTATACCCATCACAGCCTTTTGTCATTTGCACTCTGTGTGAAGCAGAAATATATGCATAGCTCTACAGACAAGACATGCCACAGCTCCTCATATAACAGACAGCACACAAAGCCTTTTCTGAACCTTTCATCTACAACTTTCAGTATTTCCTCATGAAAGAGAAATTCTTAGCTCAAAGCAAATGCAGCTGCCTTCCATCCAAAGTCACTGAGACCAGACCTGACCAATGTGTCCAGCTTCAAAGCCTTTGGTGTTTTTTATGAGCTGCATGATACTTAGACTGGCTAGTCGGAAGTTGCTGTATTGAAATTATTTCTAAATTAGAAGTCTTTTGGAGATGTTACAGAAAACATAGTGAGTTTAAAGCACTAGTTGGTTGGTAGGTGTGTTGGTTGATTGGTTGGTTGATTGGTTGATTGGTTGATTGGTTGGTTGATTGGTTAGTTGGTTGGTTGTTTGGTTGGTTGGTTGATTGGTTGGTTGATTGGTTAGTTGGTTGATTGATTGGTTAGTTGGTTGATTGGTTGATTGATTGGTTAGTTGGTTGGTTGGTTGATTGGTTAGTTGGTTGGTTGATTGGTTAGTTAGTTGGTTGGTTGGTTGGTTGGTTGGTTGGTTGGTTGGTTGATTGGTTAGTTAGTTGGTTGGTTGGTTGGTTGATTGGTTAGTTGGTTGGTTGATTGGTTAGTTGGTTGGTTGGTTGGTTGGTTGATTGGTTGATTGGTTAGTTGGTTGGTTGGTTGGTTGGCCCTCAGTTAAACATGCTAAGATACAAGCAACTTTGTTTCACCTGTGAGTAACTACATGCTAGTCACCCTGGACCCCAACCCACTGCCACCATGATGTCACCCATCGGTTTCTGGACTACGGTTTTGGAGCCTAGACTTTGTTCCTAGCAGCTAGCTCTAGGCTAGAACTTTATCTCTATTTGATTCCATCCGTCCAATGTGCTAGTTTACGTCCTTGCGGCAGAGCATTATGGCAGTAGCCTTTAACAGAAGCTACAACCCGGCTAGTGGCGGGCAGCGGCATTACAGCAACCAGCATTGCATTCCTGTATTGATAATAAATAATAATCAGTTTAACCGAATTATAATTCTCTAATTCTTAATCGTTTCGTCAGCTAATTTTGCACATCCCTGGTATTGGCGGCATTTGGCAGATACCAGTATGAGTATTCCGAGAACTCTGCTCCCTTTATAGTCCATGAAAGCACATGCAATGACAACAACACAATCTTTCAACTGGCTTCCCACTTAATTCCCATCAGTATTAGCTGGAATACATGACTAAGCCAGAGGTAGACGTTCCAGGAATCAAGCCCAGGTCTCTTTAATAGAGAGAATGTGTCACACTTGTACCAAGCCAAGGTCTATCTGCTTTACATCAGACAAAACATACAAGTACACGCATGACGCACCAGCCCCTTTGACATTCAGAGCAGCTAAAGCGTCTCAAGCATTCCTTAATCTTTATCCATCAATCTAAGACAACGTTACAATGTGCATCCAACCCGCATCGTGTTCCTTGTACATTCCAGCTACTGAGAATAATAAACTCTTGTTTGATCTGCTCTAAAGCTCCATCAGATTTCTGAATACAAGCCCTAACAGAGCCCAAAGAAGACTAGCCTACATACCACTGAATAAAGATGACTAAAAAAACTAAAGCGTCGAGATCAAGGCAGGGAGGACAGCTAAACCCCCTACGTTTCAAACAGAATTTATCAAGCCTGTAAATAGGTTTTCATCACAACTGGCTGTCAGTGTTGGCGTTTGTGGGTTTCAGTGTGTCAAATCTGACACAGCTCCCCCGTTCAGTTGCTGTGGGCTGTAGCAAACCACCCACACACCCCACTGGGGAGAAACCGTCTTCTTTAGATCACCTTCAACAACTTGACAACACTGATCATTCTCGTCATCATCCCCTCCAGCACTCAACACAGATTTACAGCCTCAAGTGACCAATTGGTCAAAGCATGACTAATACTATCGGGTGAAAGCCTATAAAACAAGAGCTTTACAGAAGGCTTGTAGAAAGGAGTCACTGCAGTTTTCATCTTTAAAGAATACACATGAAAACCACCAACACCAGCACCAAAAGTTTCCAGCTGTAGCCAGGGCATCACATTTGATGACACGCACAGTCAGAGGACTTGAACGCAGCACTTTGTGTGCCTGCAGACACTGTCGTGGTTCTGCTTTTGTGCATCAGTGGCCACAACAGGAGCCATTCCCCGTCAGTCACAAACCGACAGACGCCGGGCTGCATGCCGAAAGGGACACTGCAGCCTGTCTCTGGTCTAGGACACTTAAGACCAACAGGATTCATGCATCCCCGACGGATGTCCAAGAACATATCTTATCTGTGACGCTGTTTAACAAGCTTGACAGAGAGGCTTTGCAGAACAAAAAAATTCACTCGTCCCCGAGATGTGTCTCGACACAAGAGATGAAAAATGGAAGTTTCACGCATATAAACCCAATTAACCGCTCAACACAAAGAAATTAATTTCTCACCCCCCTTTAAAATGTGAGTAATGCAGACCTTTGAGCTAGTTTATGGTATCATTATAATTTACGCCACCTACTAAGCAGCGCTGGCACACTGTGTCTCTTTTGTGTGGCCGGAGCTTTACGGCTGTGGAATCTCAGAGGAAGAAAAGAGCCAGTGTCATGCGGTCAGAAGGCATTTCAGTCAGACAAAAATTTGTGTCAGCACTTTCTCCCGGGGAGCGAGAGGCCAGCGTTTCGGAGCTGTTAGCTTCTTCCTCAAGAGGAGAGCCAGGGTTTAATGGGACTACTCTTCCACTTCATTTGCCGGCCTCACGTCTTACAGGCCACAGCTGCATACATGTGAGCCAGCGACTGTCACTCTGCATACCTCTCTGCAGCGTGCGAGCTCTACACTCCCTTTAACAGCTGACAGAGGTTGTTCCTCATCAGACACATTTGGAAAGCTAAACAGACTACAGACATAACGTGTGGAAGAGGCAATGTTAAACCTGGTAATAAGACTGCAGAGGTCAGGACAACGCCTTTGAGAAATTCCTACCTTATTTGTTTGCTGAGCCAATTATCTTACCGACTCTCGGTGCTGCCGCAGTCATTTTTATTCTGATTATGGCAGAAATACAAAGCATCTCCCTAAAAAAAAAAAAACTTCTTATCGAAAGACTTTGGATCTATTTCAGAGCTAAACAACAATTTCATGGCTGGCCAGTCACAAAGTAATTACATATGGCCTCAAGCCGACGCATCGATCAGTACTCGGGACACTTCTTAAAATAAGACTTCTACTGACAGACAGCTTCTCGAGGAGAAAACAGCACCTCCACAAAACATATGGTACAAAATGCACCAAGGAAAAAGGAACCAGAGAACTTGAATTTATTTTCCTTATGATAAAGTTGTTCTTGATAAAAAGGGAGGTGATTCATCTTCAGTTCTTAAAGATGCATCATGACAAAGTGAAGGTCAGTTCTCCAAGGTTGACTTGTTGGGACCAATCTGCTTCATTGAAAATTCGCTTTAAATTTAGTAGCACTACAATTGAACATACTTTAAATTATAAAAGAGTCCCAAGCTTCAATGTATTTGTTAAAATAGGTTGTGGACCATTTCTTCTGACAAGAATCCTTAGGACGTCTTTTTCAGATTGTTTCACAGTGGTTAAGATATAAAATGGCCAAACAATCATTCAGAAAGGTGACGGATTTTGTTTGTTTGACGCTGAAGATGCACTTCTTCCTGCACGCTGTGTGTCTTTCTGCTCAAAGCTACTGCACGACTAACCGTTCTCATTCACATATCGGAGAATTCCATCCATCCATTATCTACACTGCTTTTCCCATTTGGGTTGCGGTGGGGCTGAGGCCGATCCCAGCTGTCATTGGGCGAGAGGCGGGTACACCCTGGATTGTTCACCAGCCAATCACAGGGCTGACATGTAGAGACAAACAACCAGCCACACTCACATTCACACCTACGGGATATTTAGAGTCACCAATTGACCTAACAAGTATTTCTTTGGACTGTGGGAGGAAGCTGGAGAGAACCCACACATGCACGGGGAGAACATGCAAACTCCACACAGAGAGGCTCCTGTCCCACGGGGATTCGAGCCAGGAACCTCCTCGCTGTGAGGCATCATTTTCTAGCCGCTGCACCACCGAGCAGCCCCCGGAAAATGCCAACATTTTTCACGTCCTATTCTGCATCTCATTCAGATGCACAAGTTCTGTTAGTGTTTGCTACAGAGCAGAAGACAGAGGCAGTGATGTCACCAGAACCCTATATGCTTGTTTTATGAGTCCCTACCTGGTGACTGCTGACTGTGAGCTCCACACCACTGCACAATGATTGACGCACATTCACTGCAGATACACACTCTACAACACACTTCTTCTGCCTTATGAAAAAAAAGTTTATTTGGGGTATATTATTTTTAGAAAAGTCATATTACTTTTGCCTTTTATTGCTACTTAAAGTTTGTCAAATGTTGGTTTTGGTTCAGTGACTATTTCTGCACTAGCACAATATTCAGGCTGAAAATCAAACAGTCCAAAATGAGTCAGTTTTGGGTACCCAGAAGTTTGTAATGTGTTGCCGTGGTATTGAAGGTGGTATTAATATAGTCAGATTTTTTACTAGAACTGATTGAAGTTAGACATAATTCTGGCATCGTGAGAGCCCTAACCCTCCAGCAAATGTTTGATCCTAATCTCAAAGGTAACACAAATTTGTTTTGAAGTTTGGTATTTCATTTATTTAAGGTTAATTGGCTATTGCATGAATTTGAGCTTAGAAAAGAACAGGATAATAAACTTAGTCAAACAAATAAGACTTTCAAGGTTAACTGAAAAAAATGTATCTTCTTTAGAAAGTTTTCAATTAACCTTTAAAAATAAACTAATTTTGCTGAATAAAACCAAATTCTTCACCTTGTCCTTCTTGCCAGCAGTTAAGAATGCATTCCCTTGTTTTGTAAATGTTACTTCACACCATTTAGCCACCGGTGTAAACAGGTCCCAGCTATAAACACGAGTTAAGTGCTTTGAAACTTGAGAGATGACTCACCATGAGTAGACAGCAGGCAGGTCTCCAAATCCGGCTTTGAGGGCAGTGAGGCGCTACATTTCTCTGGGCTGAACCACAGTCCAGATCCCTCTCCAGAGGGGACACCCAGCAGATCTCTACAAAGGCAAACCACAGCGACAAAATTATTAACTCAAGGAAAGCAACTGACCGAAAAGAACCTTGTATTGACACACAGCAGATGCAATTTTGAAATCCGGCTCAGCGGCACAATAAGTCTACGCAGTGGTCTGTAACTGTTCACTCTCTGTTGGTGATTTTTTTTCCAACAGAGAACACAAACAGAGGCTGATGATGCAAACAACGCCGTTTGGGGTCCCTACAAGGGCTGGTTGTGAAAGGGCAGGCTGGGACAGTAGACAGTTGTCAGCCTTTTTAGGGGGGTGGATCTGACATAAAGTGCTGCTTTCAGAGTCATGAGCAGAAACAGAGTCCCTAAGCACGCCAACCAAATGTGTCATTATGTCATTAGGTAGAGAGTTAAGGAAAGGGAGAAGGGGGAGTGACATTTCTGAGTAGAAATGGAGATGGTAGAAGTCAATATGCACAGATGAAAAGCTGAAATATTACTCATTGAAATATTACTTGTTTGGTGTTTTTGTTAAACACAGAAACGTTACCATTTTCTGATTTTATTACCTCAACAATAAATTTGTATGGAGATGTTTGGATATAATTTTTTTCTAGCCAATTTCAATTCTGATTTCTGAAGTTGCATTTCTGCCAATAACAAGAATTGATCTGGAAACAGTGCAGTCCTCTGATGAAAAATAGATAGATTTGAGGATTTGGACTATAACGCTGCTTTAATCAGCCTAAAAATGCACAAAGTTAATTCTTGACTTGAAAGCCACAGTTGTTGGCTGTTATGTCGCATGAATATTTACCTGAAATGGGTTTTTCTTTGCCGCTCCATTAACAGCAGTTGCTAGTGGCAGCCACAATATATTCATGGTGGCAGCACAGTGTGCTTTTCTTGTGTTTGCTAATGGTTTGGAGCAGCGATGAAGAACCAAGTTGACTTTTTTAGGACTAATGAATCATTGCATTGGATGTATGAAAAGATTGGTGTACCTGCAGAGCCCTTTCCAGCTTTTCAAGAGTCTCAGAGGCATTTCAAAGACATCGTATCAGTCTTGGAAAAACTCTTCATATGTGGCCTTCCATTTTTGTTTTGTCTCTTTTATTCAATGCAATAAACTTATTGTTTAATATTATATTTAGGGACGTTCCGTGTGACCCATCTCGTAGTCTATAAAACGTAAATTCGCACTAGTCGACTTGTCTTAAGTTAAGCAGTAGTTGTTGTGAGCTGCGTTATCCTTTCAGACTGAACAGGATCACAGCATCTGCACAGAAACAATATCAAATTGGTTTTGCAGACTGTGGCTAACAATAGCAGTGCTAGCACCACTAGCCTTTGTTCCTCCAGGTGCCTGTGTTAAATGTGGATGCACATTGCTCTGGTCCATATCCCATTCTACGATGACAAAGCCTACTTACAACTTTAGCTCCATTTTCTAGAGCCAAACACTGCACTGCTCCTACGAGATCTGTTCACTGTGCTTTTTTACATCTGGGTGGTAGAGCCAGGAGAGAAGGCCTAGTAACCAAGGCTACAGCCCCTGCTAGTGGCGGTTGGCTGCGTTACAGCTTAAGCACAACATCTGACCAACATTGAGGTCCAACATATATCGATATTAATAATTTGTCTAACAGGCTAGTAGATCTGAGGTTCAATGGGGGGGTGACCATGTTTAATAATTTAGTTGCCTAGTCGCGCACATCCCGACTTATAATCATTGATTAGTTAAAAGCTACATTATGAAAAAGACCCTTATTTCAAAAGTATTACACTACAAAACACAATGGCTTTTTATAGAGAATAAATTAACTAACATCATTGGTTAGAGTGTTTTGCTTGGTCTAAAATTAAGTTATGAGTTTTGGTACTACAGTATTTGTTGAACAAATGTTTCCTCGGGAGTCAAGACAGGAGAAAAACATCTCCCAGTGTTATTCCACTAAGTCATTTAAGCTTCAAAGAGTCCTACAACCAACCGTCAACACTCCCTCTGCAACATCCTCCAGTGTCAATACAGTTTATTTCCTCACATTCATAAAGGACGACTAAGGCGTACTGCCGATTTTGAAGGGAGGCAGAATGTCATTTCTGCACAAAAGACAGTCTTCAGAAAAACAGCAACACAATAATCAAGTTTCCACAAGGGTGTCACATGGACTTTTTTTTTTTTTTCCATTTTCTAATTATAGTTTGTACAATGCTCACTGCAGGGAACACTTTAGAAGACTTAATCTGAATTCACACTCGGTTGCCAACACATTAATTAAGCCGAGCCAACCAATTGGGGTCCAAACAAGATCCAGCAGTAATAATAGGAAGCAGACAGAAAGTCAAACCTTCATAATTCTCAGATTACATTATATTGATTACATATTGGAATATTTTGCATGGGGATTTGCAGGCTTGGATGCTTGAGCTATTATTCTGTTCCCATGCTGAGGGTAACATTTGGCAGTTTAATTCAAAGTGAAACAACTGTTTGAGAAATACCACAGCAATCTTTAAATGAAATGCCATCTCTACATCAAACACCATTTTTGTCTATTTTTGGGTTCTCTTGGATTACGCTCTTGATTTGCTCAGACAAAACATGTCTCAAAAGGTTTGGTTCTGCTCGATTTAATGTGCGTGTATGTCACAATCTCTTTACTGGAGAAGATAGCTAATGTGCTAATGGCTCTGGGGTCAAAGAAAATCTGGCAACAGGCAGACACAGAGAATTTCCCAAGGTCGACTCCACTTGTCACTTTAAGCTCGGAGGGTCACGAAGGCCGGGCAGCTGTCCCCCCTGCAGATGATGATTAGAAGAGAAACGAGGGAAAAACAAGTCTCAGTGTTCTTCGTCTGGTTTACGACGATAAACCAGACGCAGCGGGATAAAAAAAAAAAGAAAAGAGAAAATCATGTGGCAGAATGCATAATTCTTCTTTGTCCACTGGGTCTCTGTTGATAACTGAAGAGGCCGGAAATAAAATCAAAACAAATTACAAGACTAACTCTGTAAGTCGCCATTTCCCTGATAAATGTGGCCTTTAAGCTTTCCCTCTCATCTCCATCTCAGAGGCATTGAGTGTTTAAGCTTTCATGTAATACAAATGCCTCTGTGTAAAGTCAAACAGTTCATGTTTGACTATTTTCACTGATTGTATTTCTTCCTTACATCGTGAAGAAACCACCTCTTTGTCTCAGGCTCATTCTGCCAGTTTGAGGAATAGGTACTCAGACAAATTGGTCCACTTAGACCGGACTCCTCACTCACAACAAGGTAACTGAGATCTCCCTTGACCATATTCTAGGTTTGCCAAAGGTCTGGGAAATAAAAGACAGAGCACTGCAGACCAATTACTTAAATAAAATGAAAGAAGAGTCACCTAACATTGTTATCCACAATAAATTGAGGCTTCATTTGGTGAGACAGGCTATAAAGACAAATAGCACAGATGCATCTGTGGCTAAAAATGTGTCTCCTTTGACAGTATGAAGAACACTCCTTTCTATATTTAATGTCTCTACCTAAGGTCGTACAAAAGGCAGAGAATTGCAATGTGTTTTAGCAATAAACAAGCTCTAGAAATATCCGTATTGAAGATGCTTTTTTGTAGTTTACAAGATAAACGAAGAACACTCAAAACAGGAAGGAGAGTTTTCAGAAAACCATTCTTTGGGATAGTCCCAGGAGAAACTCCTCAACAGCTGTGAGATTGGTCAGCGTTCCTCCATTCAGTCGCCTTCTCAAATCCTGACCTCTCTCCAAATGGCTCATAAATTTAACACTGTTAAAATGTCCATAGTAAAATTCCCTTGTTTAGGAGTTTGGATACTTCAGCCCTTGGTATTGAAATTGGTATTGATTTACCTGCTCCAAAAATGTATCCAATGTTTTATTTGTTATCTTTAATAATTCAACTTTGTGACTGTCCTATCACAATAAGGTTTAATGTTCAACTATAATATACCCTGTCACACGGAGGGGAACTTTAAAACTTACCATTTTAAACCATCAATTTTTAAGTCATAAATTATTAAATGCATAGTCAAGTAACAGGTGGGTGCTGCTTGCTGTTAGCTAGGCGTCACCACAGCTTATCTGAACTGGCTGAACTCGAACACTCAACATATAATCAGTTCTGGCTCTTTAAGGCTCTGTACACCCAATCAAGTGATTGACTGACAGCTCCACTACCTTGTTAAATTTGTAGAACCCGTCGGAGCATAAGGACTTGTTGACCTCTTTCATACTTATTGGTGCTTAGAATTGAATACAACGTAAGTTCTCGCTATAGATCCACCTACTTTCATTGCATTAGGTGTTTTCTAATGCGGAGGCATATGGCAACAGCCAAACTACCAAACTCTGGTTAGACTCACAGTGGCTCTAACCACATACATCTATGTTTCTAATGCAGATCTACTTCATTCCCCTTGAACGGACGTGTAACTGAAGGTGAGCTGCTTGTCAACATCCAAAAAGCATTTCCACTGTGACAGTCTGGACTCCCACCCAATGCAACACTCCATTTCACCTGTTTCCACCTCTTTTAAGAGCAGTATTTCATCCTAGACCTAAAATTTGCTGCCTCATGTGCTGAGACCTTGACTCAATTAAACTTGTTGCCAATGTCATTGGTGGGCATCCAGCAGAAAGAGGCTGAAAGGCACTCGCTACCATTCAAACACAAAGACTTGGAACCGCCTTGTGAGAAGAGCCAAGGGTAAAAATACCAGTATAAGCCGTTTGAACAACACAACAGCTTCCAACACCTACTTATACTTTCAGAAACCAACCCCAAATGCGCTCACCATTTTATCATAAGAAACGAAAATAGAACATCTGAGCGGCAGCCTGGCAGGTGTCGGTGCTTCAAGTGGCAGAGACCGGCTTGAATGACAATGTGTCGAGCTGTTATTCAAGCAGACTGAATGAAAAGTGATCAAATTCAAAGAATACAAACCTTTTTAACAAGCACTTGCCATGTGCCAGTCTACATTCAAAGCATAAAAAGTCTGTGGTTGCTTGTCAGCCACTGCCGTTTTCAGCACTAGTTTGTGTTATTCAGCGTTGATCGAGATGAATGAAACGTTTAAGCAAATACAGTCTGAAAGCCGTCCTGGCAGAGGGGCTGGTGCCTTCAAAGCGTGGAGAATGGGATATGGGTTAGGCAGCCGATTTAAAGCATTCCCCAAGATTAGCGTCTTCCTTAAAACCCATCTCATTACAGCAGTTACAACTCATAAAAGAGTGGGAGCTGATGGGAATACTACTCGTTCTCTAATACAGCCGTTAACATAATTGTGAAGCATCAAATGTAATGTGTTTCTCTTTATATTCTAGATCCCAGACATACAGCCAGAGAATATGTCAAATCTGACTGGCCATGTTAAGAACATATGGGTAAAACATGTGGTGAGTTTCCTACTCCTCTACTGGGTGGATGTTTGTGCTTTATGTCTGCACTCACATAGTGAAAGCACTGAATATTTCAATTACCGACCACTGTGCCATTAGCTCTCATAACCTCAGTGACTCCATGTTAAAAATGTATGCTTCTGGGCCTCCTATGTCTCGTTAGCTAAATGATGAGGAAACCTAATATGGTTTCCTTAGAACTGGCATTAACACTCAGTGGGGTTTTCAGCTGGATATCAATTAGAGGCTCATTAGGCATTTAGAGATGGCAGTCCCTCTGGCTTCCTGTCACCCACTGTGAAGCTGGCTGACCCTGACCTTGGAGAAAGACTGGTGCTCTCTGTACTTGGAAAATAGCTATTAAGAAACCAGATCAAACAAGTGTGATTCCTTCAAGTCTGGGAAAACATTGTCCAAAAGCATTAATATAACATCGCCATGGAAAGAGGATGGGCAAAAATGTTTTCAGTAGAACATGGGTCAGCAACCTTTGACTCCAGCAATGGAGAGAAAAGCAGACACCAATATATGACGGTCTAATGAGATTAGCTGCATTGGGGGGGGGGGGGGAATAACCATTGCATGCTTGAGTGATCCTTTAGATGGAGTACAAAAGTATAAGTGCAGTAACCAGTGACTGCTTGACAAAGAAGAGAACTGACTGCCCCAATGACAGTAGTACATGACATAGTCTTACATAGCTAACCTCTGTCCATGTTACTGGGCCAGGGGTGGAGATGTTGGCTGAGCCCATCCTTGTTCACCTCTAAGGAAAAATACGTTTCTGGGTCGTCTTTAGTTTTAGTTCTTTGAATCATTCACAATCATCTTGGGGTCCTATGGCCCAAGATGTAGCAATGGGGTCCTGGCAAATAGTGTCAGCAGGCCATTTGTTTTGGTGGAACAGGGTACAATAAAATGACTTAATGGCTGTGAAAAGAAATGCAGACTAGAACATTAACTGATGTATACTGTATAGAATAGACTAACTGCACAATCTAAATCTTCACCAAACTTTCTATTGGACATGTGTTGGTCGTTAGTTTGATGGTTGTTTTTTTTTTTTTTTTACAGGGAATACAAATTTATGACATAAATTGCAGTGCAGGAAACTTCCATCTGAAATCAGAAGCAAATAAAAAGCTTATCCACACAGTCCACATCCTGTGACTACACGAGACACGGCAACGCAGAGTCGGCGGGATTCGAGTTTTGGGTTCTTCGCAAGGGGAGACAGAGCCGTGAGTGCATTTAGCTGTGAAAATGAAGTGTTAAGTGTCACTTTGAAACTTAGCATGAGACTTCAAAGGCCGATAAAGCTGAGTTAATCAGAAGGACAATGTCAAAGAAAAACTCTGCGTACCTCAGGCTACAGAGGTCAACTATAAAGTGTTGAGCGTATCACTGAACGTGGGAAAACCACTCCCAGACGGAGAATACATAACGGTGACTTTCTTCAGCAACAAAGGCGTTTTGTTTGATGAGGTGCCAAATAAAGACAGCAACATAATCAGAATTGAAGACCTGCTTCTATCCACAACAAACTGTTGAGTGATGCGTAACTGAAATACAGAAAGAATACAAAAAAGGTGTCCTGAGCCAACACTGAAAAGGGAACAGGAAGAGGGATCACACTACCTGATAAGCCCTGTTTAATTATTAGCCTTCATAAAAGTACGGCTTAGGAGAGTAAATAAGACAGTGAATACTGTGCAAAAAGGGCCTTGCACTTCCTTCTTTCATTATTATTCAATAGATAATACTGTAACACAAGCTGCACCAAGCTCTTATCTCTGAGGCTCCAACAGTTGCCTGAATTACTAGCTTAGTTAGTTTCACTCTTGCAGAGTGCACTGCAGAGAAAATGCATTTAGCTTTGCTCAGTGCTGCATGTTTATTCATCTCGCCTCGTGCAGCTTCCCTTTATATTTGCCCCTTGGTGTGTCGTTTGGGGCAGAGGTGGTGTGGAGTATTTTTAGACAGACTCAGAAGGGGACTCTATGTTCTGACTGCTAACACAATGAACTCTCCGGCCTGCACAAGGACATATTTTAGTGACTGGAGGCTAAGCAGTAGACCACTCCTCTACCTTCCAAAACAAGCCATTGTTTGAAGAAAGCCACTCAGTGAAACTGTCCGGGCGCTGCTGCTGCTGCGTATGGACTCCATCAGCAAGGCCATTTAAGTTTTCATATCTGGAGGGAATACTGGGAAATCCTTAAAAGGGTTTTAATGCAATTTGAAGACAATCTCAGAAAGAATATTCAGCAATTATACACAAATAGAGGATCTTTCTATTTGTTAGATAAAGTCACTGTACAGTTCTGATTTTTCATTTGCAAAGGACAAACCCATGCAGCTGCAAACATTGTGGTCAGCATTCTGACATTTGGTTGAACTGAGAAAACAGAATACCTCTTTCCCATGTGCGTGCACTTTCCTTTTTGAAATTGTGAAAAAAAAAAGTGTGCGTTGCATGTGTAAAAACCATCTTACAATAGTTTGGCCAAAAGGAGTCTTAAAAATAGCCTGCATGCTGTGCCACGTAGCATTACAGGGCTCCAGAGTGACAGTATGCAGAGCAAGGACCACTTCACTCTGCTTTGATTCATATAATCCAATTTGTTGCTTGTGGGCACAGCATTCAGTTTGTTTGGTAAAGCATATTCAGAGTGTTTTGCTCCTTTGGAAACAAATTCAGGCATTTTGTTGTGCCCCCAAAAAATGTCAAAAGTACACGTCTGGAAAGTGCAATCTTAATATTGTGCACTTGTGGACTTTTTATCTGCAAATATTTAGCGACCTGTTCCATCTTTTTTTTTTAATCTTAGACAGGTTAAATGTTTGAATGCATTCAAATCTTCAAAAAAGAGTCTGACTTCCTGAGTACTTTTTATTCCTAGACGCTTAAATGTTGGGCAACTTAGCAAAATAGAAATTAGAAACTTGAAGGTACTGATTTGACATTATTAGATCTGAGGAGCTATTTCTATCCTGCTTTATTATTTATGATGTACTGTAGATGAGAGACACAACAAATCTGTAACTGAATCTCTGTCTCAAAAAACTCTCAGTACAACAGATAACCTTTGCAAAGGAAAGTGGAACACAGCAAATATCGTTGAAAAATACTGAGTCTTTGGCTTTGACAGAGCTTAATGATGAGATAATGATCTGATATAAAGCTAATGATGGAACCTGAGCACACCCTGCTGACAACTGATGAGAAAAGAAAGTCATCAATCTGCAGAACAGGTGAACAAAACTGTGAAGAATCTAACCATAGGAGTAAACCTGTACAGCTCATCTCTGCCTAGCTGGATTCTCATTGGCTAATAGCTGACTCTGCATACACATTCAAGGTCATATAGAACATTTTGAGATTAAAGCTCAGAAACCGTCTTCTTAATAGGAGGTTATATCATCTGTCATTCATTCCTAATTCATGATTATGGGCTATGTGTTTACTGTAGTTCTTTAATACAAAGGGCATCATTGAAAAGTTCTCTCCCAGACTCCGCACAATGCTACACTTCATGAAATCCTTTTCTCCTTCACTCCTACACTCGTCGTCACACCCTGTTTAGCACACAAAGCCAACGGAGGCAGCTGTGTTATCAACAACGTGTCCACTATGCTCTACAGTCGCAGAAATCTCTGGCTAATTATAATGAAGTTAACCCGTTAATGGGCGCTTCACATCACAGACCGGGGGCCCATCTCCCACCACCGACCGACCGAGCCCCGCACACAAGAGGAACAGTGGCGCTATTTATGTATGACAGAGCACATAGTGTTTCATTGACAACTTGACGCCTGCCCACGGATCGCTTTACAAAGCTTTGGCAGCAGTGGGGGTCAATGTTCAAGCATTCAGTAGGTGACGTGCTGGTAACCCATTTGTCTTGTTTTGAACCTATTATAGCACACGGTAACAATGCACAGCCTTCATGACGGATGGAAAAGTGGCTCTTAATCTGCTAACAGCGACACCAGATGTTGTGGAAGAGAACAACAGGGACAATAGCGAAACTGACCTCACCAGAAAAAAAAAAGGAACACAGTTAAATAGTAAATGGGAATTACAACAGCTGGTTGGCCAGTAGAGCCATAACCACACTGAACCTGGACATGTGTTGACCGTCCCACCCTCACACACACACACACACACACACTTCTGGCATGTGTAATATTTACATTTCAGACTGTAATATTTACATTTCGACCTGTGCAATATCTATTTATACTTATATTTCTGCAATATCTATTTATATTCTGTTATGCTACTACCTGTAAATAACTCCTACCATACATTGCCCATCTTACCTGAATGAGAGTTCCTTTTTTATTTCTTCTAGCTGTGGATGCTTGTTTGTGCGTGCACTTTAAGGGGAAGCCAAATAATTGTGTTGTACAATTGTATAATGACAATAAAGACATTCTATTCTATTCTATATGATGGAAATGTGCAATGCAAAAAGTGCATGTTAGCCATAAGTCACAGTTTCTAAGGTTACCTGCATTTCCCTGTGTCTCTCCTGAATCCAAGTTAAATCAAAAATGCATCTTTTACAACTGAATTGGTGCAAATCAATCAGAGGTTAGCTGAGAGCTAAATTGAGCTTCATCCGACTGCATCATGGTTTGAAAAAATAGCCATTATACCAAGCCCTACATCCAACAGGTAGAATGTGCCAGGTCAAATATTTTAATCAAAGATCTATGGCTATGGTGGTATCGTGAACTGCATCATATGGCAATTGTCTTCAAAATTGTCATCACAGCTTTGCAGCCATATCGATTCTGTAACATCTGCATCGATATTTACATTATATCTCCGTATAAGGAGCACATGATGATACATTGCCATATCCAGCCCTACAGCACATAGCAATTTGCAAGTCTTCATTACTTAAGGAGCTTAAATACCTATTTTAGCCGAAATCAATTTTGTTCTAAACCTTACCAATTAGTCTGATGCTGAAATCTACCCAAACTGCAACCTCTTCAGCACTTGAACCGTGTTTTCAAGGCGTCCTGCACACCTGCTTCTGGTTCTTTCCAACAGTCAGTAGTTGTTTAGGAGAACACTCACATGTACACCAATCAGCCATAATATTATGACCACCTGTGCAATCTAACGCAATCCCAAGTACAAGAGCTGCACCATAAATTCTACTTTTATGACGCGTCTACATTTTCAGTTTTGGTTGCCATGTTCAGAAAGGTCAAAGTTCTCCTTTATGGTCATAAGAGACGTCAGGATGGTGGTGGTTTATCGCAGTGCATTGTGTTTTCCTAGTATTCCTGATACATAATATTTTGCCTCTTCATGTATGTTAAGGGAGTGAGATCACATATTAGGAACAGGTTCCAAGATAGGACACTCCATACTTTTACATAATGCTAATGTGGAGGCTTTATAGAAGTAAGATTTATGCCAGAGCTGCCGTGTTGGATTGAAATGGATTAGACAGGTGTCATAATGTTATGGCTGAACGCTGTATGTTGTGTTGGGAGGCGTTGGAAATAAATGTATTCTGTCATTAAGGGGGATGAGTACAACATTTGGATGATGTCGTCTCTGGTGTGCTCAGGAGGAGACGAAAACCAAAACACTGGTGGGTAAAGAACTGTGCATGTTTACAGAAAGAAATAGGAAGGGTAACTGAGGTCATTGGTTGCTCTCAACAGCGTTGCCAAGTGAAGGTTGTCGGTATCATAGCTGTTGTTCAAGCTACGAGACACAGCTTTCAAGCCTGATGAATACTCTGCCATTTATCTGCTCTCAGCAGCTGGGGCTGGCTCAAGCAGCTGCCTAATAGGCTAACAGGGATCCTCAGTTCCCCGGAGGAAACTTTGAGTGGCAGACTGATTGGATACAGCCGCATAGCCAATCTTTGTTATCCAACAGCCAAGTCATCTTGGCAGATTCAGGTAATGTCATGTAATTTAAGCTGTAGCGCACATAAAAGGATACATGTTACACTTCCTCTCGTCCAGAGAGAAGTGATTAACTTGATTTCATTAAAGCTGCAATGCAGCAATACACTCAAAGACTCCAGTCGCAGCAGTAACTGCCAATATGAAATATATCAGAGCAAACTATGGGGAAATGGGAAGAAATGACTTCCCACACAACCCAGACTCAGCAAGAACAGGCCGCTGCTCTCAGTCCATGACCACACAAATACATCAATATGAGCATGCTGGCGTGTGTCAGCTTCTTTCAGACCTTATTAGCTTTTTAAAGATAATGTTGTACATCCACACCTACATGCCAAAAGAGTGCCATTTTGATGCTTTTTAAAGTCTACTGTAGTGATTATTAGTTGGAGAAGATGCAGTAGAGGTTTGGCACACGGCACAGCAGAGGCTATTTCTGCGTTTGTTCATAATGACTACAGCTGAATGGCTAATCTATAAATAAATCAGAACATTAATTGCAGAATATTTTGAGAATCAATTATTTGATTTGGTGATTTGTCAAGAAAAACATTTCTAGTTTCATCTCATTAAATGTTAGGTTATTATGTAGAAAGTCTTTGATGGGGCTTTCACACTTGCAGAAAGCTCCTGAAAAACTCCTGGTATTTCCAGGAGCAGCTGTATGTGCGAACGCAAACAGCCACATTATTCACTCAGACTTCACCCGGAGGTTCTCTTGCCAGACCACGAGTATTTTTTCCATAGCAAGTCCGAGTGAGCTGACGTGAGAACACCACAGGATATTCTCCGGAGAAGGTCAGGAGAATCTCCGGAGCGGTCCTCCTGAAATTATCTGTGCAAATGGCTTCTGTTAGAACTTTTTGAGGCAAAATAAGCAAAATTGTGACAATGGATTACCATTTGAAAGCCTTATTGAAAATATATAGACTAGGAGTGACGATTGCAGGGTAGCTCCCCATTCGATACAATACCAAACATGGCTCATGATAACGACTTTACTGGATACAGTGATTCTGCGATTATTGATATATTGAAAGACAACCATGTCATCATACATCAACTTTAGCCTGTTCTGCTGTCTTCTTCTACTCTAATCCCACGGTCAACTTCTTCTCCTGCCAATGACGCACCCTTTACGTTACCCTCAGTCATGTTATAAGCGCCACCGCAAGGACTCATGGAGTATGGACACGGGTCAAATTGGCAGGGGAATCTGTTTCGAGCGCCGTATTTTGTAAAACTGAAATATCGATTATTGGATTTCACAAGTCAGGATGGCGACATTCTGCCATATGGATGTTTTGCTCCAGCGCTTATAAAGACTAAAGGTTGGATCGATTCATGGTACAAAAAAAAAATCAGCAGATTAATAGTGAATGACAGTCATTAGTTGAATGAGGCCCCACATAATGAGCCACTGTGAAGGTAAGGATATAGAGGTGAATGACAAAGAGCAAAGAGTAGCAGATGATGGTATAAATAAAAGAATTATATCTCCATCTGCTCTTCTGAGTTTCAACTGAAACTCTTATCACAAACCTTACTGGAGCAATAGCTGCCCCACTCCTTTAATAATCTGTAAGCAGCGACTCGATTGCGACTGAACACATGCTCCTGCCAGAGAGGCAGAATGCGACGATATGAAAAGCAGGCGGACTCCAAACACAAGTTTATAATATATTGATGCACTGCTCTCACTTATTGTTATGAAACTGTAACCAGGCCGACGTGTCATAATAGCCTCCCTTGTACATCGCAGGCAGAAAACACTAAAAACACTTTGATCCACTGGCTGGATTTTGCGTCCAAGCCGCTGGATTCTTCTTTCAAGGTGTATTTTGGTCTCCTTTGACGAGAAGCAGGCAACAACATGTGCACGAATACAAAACAGTCTCACCAGACAGCTTTATTAGAATTCATTTTGGTTTGGACTCTTTTTTTTTTTAAATCATGAAACCTCTCCCATTCAAAAAGCTCAAATATATAAAAAGAAGTACTGCGGCAGAGTCGTCGTGGTTTTTGTTGAAAGTACTCTCCTGCTGTAACAAACCCACTGACAGCTATATGAAGTGGTGTTTGTGAAGAATAATCCCCCAGAACCACCTCTATTGTCTGAGACTCAACGGCAGCCGCGGAGGGCATGTTCCTGACACCGACATCAAAAAAAATCATCTTCTAGTCAAAAGGCAGCGTTGGTACAAGTAGGTGAGAAAACACGGTCAAAATGTTCCCATCACAACTCAATAAATGTCACCGACTTCCAGCGGTAACGCAGACAGAAGGGAAACTAAGCAACAGCTCAACACAGACGAGATGAAACGGCCCAGCTTACTCCCGGGTTCCGCTCGCTAACAAGAAAGAATGAGGCGCGGAGAAGACGCCTTTTCGCATCATTATTACATAATCAAAGGGCCACACAGAAATGAGGGACATGCCTGGGGAGAATCCGTCCCTCATTATAGGAGTTCAGTGCACCGGCGTCTCCTCCAAATGAGGCAATTTCACAGCGTTTTTTACAGACTACCAGGAATACATCTCTATCCACAGATTTCCCAGCATCGTATCCGTCTCTGCTGTTGTCGTCTTTGTCTCTGAAAAAGTAGAATTTCTTTCCCACTAGTACACTGTGTAAAAGTTTATTGCTGTGTTCCCCGTTCTGCCGTTGCATTTCTAATATGACTGCCCTCCCACTCTCGGGGCTTTGAATTGACTTACTGACCAAGGAGGAAATAAATTATGATCAAAATATCCATTTCAGCTCCCTTTGCTCCGTATCATTTTCTGAACGGATGATCACGCTATTTATACCGCAGTACATTCATGTTTTCCAATCATCTCTCCTGGTTTCCATGACTGCTTTTCTCCTGATTAAAACTGAATAAAGAGAACCGTTTCTGTGAATGCTCAGGGAAATGAATCACTACATCCCTGAGGATGACAACTTTATTCACAGCACTGGAACTACGTTTGTCACGAGAGATGCACCGATCCACTTTTTCTCAATTTCCGATTCTGATACATATCTACTGATACCAATTGAACGTCATGTCTTATTGAAAGAGCAAAAAAATGAAAAATTACAAACTAAAAATGCATAAAAAACATTTCAAATGATTCCAAAGAAATGTGTTTGAATGTTGTTCTGGCTTCACATACAAACAGGGAGCAGCAACACCTGTGAGGTTTTCACATTTTCAAAAGTGTCGAAGAAAATCAAAGTGTATAAAGTTTGACGACCTCAACTAAAACAGGGGCCGCTGTGGCTCAGTTGGTAGAGTCATTGTCGCTCAACCGGAAGATCGAGGGTTCGATCCCCAACTGGGTCAACGTGTCCGATGTGTCCTGGGGCAAGATACTTAACCCCAAATTGCTCCCGGTGCTTCGGTGGCGGTGTATGACCAATACCATCAGTGTGTGAATGTGTAGGTGTAAAAGCACTTTGAGAAGTCAGAAGACTAGAAAGTCCATTTACCATTTAACAATCCCACACTGTCAGAGCTGATTCAACATTAAAAGCTGTCTGGTTTAGTCAGAACTACAAAACAAATGAGTGGTTTTTACTAATTTAACAACAGAACTCTTAATATCTAACAAGGCAGTAAAGCTTTCTCTTGTGTGGTTAGAGGTCTCTTAATGAACTCTAACCACTTCAAAGAACACAAAGTGTCGTCTGAGAAATATATTTATAACCCAGAGAAGTTTTATAAAACTGTCTTGAAAGAGCTGCTGGCGACTTTTAAAGTTTTTGTCTCTGCCTGGAGACAAAGCGCAGCGCCCAGAGTGTCTCTGCCTTTTTTGTGCGGCCGCGCCGAGTGACGTCACCTGCGCTCTTTTCAAAATGTGTGATATTCCCTGTAATTTCGCCTAAGGATCGCGTCTTGACTGAGTAAAAAACGTTTTAAAAAAAAAAACGGCCATTGTTAAGACTGTTGTCATAGCGACAGGACGGACTTGCAGCGCTTTTTCTTCTCAGCGCACAAATGCTTCATGCAAACGCTCCCGAGTGCACAGCCAGCGCTTTTCTGCCCGGAAAAAAAACACGGTGGACATTGGGCCGTATGTTCTCACTTCTTTGAACCTGTCTGGTCGATCTCTAATTGTTTAGTAGGTTTCTGACTTCCAATGGGTGACCTCAGCAGTTCGAAGAATAAGCAAAACACTTGAGGATATCAGTAGTGAGCTCAGACGTAAAGAATGATGGCCGTGATATCATCAGAGGTTTTCTGGTCAAAACAAAGAGATTTAAATCTGAGGTTAGAAAGAAGTGGAGCTGAATTACATTACGTCCAACTGACTCATTTTCTGAGGAGAACTGGTAAGTCTTTGTTTGTTATACAGTGGATACCCTCTTACACTAACAAGTCCTCCAAATGAAACACAGTATGTTTCTGTTTATGCCCTCTGCACTCATCCACAGGACCGTATTGTTTGCCCGTGCTCCAGATCACTGCAGAATAATACATCAGGTTCGATGATCTCACAACATCAGCGAGTTGTTTTTTTGGTTTTTTTTATGTTTAGATACAAAAAGGGCTTGGCTAGGCTTAGATTCACCTCATAGTTTGGGTTTAAATGACTGGCTTTTTCAAGGGTTGGGAGACATCCGTTGCCATAGTTACCGCAAATAAAAAAAAAAAACATGTGAGGGAACAAACCTGGTTATGCTAAAAATAAATAAAAAAGATTGAGTGTTGGTTTAGAAGCTGGAAACAAACACCAGACGATGTCACGCTCGTCCATCAGATTGTTCTGGCAATTTAACTTTGATAGTTTTTCTTCTTGGGAGGAGAGTCTCCTCTTTGCTCTCCTCTGACGGTTGGTGTAAATTCTAATTTAAGGTATTTTGAACAATTCAAACAGATACTAATCAACAGTATACTGGCTTCATTCATTCAAGTGATGGATCTCATCGCTGAGACGCAGACTGAGATTTCATGTTTATCTGTAAATCGACTTTTCTGACATTGCTGCGTAATCGTTCATAAAACACAGAAACTGATCTTTGCTCTTAATGATCATCTCATCTGCTCGATTTCAATAATGACATGGTGGATTTAAACTGTCTTCCTTTTGGGGCGTTAGTTTTGATTCAAAGATTTCCGGCATGTTTTATTCATATTGTACATTTATAAAAGACTGCGTCAGCTTCAGCTCCAAAGAAAGCCTTCACCCATTTTCTCCGAGCAGAATCTTTTTAGTTTTTTGACCTCTGGCCTGTCAGTGACAGGAGGCACTGCGTTGGCTTGGACAGTGGAAAAAACAAGGCCATGTCACTGCCTCCCACCCCACCACCCCCCAACCCCCCCCTGAGCAGAGAGCGATAAGCACTGTAAGACAAAAAGTTTAGGGATGGTCGACTGAAAAAGAAAAAAACACCATGATCTCATAATGGAAAACCTCCACACTGTGAACTCACAGATGTGTGTCAGGAGCGGCGGCAGCAGGAGAGAGAAGCAGCAGAAGTAGCGCGTGTCATTGATGTGAGGAGAGAACGCTTTGAGGATGACTGTCTTTTATCTGCGCCGAGCCGAGCTGACAACCAAGAACTTGAATCTTGAATTTAAAAAAAAAAAAAAAAAAAGTACTGCGAGACAGCAATCATCTCCAGCCTCATACAAAAACCATGAGTGCTGGAACCCAAATCCTACCAGTCTGCAGACCCTATTCTTCTGATAAATGCTTTATCACAGCCGCTGTGAAAGCACAACTCTCGGTTGTACGGGTGTTTGCATGCTATGCCCCCTAAAAATCACATGACAGGTTTACCAAATTTACAAATCTGCACCTTGTCTGATCCAAACCACACGACTGAAATACAAAACATCTACAACAACTGCCAGGATCTCACAACACCCCCCATCCAAAGTAGACTCCACCATATACAGTATAACGGGCTGATTGTGATCATAGGGAAATAAGCGTTTTCCCCTTCCAAACAACAGGCATTACAGAGATTAACAGCCTTTGTTGAAACATACTATTACCACATAAGTCGCTGTCGAGAAGGACCAGATGTCAGATAATAGGCTATGCGGAGTGAGGTAGGCTCTGGCCTGAAGCCATGGAACAAGTAAGAACAGCTTCTTCCATATAAACCTCTTTTCTGTATGGATAGCTTGTTGTCTAGGTGTGCCCCCCCCCCCCATACATTCAAACTGTGTGTGTTGAATATAGGTTGCATGCAAAACATAATGTAAAGGCTCATTATCCATTTGGAACAAGCAGTTTACTGACCTTTTGATTCGAGAACAAACAGATGCATTATTACCTTTAAATCCAATCAACATGTTAAGATACAACACATTTGTGGTCTTCCAATCAAAATGTACGAACACAACCAACAATCAGTGTAATGTTCAAGACTCTGTCCTATAGAATAGTTACATTGAAGTAAAATACATTAGACATGTTGCAGTCTGCAGACACAAAAAGCGTGTTATTGTGTATGAAAGAGCAGCTAAGTCAATCTCATTAAACACTGCTGGGGGTGTTTATAGGCTTAGCAAGCTGGCTGGGTTTAGACTATCAGCAGCCAACCAGGATATAAGCAGTATAGGTTATATTAGCTGCTGCTGCTGCTGCTGCAAGATGACAGCTCTAACATGTAACATTTTATTATGGCTACTGAATCATTAACTTAAGTTTAAAATGTTAAAATGAGCAGGTGAGAAAAGGTTAAAAAAAAAGTGCTAAAAAAAAAAAAAAAAAGAAGAAGAAGAAGTAGACATGTTACCTTTCCTAGACTTGCACCTTTATTTATTTTTCTCAATTGCATCCGTGCCTCCCCTTGCTCTGCTCCGGGTCCGTGACTGCTGCAGCGCTCCGTGCGGCTCCTCGATCCTGACTGCCCGAGCTGCAGGCTGCACGTCCAAAAACGCTTTACGGAGGAGACTCTGAAAATAGCTGCACGGATCAAAGCGGCAACGTTCAGCAGGCAAGACGGTCACAGTAGCGACACCCATGGGTGTACGCAGCGCAACCTCGGTCTGCAGCAGCAGCAGCAGCAGCAGGCAGCAGGTAGCAGTAGATCCGGACTGACGGTGACTTCCCGCACGCCAAGTGTGCCGAGTGTCGCGGGGCCATTCACAACTAGAGTCATGTGTGTGTGTGTGTGTGTGTGTGTGCTGCAGTCAGAGCCAGTCAGTGCCCAGTGCCACGCAGCGCCGCAACATGGAGCGCTGACCTGCCAATCACATGGGCAAGTTCGCGAAAACCATCAAATATGATACTTCCGCTGGATCCTTTCAAAATAAAAACACACGAAAAGGCTGCAACGTACGCGGGACGTGGTGCAAAACGACCCAACCTAAAATATATATTTATTCTGAACTATTTTTGTGAACATATTTCCAGTAAGGCTGTTAACATTTTCTATATGGCATGTTTTAAATTAGCCAGCTGAAGTTTCTCAAATCATTATGGCGTCTCATAAAGAAGGAAGGATTACGTTTATGTCTCATAGCCTACAAGCAGAGGGTAGACTAGAGGGGGTGACACTGTCTTTCTTGCAGAAATAGCCTACATAAGCAATATTTTAATTCCAAAGTGTTGCAATTTTTATTTTATTTTTTTGCAATTTAGACTGCAGCCTACTGAAATGTTGCTCGCAAATTTTTGGTAATTAAAACAAGAAAACTAACCATAGACTGAAGCGTAATTATTAAGGAAATAACCCAATACTGGGTGCCTTTGACTTCTATTTTTTGTTGCAGTGGTATCAATATCCGGTATTAATGGGTTTTCTTTGACCAGCTTGACACAGCTGAGATCCCAGGCGACTTAAGGAGCAGAGGAGCAAAGGATATGGGGGGGGGGGGAAGGCGGGCTTGATGAATTATTTATGATGGAAGAAGGCACTAATACCTAAATCATTCATAATTATGCAAGAAAAACAAGGTCGATGCCAATCAAACTTCAATTCCTCTCCCCTGCAGATCATGGCATTTGACTCTTGGAATGATAGATGGACAAAAAAAAAGGGGTGGACAGTGTTGGACATTATCCTGACCTCTTCCATAATCAGTCAATAAAATGACAGGCCGATCAGCCAGAATTACAATCAGGGACGACTGTATCGGGGGAAATTAACTTCAGACAGTGCTCGATTGTGGCATGCACGCTAAATGGCTCTCAGCTGACCAGAGGCATTACAAGAATTTATCATAATTTAACTGTACTTTCTTTTGAAAGGTTCATTTAAAGGAAAAAAACACTCAAGAACAATTATACTGATTCAATTTGTGGTTAAAAGGACTGTTAGTCATCTTTTAAATGCCATTTTTTATTTACCCCCACACGAGTGCTGATTCAACTGATTATTAAGTTAATTATAATGTGCTTATCTGGCATTAGCTCTAATCTACTTAGAGTCTTATCATGATTAATTCCCAACCACTTTTGTGACATAACTTTGTCGATGCAACCGTTCATTGCCGTTGATTGGGTCACTTTATTCAGCCTTTTTGGGTAAGTCTAGGGACACTTCTTCTTCAGATGGCATGTTTGATTTGTAGACGTTTTTCTTATCAAAAAAACTACTTTAAATTATTTTTGAGCCTACATTTTCCGGGACTGTTTTCCTCCAGTATGTCTGCACGGAGCTATCAAGAGAAATCTGCTAAAACTTTTATTCCCCTGTCAAATCAACAACTCCCTTTCTCCTTGTATGGCTTGATTTTATACAAAGCAATATGTAATATCTTCAGTGCGTATCATTTCTCTGAGGTGAAGCTTTCACATACCCTACTGTATGTTCAGCAGTTTGTTAGAGAGAATGTAATCCTTCGCTTCCACGGTTAACATTTGCCAAGATTAAGACAACATCATACAACTCAGCTTGAGAGTGATGTAACTAAATATATCGTGCAGTTGGCAGACACACTGTAATAAACCCACCAGAGGACATAGTTGTAATTTAAAAAGGTTTCCCTCTCTGCAAATGGTAATGAGAAATACCTGAGGGAGGCCCTGGAAACTGGTTTGTGGTGCAGAGTTCCTGTCAGTGTGAGTGTGATGGACGAGGCGGTGGTCACACCGAGGCGAGCAAGTCGAGCCCCTCCAACCTCTTGAAAAACCTGCATGCTTCAAACTGGCATTGGATTGAATCCCACCAGAGCTTCCTCCGTCTCCCCTTGTTCTTTTTTCCCCCTGTGTGAAAATAAAGAATGAACAAACAGTAAAAGGTGAGTGTGCCGCTCGATGTGCCTCAGACAAGACAGCGAGAGGAGGTGAGATTAATGCAGCCTAACAGAAGATTGTGAGGAGATCAGCAGAGATGTGGGGGAGCCAGAGAAGTCAAAGAGCGACTCGATGAATCCCGGCCCCTGGATCTTGTGCTAATCTATAGGGGCTCAACCTTTAGTGGCACAGCCTCATGTGGGATGGCAGTCAGTGTCTTTGAAACCACTCTCACATGTAAGGCCAGACTGTGAGATTACAGAGAGGTTGACGTCATCAGTCGAAATTTGTCTTTTTTTTCTTCTTGTGATTGGAAATGATATCAACCACACTATCGATGTTTCAAACTCCAGGCAGTTGTTGACATGAATCATTTTCTATATTCTGCTATTCTACAATTTTACTCCAAAACTTTGAAGAGAGAAATGATGCTAATGTCACTGGTTCTTTGGTTGCTTTGCATATTCAGATAATTAATGCAAAGTGTGTTATTATTGATTAAGATTAAACCACTGAGCCTTGGTCTTTAGTGTATAAATCCATCAAAAAAGCTCCACCTTTATGATTCATTTATGTAAACATTTTACTCACCAAGAGCCATTCTTGTACAATAAGTAGCTACTGTTACTTAAGGGTTTTTTAAAGTACATTTTTATACTAATTTCCTTAATTTTGAGGCAGTAACTTTATTTTTAACACGGTATTTTTTTCATTATCATAGCTTAATGAGCGTCCACTCGGTCTCTTTGAACACATGGTAGCAACCCTAAGCATAAGAAAAGTAGCTGTGGGAGAGGTTGATTTATTTCACGATACAGATAGATATATCGACGCCCAGCCACCGCCATCGGACTGTGTCATCCCCACGACCACCGCCGTCCTCGAATCGCCACGGGTGTGGACAACAGGAAGTCAAGGAATATAAATGAGAAATCCTGCCTGCATATTATCCCGTATGCTCTTCTGTAAAGCGTCTCGAGATAACACTTTGTTATACAAATACTGATTGATTGATACGTAGAGAAGAAGAACATGCGTACTTAAGATGTAAAAAGAAAACCATAAAGAAGCAGAGAAGCCACATAAAATAAAAAAGGTATCAATTAAAACATTGGAATTTGTATTTTAGCAGAAAAACAAAAAAAAAAAATCTACACAAATCAATAGTGAACTTGCTTTTTTTTTTACATCTAAATCTGCAGTTTTACTGTTTTGTCTCGATGTTCAGTTTGATGTTTTTTTGATGGGGTTAAAAAAAACCAGGCGTTGTTTCCTCACACAACAGCTTGTGGATAACAGCGTGTCTGAGGTTGTAACATTACCCTCGCTGCTTGTGGCTACAAAGTGTAGCAGCAGCCTACAAACAAAACACCTGACGGGGGATCGGGTGTTACACCTTGCTGCAGTCTTGGTTTTTCCCAGGATTATTTCACACCTGTTTGTATCCGAGTATAAACATGTACTTCTACACTACACCATACCTACCTGCCATCTGTTATGTTGTATTTATGTCCTAAACACTATAAGGTTCTTTGTGTTTGAGCATTTTATCTCAAATGTAGTGGGGGGCAGGGTGTTGGAAATCTCAGTAGGGGGTTGAATATGTCGAGGTTGAATGAAAACAACATGATTTGGATCGTGATGTACCGACAGTTGCAGAATTGTTTGACGGAAAACATTTATCCAGCGGTCCCGTCTCATGGTCTGTCTTTAATCAGAGCTCTGTGAAAAGAGAGAGCGGATACATAGATATGAAAGAAGAGATTCTTTGCATGCAGACTTTCTCAACACTATTACAGTCAAAAGTCAGCTGCAGAAAAATCCCCAAGCAAAGGAAATAATTTGCAGCACATTTCATATAGAATTGGAAATTCCACCAGTTGTAGAACCCACTGTGTATTACTGCAGTTCGGAAAAGCCAACTCTCCTTTTTTAAAGCTTTCCAAGACCCTCCAAAACCTCTCTGCCTGCCCCCTGCAGTCGTCCCCCTGCAGCTCTGAGAAATGTGCTTCATTGGAGCCAGAGAGCCGTGGAATAAAGGCTCAGTGTCCTGCCTTCAAAACTCTCTCCAGTGCAACCCAGAGCATAACTCCAGATTCAGCAGTGACTTCAAAAGATTCCCCACAGAGGGAAGCCTCCCCTGGCATCCAGATGTACGATTTCTAGGATTTGCACGGCAGGCTGAAGCGGGATGCTACGGGCCAGTTTTCCCACCACCTGGTGTGTTTAGAAAAAATATATATTTCTTTGCTTCTGTGTGATTTCACAACCTTTTCTGTAACTTTATACCTGCTCTATGTTTTTTTTTTCTTTTAGACTGCAGCTTTTTTTTTTTTGCATCTCCTTACCCAAGGCAAGAAAGCACACCCTGCAAAGTATCCCAAGAAGCTCAGGTCAGAGCATGTGAGAGTATTAGATGGATCCACCCATAGGGGAGCAAGCACACAAACACACAAAGCCAAGACATCCTGAGGAGCGAGAACAAGATGAGACACCTTTTCAAGAAAACAAACATTGTGAGGATCATAAGACTCTGCGCCTACTGTAGAGGCTCAGGACAACTTCCTGAGAGGCATCGCCTCTGTCTAACATCTTTCCACATTCTAAACACTGTCCAGTGATTCTGAACAGGAAGAGGAAGATGATGAGTCATCAGCCTCCAGGCAGGATACACACTCACTAAGTGACTTGATCGCTTTATCAAGGACGTTTCCTTCGTCAAGCTCGGCCTCTGCAAACCTCTCACGTAACGCTTCTAGCCTTCAGTCTTTCAGTTGGCAAAATAAGTGATTCAATTTCAGGTGAAGCATCTGTTTGTACTGATAGATACAGTCTCACTTCTCTCTTTGAGGAGGAAAAATGCATCCTCGTGGAATCAACAGAGGCTTTGCAGCTTGCAGCTTGCACACACCACAATCCCCCCCGAGCTTCAGAGAAAAGAGAGGGAGGACGGTACGGCATAAAGCATGGAAAACAAGTGCCTCTGTCGAGCAAGGACATCTGAATGTAGATGATTCAATGAACTTGAAAAGCCAGGTCACAATCGAAAAAACACGTTGCTTGTTTTAATCTAACCTTACTTAACCTGTCAAATTATTCAAAGTTACATTTCTGCACCAACTTTACAACTACAACATTACATTGACAATAAACAGTGGGATAATAATGCAGCACGAGGCGATGTCAAGTAAATGTTACAGGACAACTGGCTCCTACAATGTGCATCAGTGTCACCCCCGCAAAATCTCTGATGCTCTTTGGGGAGATTCCTGTGATGTTACTCAGTTCCTTCACCACCTGTAATGAATTAAAGAAAGATTAGATCACCAAAACGTTTGTGTAGAAGGTATTAGTGACAGGTTGACATCACACTTATATTGGATGTGGATGTACTTTAATATGGCTGCATATTGTCTGAAATGTTGACAATGAATGTTATCGTTGATGGAGGTTTAGGAAGGAAGTGTTTCACCTGTTCGTATTTCCTGACGTAGAGGATGAATGTCGCCACGGCGATGACACTGCCACCAAGAAGCATGTAGTCTTCAATCACTGTCACAAACTTCTCTCTGTTTAACAAGGGTTCATCAGGTGATGAAGCAGACGTAGTAAATATTTCAATAGACGTGGTGTAATGCAAGAAACCTCTTCTAAGCTCCACAGAGATTTATTCTTTTATTCTTATTCTTTTTCAAATTTTTCAAACCTGACTTCACCAGGACTTTTTCCTGCCAGCTCCCTAGTAAAAGTTCTGTGCAAAGTCGAGGTAAGATGATGTGTGAAGGAGGTAAAAGTCAGGAAAATCTCCTGACGCAGCACTCAATAAAGCAGCTTCATACTCTCCAGTGTGTTATTTTCCACAAAAAAGGCAAAAAATACAGTCAGTATAGTGTTGGATTCTGCTTCGCCTCCCATCTTGAATATCTTGTAAACATTACAACCGCAACATCCTTTTTAAGCCAACATGTCCTTCCTCTTGTGACCCCTCTCACCCTCCTGACGGGTAAAGGTAAACTTCATGCTGCGAGGGATATGTGTCAATAACAACTTCATGGGCAGGGCTGTCAAGTCATTTTCAAGAAATGTTCAGCGCAGGAAATGGGAGGAACCCAGGTGAGCCCTCGTTTCAGGAGTGGTTCACAGAGCTGGCTAAGGTGGCATCATATGAACGAATCTCTTAATAATCTTAAGGACAGGACTGAGAAATATGAGGCAGAGTGGGGGGATTACTTGAAATACTTTGGATCTGTGGGTAGAACCTGATGTAAAACATAATGACTGAGTTTGTTGGCAAATTGGAATAATTCACGGTGCTAACACGAGAGTAGATACTGGACTTGAGAACAAACCACATGAATGTAAATAGACAACTGGTTGCCATATTTAAGTTATTGCTGTGTAGCTAGCTCTTATGGATATTTACTGCAGGAAAGGCAAACCATGAGAAACATGAAGAACCCACAAAAACATGGACCCAGCTGCTTACAGTCTACTCAGTTTAGCTTAGTTTTGAACTATGACCACCTGTTTCAAAAAAAATGGAAATTGTGACTTTGATAGAAACATACCTGTGTTCTGTGGTCGGGCTCTCCCACTGAACCGTAGTCCCTAACAAGGACTCATAAATGGCAGTCCTCTGTAGGCTGACAAACTGGAGAACATGGTGGCACAGGGGATACAGGCGATCCACAGGGGTAGACGACTCATTGTGTCCTATAGAGGTTTCATCAACACTTAAAAGTCTGCACAGCTTGAAAAAACTTTTGCCTTTATGTTAGCCACATTTTTTTGTCCCATCCTTTGACTCTAAAATGTGTTTTTTTTGAGTCCTTACCAAGCACTTCCAGAAGGATCTCCACGTATGTCAGTGGGTTAGGGGCATTAAGTCTGAATTCAAGCCCTTTCAAAACCATTAGCTCTGAATCCAGGACTGCCTTCTTAGAAACACTGAGGCCGACTGAATGCAGAAAACGTACAGCAGCGCTGGTGTCGATCATCTGCAAAAATGTTTGACAAATGACTGGCATTTATTTTTTTTTACTACAGGGGTACAGAAAGGTATCAGGTGAGAGCTTTTGCAGAGCGTACATGACTGTGCAAAGACATTTTGCTCGCTAGTTGCACACAGGAGAAGATGATGAGAGGGAATTTCTCCTTGAGCTTGTCAAACACAGCAGCCTCATAACTTCTTGGTGGATCTGCAGCTGCACCTTGAGGTGTGGGTGTGGTGAACAAATCTGTCAGGCGCTTAACCATGAACCTGGGAAGGGGGAAGGGGGAAGGTGGGGGGGGGGATTATTCACAGGTAAATCAATATTATACAGGGTGTAGCAGAGGAAGGCTAACGTGCATCTCCTTCTTACCTTTGAAGCAGCTCGACGGCATGGTATCCAGCCAGAGGATCAAGTCTCATGTCTTTAGTTATCAGGAAGACGTGTTCTAAGAAAATACAGACATCGAAGAAGAGAACCAAACACAAAAATATAAACTGTTTATATATATTTCAAAGTGGAAGCGTGAGCGCTGCATACCTAGACAGAGTTGACAGAGATTGAAAACATACTTGAACAGGAAGCAATTCAAAGGCATTATCGTGCATGCATTAGGGGGGAGGGGGGGTAAAACATATTCTGATATGATGTTTTTATGTTAAATGTTTAATGCAATATGAGCCATTAGTCTCCAGCTACTATTAGATTGTTGCCGTCATCTTTTAGGCCCTCATCTTGATTCTAGTTTATGTAAAATTTGGTTGAGGTTGTTAATATTTGTTGTAGTTTTTTTCATCATTGATCGCCGTACAAATCATCCCACGGAAAAGATAATGACATAAAATTACACATAAGACCAGCAAAGGCAGGAAAACAACATTTCTGAAGTCAAAGAAAGCCACACTATTCATTCATTTTCTGATTCCCTTCCTCTAATTTTGCAGAAAATATCAGATCACAGCCGTGCAAACACTGAATTACAACCGTGATGACTTCTCAACACCACCCATTATCAAATGTTGTTTTATCTTTACTCGAC
Organism: Labrus bergylta; assembly: GCF_963930695.1. Classification (NCBI taxonomy): domain Eukaryota; kingdom Metazoa; phylum Chordata; class Actinopteri; order Labriformes; family Labridae; genus Labrus; species Labrus bergylta. The sequence continues at coordinate 4,432,104 of NC_089215.1, read as the reverse complement.
AATTTGTTCCTCTGACCAGTCAGTTTGAAAGAAATTAAGGTATTTCTTGCCTATATGATGATGTTTGCAGGTCACTTTGTTGAGCCAGCAGCTCCCACACTGGCAGACAAGAGTTAAAGAAACAAATGGGACGCCGACGTGCACAGAAAAAGACCTTTCCCTGTGAATTTATGTTGTTTTAACGCTGTTTTGTAAACTACAAGGCAACATATGGACGTTCATCTGAAGTTATTAACACTGCTTTCCTGTTACTCCTCCTGACAGCTGTGAGACACTCCCTCCAGTCGTTTGGCCTCAGTAATAACAAGGCTCACACATCCAGGTGTAAGAGAGACATCAGCGTGATGACAGGGTACGGTTCAGTGAGGCTTAGTGGATCATTCAGATATAATCCTGTGCAGTTCAGCCAGTCCCAACTGAGTGTACAATTATTAAAACTAGTGCAAACTGTGATAACACAAAAATATCCTCCAATCATTATCTAGAACAGGTTTCCCATTCGGGGTTCACGGGGCTGATCCCAGCTGTCATTGGAGCGATGACGGGGAAATCAATCATTCACAGGGCTGACATACAGAGACAGACAACCAGCCACACTCACATTCACACCAGAGTACTTAGAGAGAACCCACGCATGCACAGAACACGCAAACTCCACACAAAGATCCTGTACGATGGGGATTTGAACCAGGAACCTCCTTGCTGCGCCACCGTGCAACCTACACAAACACTTTCTTACGGTGGCTGGGAAGCGCAAAGCAAACTCACAAAGTGTTAAACACTTTTACAAAATGTGAGACAAATTCACATTTTGAAAAACATTTTTACAAAATACAGCACATTCTGCTCCTGTTATTTCCATTTCCATCTATATTAAAAAGGAAATACTCTTCAGAAAAGGTAAAGGGGTAATGATGGATTTGAAGTGTCTAAAAATGTAAATTCTGGTTGGCGTTTATTGTTTTGGATTTTGAAAATTTCAAAAAAATAAGAGAATCGAAAAAGACCAAATACTTTAGTTTTCTGTTGTATCTTTCATCACTACACTGATTTACACAAGTCTTTTTTTAACTTTTTTTTACAAAAACAAAATTACAAAACCAAAAACACTTACCAGATGTGAAGAAGATGTGAAACACTTTTACAATCGCTGAGACAAATTTACAAAAGGCAGAACACTTAAACCAGTCCCCCAAACAAATTTACAAACGACAGAATCTTTTACGAAAAGGGAACGAACCGCTACAAAACAAAACAAACAAAATGACCCCTCACTCCGGGTCACCTCCGACATTTGGTACATTCCCATTTTGTCAAGATTCTGTCGTTTGTAAATTTGTTTTATAAGATGTAAGTGTGGTTTTTTTTCTTGTTATAAATTTTTTGGTTTTGTAATTTTGTTTTAAGGTTTTTCAAAATGTAAATTTTGTCTCACATTTGTAATTTTGCTTTGCACTTCCCGGCCACCGTACTTTCTATCAAAAATGTGTTTTAAATTCATACAATGGTTTAAACGTCTGTAGAAATTAAATAATTGTTTAGATAGTAGGCTACAACTGTAAATTAATTAATATGGGGGAACAAGCCTTTTGCAATATGCATATCTAATCATCACAGCTGCATAGGCTACTAATCATCACAGCTGTGTGCTTACCCGTATGTTGTATGAAAACATGTAGCTGTTGCACGATTATATAAAGGCTTTCTTGGCAGATATAAATAGAAATATGTGGAAAAAAGTGCATTGTTTTATCGCATAACGGATATAAACGTTTTAAAAGCCAGTTTAAATTCTGAGGTTTTGGCAATTTCGCGATTAAAAACGGTCAAAACGTTGAAATTAAAATTAAAAACGTTAAATTTCAACGACGTCAGAAAGCAATTAGTGACGTCATTTCATGAAAAATATTAAAACGTTTGCTGACAATTAATACAATTAAAATAAATAAATCGCTCACCCATTAGTTTCTTCTCCTTGAAAGTTCCGCTACATGTTTCTAAACTTTTAATGTTGTCTTTGTTTATTTTGTTTAGATTAATTAGAAAATCACTGAGTAGTTCAGAAGAAGCTTCTCCAAACTTGGAACTTATTTTGTCTCTTGGTGAAGACAAGAATCTCTTTGCCATTTATGCTAACTTCTTTAACTGACAAAATAAATATTAATGTTTCACGCACAAACTACGGAATATAAAATTATTCAGTGGTTTGACACTTTTGTTAAGAATAATATTTGAAGCCAACGCCGTTTCTGTTTGTTAATTATTTCCACCGGAAGATGGAGCTATAGATCCACGGGTTCAACCGGTTTCATCCCAGGACACAAATCAATTATCTTTAAATCTTCTTCTTCTTCTTTCCGGCAGGCTGTACGCTACAATGTATAGAAGCCCATTTCCGCCAGTTAAAAAAATAAAAATGAAAATACTAAAGTAATAATAATAATGAGATATAAAGTCGAAATTATGAGATAAAAAGTTGAAATTGTGAGACTTTATTATTTTCATTTTTATTTATTTTTTACTGGCGGAAATGGGCTTCCATAACAAGGCGTTATTTTTTTCTTTAAAAAAAAAAATTGTGGTCAATAAAAATGCACAAACTGTAAGGCAAACATTCATAATAATAAAATAATATTTATTTTTAATATATTCATAAATTAATATTTTCAGTGTTATGCATTCACTAAGCCTTTCCCAAACTTAAGACTGCCGCGGCCCGCTTTGAAATACAAAATGACTCCGGGGCCCATTTATAAAAACAAAAATTATGACTACAGCTATAACTTTCAGTTAGGGTAAATTATTGGACATTACAACATGACATTATGACAAGATAGACACAAAAGTTTACTAAACGATATGTCCATGAATAGCCATGACACGCCTTACTAATCACTTAAAGGGTTAACTCATGGTCAATCATCATTATTGTGATGTTTTTTATTTTTTTTAAATTGGTGGAGGGCTTTTGCGGCCCACCTGCAGTACCCACACGGCCCACCAGGGGGCCGCGGCCCACACTTTGTGAAGCACTGCACTAGGCTTCATTCATACACGGATTCCTTGCAGCAGAATAACACAGACAGTTTCTTGGCAGGGAAAATAAAATCATAGCACAACAAAAACAGAATACCTAATGATGAAACAAATTAACAAGAAAACTAACACAAATAAACAAAACAACAACAAATCAACAACAAGACATTTCATTTGTGATGTCATTTTTAAATTAGCCAATTTAAATCATTTTCATTTCATGAATTTAAGGGACGTAGAGAGCATAGGTTGAGTCGTGAATTTAGCCTTATTAATTTAAAAAATTGTCCATTTGTCTGTCTTTTAACGATACTCCAAAAATAATGCTATCGTGACTATGACACGTTTCTTACCCTTTTTTCTATAAAACCATTTCATGAATTGTTTCCAGAATAGCTGAATATGAGAGCATGATACAAACATGTTATGTTGTCTTAATATTGTTTTTACAGAAATGGCATTCATTGCTCTCAAATCTAAATCTTAAATCTTAATCTCAAATCCAAATCTTATGGATATTCCCAAACATATTTATATTTTCATTTCATTGTACAGAGTTCCCCTTTGTTATTTTTTTTTGTATTATATCTTTGCTTTAATACAGTGTATAACTTATTTATTTTTTTCATTTAAAGTTTTTTATTTAAGTTCAACTTTAAAGACAGCTTACAGTATGCATTAACATTTTTTCTTTTCGTTAAGACATTTGCAACATCGGACAAAAAATAAAATATATATATATATATATAAAAAAAAAAAAACAAGACAAAGAAAAAATAAATAAAAACAGACAGAGAACAACAACAAAAAACAAACAAGGTCACAGAGGAAGTATATAACATATAGCTATAGAGGGGCGAAGAGAGGGTGTATTTAGGAAAGGTGTTATCTTCTGGTTACGTAGCTTGCACTGTCTGTCTTTGGAGTGCAAAATGTCTTTGTGTATAACTTCTGTAAATCACTTAGCTGTTACTACAACTTATTTATTTTATTTATTTATTCTTTATTTTTATTCTTTATTTCTTTATTTTTTCTTTTCTTACAATGCTTTTCTATTTTATATATAATTTTACCTTTTTTTTTTGTAGAAGCTGACTCAGGGAGAAACGCACAAGAATTCCAATGTACCTGTCCTGTCCTGCACCTGTGCACCTGACAATAAACATCTATTCATCTTAGTTCCTGAAATGTCATAAGAAGGGAATAAATTATTCATAACTTTGTAATGAATTTATTTTCTTTTGAGTGGGACCATAAACTGTAAATAAATGGGACTCTGAGTGTAAGGTTTTTTTTTTTTTTTGCTTATGTAGGAGATGTTTTTCGCGATCATGAAACATGTGTCCTTCAAGGGCCACCGTACCTCGCTGTGCGTATAACTGCTGCGACCAAACTCCCCCCACCTCTGCTCTTCTTGACTGCAGCAGACATGGCCGACAAGACGCCGAAAGAGCCCAACGCTCCCTTCGCGACCCGGATAGACCCGACCAAAGAGGGTCTCTCTCCGGAACAGATGCATTTCATCCGACAGGTAGAGCTCCAGCAGTGGAAGAAGAAAACCCAGCAGCTGCGGACACGAAACGTCGTGACGGGACTCGTCATCGGAGCGCTCGTGCTGGGAATCTGTATCCTTCTGGTGCACGCTGACGTCACAAGGTGAACTATGTAACGTTAGCTTAGCGTGCTAAAGTTATCCTGCAGTTCCATTGTGATTAAAGATGAAGGATAGTTTGATCTTTGCGTGTTTCTAACGTTGTTGGCTGCAGAATTACGTCACTGGGGGGGACGTGATGAAATAGTGAAAAGTAAAAATTTGGCTTTTATTGTCTAAGGGAGGTAAATAACATCAATGTTGTCTCAGCTGATTACAAAATATAGTGTTTTTTTTTATTTTTATATCAAATAGATACAATTTTTTTTTGTGGTAGGATTTTAAGCCAATAAAAAACTATTTTATTGTCCAAAAATTTAAATAATAAACCATTAGATTATGACAGATAATGATAGTGGATGTTCATTGTTCAGTCAGGTTTAACTCACTTAGTTATTTAAAAAAATGATAAACATATTCTCGCATGTTTTATTTACAATTGATTGATTTAATTTATTTCAGACATGTCAAATAAAATCAAAAAAAAAATTAAAAAGCACAAAAATACAATAAACAAAAAAAATGTTCAAATTATTTCACTAAAAAAAAAGAAAAAGTAAATTACATATATTCAATTGATATGCCTGAAAAGAAGTATGAAACGTATTTAACCCAACCCCCTTTTCCACAGCTCAGTAATTAATATTTATGAAATTAAATTAACTTCCTGTGTTCCTTGTAATCTCTCTATTTATACAATTTGCTGTACTATATTTTATGATACTATATTTGATATTTACAATCCAATCATTTTCCACACAATTTCAACATCGATTTGCTCATGAACATTCAAATGTTTTATGCGTTACATTTTTCTTGGCAGAAATCGGTTTCTATAACACCCCGTTAAACTAAACGACCACTTTACTTTAATGTGATGAGGAAGGGTTACAAATCTGTAGTATTAGACTGTCATATAATTGTTTGTATGTTTCTGTTATTGGGAGACATGTTTTCACACACAGGTCTGAATAACACACCTGCACAAACAGGAGCTATGGACATGCATTGATGGGGGGGTGTCAGAGGGGGGGCTGCTACACGGGGAGCGCTCCAGAGCTGTTGGGGGTTCGGTGCACCTCGGCAGTACTCTGGAAGTGACCTGACATGTCTCCAGCAACTTCCACAGTAAGCAGTCCTTCCTGGTGATCCACATCAGGACTTGAACCCTTGGTCTTGGTCTTGGGTACCGGCGACCCTCAGGTGCCCAACTCAAGTCCCTACAGACTGAGCGTCTGCCTTGGGTATAAATATATCTACTGTGTGAATACAAACATTATATGTAGGGTGATAACATGACTATGACTGATGTAGTATACGCTTTTCTGTTTACCTTCATGTTATCTGATTTCTCTTGTTGTCAAATATTTGCCTTGACCGCTTGCCCCCCTGCCAGACGGCTACACATTTTACTCCGTCTCCCAGGAGCGGATCATGGATGAAATGGACGAGGAAGCCAAGCTTCGGAGAACGCAGGGACCAAAGAACGGTGCCAACTGAGCCGCTTCGTGTCACCTTCTACTTTTTGGACTGTGTGTCTTTACTGCACTTAACTGAGAATCGACTTACATGGACACTGATGCCACTGAGTAATATTCCCTGGACGGTCAGCCCATTTTTCATGTTGAGACGGCACTGGAATTTATTTTTCCCTGATTGTTAAAGGGAGTTGTGTGGTTTGGCTGCTGACTTATGTGTCCAACTTATTTAAAGTGCAAGAGAGTAATCCTCTGACCCTCATTAGCTACCCCGACTATGAAGGACTTACAACACCTTCTCTGAAAAGTTTCCAAACCTGATTATGTGATTTGCAGTCGGTGCAAGAGGAGTATCCTAAATCCAGATAGTTTATGATGCCTAATCTATAGTTGCCTTTTAACAGCTGGGAATGAAGTGACACTGCTGAAAAAACAGATCAAGCTCTTAAAACACATTCATGTCGATATGATGATTTGTAAAATAAAAGTATTATGTATTTGATTTTATAAACAGTCATGTTTCTTTTTATTCATCAACACAAGAAATACAACAGTGACAAAAAAAAACATTCGTGTTTACTGTACAATTGCATTTATTGTTGTCGAAATTTGATACATGGAGTCTGATCTAACCACCAAATCTCAAAAGGTACAAATATAAAATAAGACATTGTCAGGGAAAGGCACAGATTTCAGCATGGCAGGACAGCAGCAGCTTCAGAAAGCAATACAATTATATCTATTTACATTCAAAATTTTGAGACCTCTTTGAATATATTACGAACTTTTGGAAACATTTTTTTTTTTTTTTTTTACAGGAGTTCCATTACCGGAAAAATTCAGTGTGAATTGTGAATATTTTGATAAGGCAACGTCTACACATTCACAGCTTGGACTGATCTCTGTCAAAAGCCCCATAATGCACTAGTTAAAAAAAAAAAAAAAAATCTTGGAGGGTTGATCTTCATTATTATGATCAGAAATGAACTGGAGAGAATAAGATCTGCTTCCATTAGGGGGGGAGGAAGGAACAGTAAATACACCTCAGCTCTCCCTCAGGTGAACACAGTCTCACCCACGTGTGATCGAGAACTGAAGTAGAATCGACTAAAGTGCACAAGGTGCTTGATCTATGGAACAAGCGACAAATAGGAAATCTGCTTGAGCGAAAATTAAAGTTTAGTTTACTCCTAACTCGTAAACATGATCTAAAAATGCACTCTACTATATACACATGTACAACAAACAGGAAAGCCAGTAGTTTAAAACCTAGGTTGATTTTGTACATCTAATCAATACAGAGAAATCATTTTAATTAGAAAATTCACGAGTGACGTCTCTGCTATGGTATGGCGTACCGTTGAATGCAGACTAACAGATTGAGTCTTTCTGCTGAAGAAAGTGCTACGCTAACAGACCTTTTGTTTCTTACTGAAGCATTGACATAGTATGTTTTTTTTTTTTTTTTAACAGAAACAGTTATCTCCATGTTGCACAAACTGCTCAGCTAAATGCAGCTAAACTCCTTCAGACCGAGTGTAAGAAATCTTCTCAGGTGTCGGAACAACTTCAGAAAATGATTTCATAAACGATAAATATTCATCGAAGTGTACAAAGCATCTAGATTGCTCTCTACGGCCCCTGGAAGGCGATGATCAGAGTGTATTCACTGTGCATTCAGCAGGTGCTGAGACATCTTCATATATATATATATGTATGTACACAAAACTACAGCAAGTAAAGATACAAGATTATCAGAAGTGTTGTCTTTGAACAACAGTCAGTAAAAAGTGTCCGAGCCTCACATTGACACACGGCAGTGAATCAGACAGGAAGGGAAACAGTAACTATTATTATTCTGTGTCAAAGTCATAGTCAGTGCAGCTCTCTGAAATATGATTTGACTGCGTTAAAGCAACAACGACAAAAAAACAAATCCCTCAGAGAAACATTGAAAAACATCCTGTGATGTGACATTTTTGCAGAGTTCTGTGACCGCACCAGTGGATCTGAAAGTTTTATTTACAAGAGAGCACAAAAAGAACTTAGTAGGTATTCTGTGCTCCAGCTGCAACAAATTCACCAGATGTGACCGAAAGAGGGCGGGGAAAAAAACTGGATTAGTTACAGTTCCTGTGTGGATCCAGCTTCACTGATGACAGCTCGTTTTTGGACATTGAGGTAATTGAACGGCCGGCGGAGAGAGAAGCCGTTTGCTGATCGGTGTGCCAGTGAAGAGTGTTCCTCTTGTGCGGGGTTTTTGACCACTGTCGTCACACTTCAGATGAGGTAGAAAAAATACAGCGTGCTTGGCTGAGTTTCTTACTGGAAAAACAAGAAGAAGAAAAAGTGAGAATCTTTATCGTCGAGTTTAACGAGGAAAAAAAAAAAAAGAGTAATGCTTCAATCTTCACTCACCATTCTACTAATGTCAGTGGCAAAGGTGACACCTTTGCTGGGTTTATCCTGGGATCCGCTGCTGCTGCCTCCGAGAGAGTTTCTCCTGATGATACCTGAGGAAAACAAAAACAACGGCACAAGCTTTAGAGAACTCATTTTGGGCGCCAAGAATTCTCGTGAAAAAAAAAATGGAGAAATGTGGATTTCTTCCTCACCCTGGAGTGGCAGTACGTCAAGGCGCTGCAGGCTGTTCCTGCGGGACGAGGGGAAGCCGCTCCCCTTGGAGAGGCGGCGCTGTCGGCTGGAGAGCATGGCGGCGGGAGAGACGATGCCCGGAGGAGGGATCTTCCCCATCTTCTCGTACAACTCCTCGATCTCCCTCTTCTGCGCGGCCTGCAGAGCCTGAACCTCGGTAAGGTGTCTGAGAGGGGACAAAAAAGAAACGAATGAGTTGTTTAGATACTAGGACGAGTCTCCATTTCCTGTTCAAAGCACCTCTCTGGTTCACTCTCTGTCACTTACTTCTCTCTGAGCTCCTGAAGCTCCACCAGCATGTCTTCATCATCGCTGTCGGAGTCGTCACTGCTCAGGTAGGGAGTGTTTCTGTTATACGTCATCATCCACAGGTGATGGAGGGCGTTGCTGTACTGCGGGCTGCCCACCGCTCCGTCCCACAGCCTCCCCTCCCCCGACTCCGCAGCCGTCACCGAGAGCCCGCTATCCGCCGACGTCCCCATCAGGCTCAGGCTGTGCGCCCTCCTTCTCGTCCTTCTCCTCATCCTCTGTCGCTCCCTTACATCCTCTTCTTCTTCTTCTTCCTCCTCGTCTTCCTCTTCCTCCTCCTCCTCCTCGTCTTCTTCTTCTCTGTCCTGCTCTTGTGTCTCCTGGCTCCCAGCCCATGCTGCGGCCCCGTCCACCTCCTGTTTGACCCCCGTCAGCCCTCTGTGGGGGTGCGGCTGAGGAGGGGACATGGTGAGGGAGGTGCCCATGCTCGTCTCGGACTCGCCCTGCTCCTCTGTGCTGCTCTCTGACTGGGTGCTGCCGCTGTCGGCGGGCTGAGGCGCAGCAGGTACGGCGGCCGCTGTCGCAGCAGGCGCAGGGATGTCCATGCTGGGCGTCACCTTGAAGCGCCCGACGGTGACCGGAGCGGACTGGACTCCTGTGAGAAAGAGAAAGAAAGAAGAAGGAGGAGTTAACACAAATTTAATCGTATATATATTTTAGATTTCTTTTATAAATACTGGAGACATTTTTTGCTTGCTCAGTTCCTTTTAGAAAATAAAAACTAATGTCGTGATGCATCCATATGTCTACAACTCAATAAAAGGACCACACAGTTTAATAATAACGAACCTGTTGAACCAAAAAATAATCATTTCTGTGGATACAAATTGCTGGATGTCCTCTGAATTAGATTGTTCGGGGGAAAAACGGGGACAAAATACATTTTTTACATGTTTTGATTTTTAAATGACATTGAAATAATTTCCATTTCCTTCATTTTGATGAGAAAAAGAACATCTACTACTAAAGAAACAAATCACATTGGTAAACATCCATTCTCTGAAGCTGTGTTTCTGCCTCTACTTACTTCTAGCCTCCAAGAATAAGAAGCTCTAACATCTGGATGTTGTATTTATATGAGTGACGGCCAATCATTGGCTCAGTGACACTGATTGTTCTCTAATCTGCTCAGAGGTGATTGATCATTGGAACAAAGCTTCAGCCTTTCCTGATTGCCCGGCTTTGATTATAATCTAATCATGTGTCTCTCTCTCTCTCTGTTTTCATTGTGCTGTTTCCTAAAATAGTAATCTCTCTGTACAAATGGAGCTTTACTTCATGGCTGTGATAGTCACTGATTGAGTTGTTTACTGGAGTCACATCACAGCTTGTTTCCACAGCGTTAGCTGAGAGTTTGAACATCTGAAGTCATTTACATTCTGTCCAGCTTTGGAATCAGTTTTTAAACCCCTCAAATAGAACTCTGTATTCTCTTTTGTGAAATGGTCGTTATTATCCATGCGCAGAGCTTTTCAGTGGAGTAATTCATCTTCATCATACTTCTTATTTATCCACTTACATGTGAAGTCAACATTTAAAATCTGAATGTGTGAGTTTTGCGTTTCCACTTGTCACAGTTCTGATTTATTTTCTCCAATGTATTCATCTTTGATTGTTTTGCTGCTGTGGTCTGAACCAGGTCTCTCTTGGCAATAGCACAGAGTATCTTAAATAAATAAATCAAACATCTGCAGACCAGGATTTTAAGAGCCTGCAGTGCCTCCGTCTGCCCACTGAGTGTCCTCCTAACAGCGAACAGACGCAGTGTCTGGGTCAGAGCCCGCTGAAACAGAGAGGCTCTGTTGACTGTGGGGCTCTAAACACTGACAGGTGTGGATGTGGGGAGGAGAGGCCAGTAAATGAGCGCGGCGGCTCCCTGATTGGTCGTTACCCGGTGGGTAGGGCCGCCATCACACCTACGTTTGTGTTGGTTTTTGAGTGGAACATTACATCCAGACTCGGTTACGCAACGGCTCCTGAGGCCCCGTTAATGGGGCGATAATGTCACCAAGGAGACGGAGTGGAGAAAGAGTGAGGGAAGTGAAAAACAAGGGAGAGACATCAGACCCAAAAAAAAAATCATAAAATGGAGCATAGGGAGAAGAAACATACAATGTTTGGCTGCTGATAAATGTGTGTATGTGTGTGTATACCACAAGCATGTGTGTGTGTGTGTGTGTTTGTTTGGGATACCTACAGTACATCAACATCACACAGTTATGTCATTTTCCAGTTCTCCCAGTACCTGGCTACTAACTTACACCACACTAGGTGTTTGTGGTCCGGTGACGGAGGTGAAAACAGTTTCAGCCACACGAGAACATAAACAGAAATCCTCGCTTTTATTTCCAAAAAGAAGTTTGTCCAATCCAGCAAACAAAGATGGATACCTTCTTGTTTTCATTTAGCTCAGTTACATTTTACTCTCCTTACCATGCTTAACCTTGTGAAAAGGCATCTGCTTTTAAAATATGTAAACGCAACTGCAGTCAGTCTTACATATAAGTGAAGCTCATGCCCCGCTACAGAAGTCCTGAGCAGGTTTACATCCACTCATTTTATTTTACTCAATGTTTTTGTGATAACGAGTACATTTTCGAGTACGGGTTTTTTCCAAGATCTCGTCTTAATTATCTTATTATCTCGGGATAAAAATGCTGCTTTGTGCAATATAAAAAGTTTATTTCTTGACCTCAAGAAAATGATTGAAATTAACTAAATACCATGGAAAAACTGAGAAAAATAAAATGTACACATGCATGTCCTCATAGGGCTTCCATACAGTACTGATCCCCCTCCCTATCCTATGTTCCTCCTTCCTCATTTGGCATCTTTTGTCTTTCTTGTGTTCTTCATTTCTGTTCGATGAGAAAGAAATAATTGTATTAAGATCTTACCAGATTCAGTAGAAGCAGCTTTTGGTTTTGGAGTACTGGTGTGCATCTCGGGTATAGCGGGACGAATTTGTGTGCTGAAGGATGATAACTGTAAAGGAAGAACAACAATATTAGAGTTCATGTTGCAGGACATCAGAATCTGAAGGAGGTTTAAACACAACAGGAATTTGACTTGATGTCATTGGTGCTTTAAAGTAAAGTAAAAAAAAGAACTAAAGTAATTAGCTGCTGCCAAGAAACTTCTCTTAACAAATGTATTTTTAAATTCTATGATTTGGATATCAATATTATTATATTTAGAGGGCCATATATGGAGGGTCATCATTTTTGTGTCGGAGTAATCCCCAATGACCACAATGAGCTATGATCTCAGACTTAGCTACATCAGTATCTTCTTTTAAATCACTTTTAAAAACACATTTTTATCATTTTTATTATCATCCTTGTTCCATTCAGGATGTTTTATTTGTTTTACTGTTAACTTTAGCCAATCTCTGTCTCAGTTGTTTCCCTTTTCTCTGTTAATTGGATGATTGCTGCACTGTTGTTTTATTTTTCATGCTTTTAATAGGATTTCATTGTTGTGTTACCTACTGTTGGGATTTTTTCTTTTTTCTGTAAAGCACTTTGTGACGTTGGTTTTGATAAGTGCTTTATAAATCAACTTTATTATTATTATTATTATAAAAGGTGCACTGGTGAGTACGTGATTAGAAAAAGGTAGATAGGCATATCCCTATATAATATTATTTCAGAAAAGTGCAAACCCTGAGTAAGAATCTTTAAATGGATTGCTCTGTCCAAACAACCCCCAAAATTGTATTGAACATGCTGACACAGGTGAGTAGGTGGTACTTTGACCAGGACAAAATACTCATATGGTTAATCTGTCTGTTATTCAATATTTAAATGGTAATTATTTTGTCACTTATTCGCATGTACATCATTTTTAAGTCATTTTAACAGAGAGAAAATCAGTTTAAAAAAGTAGCCAAAGGATGCTTACAGTGTTTTCTGGGCTCTCTGGGGGAGACGGAGACAGATCTGACGAGGAGTTTGAACTGGAAACATCTGATTTGGGTTCAGACTGAGCTTGAACCATTGCTGAGAATGGAGCTGGATAACTCTGGGCACCGTCCTCCCTGGTCATGCTTGTCGTACTGGAGAATCCAACCTGCTGCGGAGGCTCCTGAGGAACCAGAGGAGGAGTGGAGGGCATGGAGGGTGGAGAAACCTGATACATCCAGGCCGGATGAGCGCTCTGGGGGTAGCCGTCAACTTGGGGCGTACTCTCAGGGCTGTGGTAGATGTTCCCTTGTGCTGCAGGGTAGTGGGCCTCTACTGGTGAGGTCTGGTAATGCTGGGGGTAGACGGAGGGGTAACCCGGCTGAGGGTTCATGTGACTAGGCAGCTGTGGGTGGAAGCCTGGGAAGGAGGGCATCCCCTGGGCTGAGTGACTCGTAGGAGGGATGAAAGACTGCGCCATGCTCATCGCCATGGAGATGACATTTGCTAAGGAAAACAGCGGCTGCGTGTGAGGGGGCCACATGTTGGGGTGCTGGGGGCCCGGTGGGGACATGTTGACACCCTCGTTGCTTAAAGGGCTTGGGGTCTCAGTCAGAGGACTTGGAGAACCAGGTAGAGGGGAGGGGATGGAGGGGAAGGTGGGGTTACTGGCTACACGTGTGAGAGGGGGGTGGAGGGCTGGTTTGGGGGAACCAGGAGAGCCCGGGTACGGGAATGGGAAGTGACTGTGGCCCATGTAGGGCAGGTGGTAGTGCTGGTGGTGAGGCAGGAGGGATGCAGGGTTGTGGTGGTGCTGATAATGGAGTGGAGACCCTGGAAGACAGAGATAAGAAACCGTTTTTAATGTTACTGTAGTTTGAGCAAAGAAGACGTAGCCAGTTGTTTTGTAAAGTGAAGCAAATGTAGGAGTCATAGAGCTCTTTTGGAATCCAATATGGCCGTAACCATATGGGAATTGCTGACTCTATCAAACTTTTAGTCACCTTAACGACAGGCAAAAGGCGCTTGGTTATGACATGCAATGATGGAAGTCGCTGTGTTGAAAAGGCTGACTCCAAGCAACTGACACTAAATCTAGAAGAGGGCAAAGAGGTGGAGTTGGGACGGGCCGAATGTATATCTTGGTTGCTCAAAGACGACATCTTGCTCGTCTGGTTCGTCATCTAGCTTATGCTAAACAATAACAACAACATGAACGAAGCTGACAGTTCAAGGTTAGTAATAGAGTTAGGCTAACGTGAAGACGGCATTCTGGTAAACAGCTTCAACACGACCTCCTCAAAACATATGAGTTGAAAAAATAAATAAACTAACTGTGCAGTTAGAAAGAACTATCTATAAAGAACAAAAAAGGCTGTAATTTTTGTGTAAAAAATGATGTCTTAATATGGGCTATAATGGGGATTTCTTCATTTTGGAGCAGCCTCAAGTGGACAGTTGAGGGAGTGCAGCTTTTTTGAAATTCTGCATTTGAATCATTTTTAAAAATGAAAGGTTGTCGCTTGGTGGTCTTTCAAATGGCCAGAAGGAGGCAACTCCACAAGCTGCAGTAGGAAGTTGAATTATAGAAAACCAAATGGGATAATGACCCTACTTCTCACTTGATTTACTTTCTCTGTAAACATTTTCCAAATGACTTTAAGAGTTCTGTCACTACTTCCAAGTCCTCTTCAATGCAGCATGATATTATTTCTGCAAGTCATGATCCAATTTAGAGCAAAATCAAGAAATTGGTGACAAAATAACAAAACAAAAATGCAAATTCAAGGCTTCAAAAGGAGTGTCCACAAACTAACAAGTGACAAACAATTTTTCTGTTGTTTTTTGTATTAACTCCCTCAACCCTACAGCACAGTCTCAGTGGGATACTGTCCAGAGGTTTGCACAGATAAATTAGATAATTAATTCTTCCTCGCTCAGGTTTTGGACGATTCTTTCTACAGCGCCTTGCCAAAACGTTTGTCATCTGGAGCACTAATCGTTCTCGTATTTACAAATGATTGGCTTCTCAGTTGAACAAAGGTGTTTTTGTTTTAAGGAGTAATTGCATTCAAACAGTTGCACACATGGTTGCCAGGGATTGAGCATCATTGGAGCGATTGAGGATGTTTTGTATAACCTAATGAGGATTTTAAATGGAACACACGTGTGTGTTTAGACCAATGTTTGGGTTTTGATTGTGAGATTAAAGCAGTCAGGATTGCTTCACAACTCCTTTGGGGAAAAGTTGAGGAAGCCAAAGTCCTATCCGCATCCACTGATTTGACATTTACCTCAACAATGGCTCCACAGTTAAGAAAGAACCACACCTCCTGATGTTGATGATGCAAAACAGGCTCTAGTTTTTTCCATGCCGACGGAAACAGTCCGTGTGGAGGGCAGGTGGCCAAGAGGCATTGCGAAAGCGACCATGCGGTGGACTACCAGCAGTGAGGGGGACACAAGACAAGAGGGGATGGGGATGTTCTTATGGCTGAAGAGGCTGGAACAAGGGGGGGCATTTGGAAGATACGTGTGTTCTTTAATTGACTTCAAATGCTCCCTCTGTGGGGGAGAAGACTTTTTTAAAGGGGTGGGATGCTTTCTCGGAAAAAAAATTCTGGAGGAGTTTGTTCTGGCAAACAGATGTTGCCCGCCTATCACAGAACTGGAAGAACAGCTCATGTGTTACAGTGACAGCATTCACAGCTCCCTAAAAGCTAGAAAGCAGCCTTCAGGTGAGGTAATTACCCAAGAGGCCCCGGCTCCAGAGCAGAGACAGATGAAGGCTTTGAGGTGTGGGATGGCGAATGGCGCCATGCGAATGTCTGAACAATACCGAAAAACGGGCCTCGAGAAGAGGAGGGGGTGGGGGAGTTTATGAGGTAGCTGAGCTTTGCGCGGACTTATTCTTTGCCAGAGGTCTGTAACAATTTTTTCACCGAGCTGAAACGGTAAACAATGCTCGGCCTCTTTGCGTAGGGACTGGGAGGAGGAGGAGGAGGAGAGGGCGGAGGGGCTTTTTACCTGGGGTGTTGTTGAAAGACTGTGAGCGTAATAGAGGTCGCCCAGGTGAAGTCATGTCTGCAGCGAAGACGTCTCCAATGGGGAACTGGGGGGAGCCACGTGCAGCTACGTTTGGGTTAAGAGCTCCAAAGTCTAATGACGAGACACACATGCATGAGTGGACGCACGTGCACAAATGTCAATACACACATGCAATGATTGAAGCAAAATGAAGATGCAACAAACAAGATGAAGGTTAATGTGACATGCTGTGAGAATAACATTCTTTTAACACACTACATGTTACTTTGTGAGTCTAAAGCGTTCACAAGGGGCCATTCATTCACTTAATCACATCACTGTTTAATCTTCTCAAGCAGAAAAATATCCCTCTAATGGGTGAAATGGAGTTAATCAGACCAGATGTGAGACTTACCCGGTAGTGATGAGGAGGAGTTGGTTCGAGGCAGGGCGTGACTGTGCAGATTGGGCTGCAAGAGAGAACATAAAGATGAGAATGTTTATTTGAGTTAAAGTGATTTTTAAACCATGCTACCATTCAGCTGCAGACATCGGTGAGTCTAGGGTCTGTTGGAGCCCTAGGCAAAAGTTATTTCAGGGGGTCCTCCCACCAACACTTCCTGTCTCTCTTCAGCTGTACAGTAGAAAAAAGGCAGAAATGGCCCCAAAAACTCACTTAAAAGAAAGACAAAGAAACGCATGAAACGCCCCTTTAAGCAATGAGCTATAACACGGGATGTAGGTGACCCTGAAGCCTGACCTCAGGTATGTGAATATTGCTTGTCAGTGTAGTATATTTTGTATTAAGTGGACAATAAAGTCAAGACTAACACAGCTGTAAAACATGTACTGGTGATTTATGAAGAACTGTTTCCACAATAAATCCAAAGTTATTGACCAATTAATGTGGCAATTATTATGTCTTTGTACATTTCACAGAAAGCCATTTAACCTCGTAATGTTAACAACTAGCTGCTGTAATCTGACTCCATCTGCAAAAAGTGAGAGGCAAAGAAACTGGGAAGTCTTCTCTGCTGGTTTATTCGGCCTCAGGGAAGTCAGGCTGACAGTGGGGTAGATTGTGAATAATAGTTAACAGCTTTTAAAGAGATTGCAGTTAAAACATTTTACTGACATTCATGGTCCCAAGAGGATGCACCAAATAAAACAGGGTACATCTTACTCTTTATTATCGTATTTACAGAAAACACATATTTTGTCTTATTCTACTCATGTGCACTGTTTTCATATCTTTGCATTTTCAACAGGAATGTGTTTCAAATGTTTCATTTAACTGACGAGACTATGGATGTAAAATGGGATTGTTGTTGACCCCAGCCAAATCCATCTTTGTGCTTCGTTTACATCAAATTATGAAATAAAAAATCCTAATGACTCTTGTAATACCCTGACTTTACTCTAGTGCTACCAGCAGGGCAAAATGTTCAATCGTCCTGCAAAACAGCTCAACATTTTCTCAACAGTTTGGCACATCTGTGTTGTGTAAAAATGCCAACAAGCCAAAGAAAAGCTGAGGTAGGCAACGTTGAAGAAACTGAAGCAGGCCTGGTGCTAGATTTCTTTTAAGTAGCTACTTAGAAAAATGCTTCTGTCACTCCCTCCAAACCACATTGTTCTCGCCAAACGCATCTGACAAACTATCTTTGCTGTTCTTGAAGGACTAGCCTGCTAGCTTTAGCTTGGCTCACCCATGATGAGTACAGTGTGTGTGTGCAGCTAGGCAGAGAAGATATTTCACCCCTCTTTCAAATTAATTTCCAATAGAGTGTTTGGATGGGGTGCCCGGCTTCAGTCCCAAACACTTTTACTTTTATTTATTGGTTGCCGTTGGGATTTAGAGCATCTATCTAATTACAGCTTTACAGCAAGCATGGCTACATATTAGCTCGACTGTTTATAAGCGATGGGTAAAGTCCAAAAGCATCAGCTAGACGAGCATCTCTTTCCAGGGACTCAAGCTATAATCATACACTCTGTCTCTTTCCAAATAACTCTCAGAGAAGTACCCAACCTCCGAGGGATATCAGTCAGAAAGTAATGATAAACAGACGAGACTCTTGTGGGTTTTCATCTGCAAGCTTAACTGGCTTGGTCTGTGCAGTGCTGGGAAGAGCAGCCATAATGGTTCTGTGGGAGTTGATGCCTGACTCGCTTTCATCAGGTGCTGGAGTGAAGCCAGGAGAGAATTGTGGTTGATTTGTGGTTTTTGGAAAGACGCTGAGCAAGGTAGAGGTTTATTCATTTGTTTTTTTTTCTCAATCATTTCTGAGCATCTTTTATCTTCTAACTGGCGGGAACAAGGAGATTTTGGTCTGTGCGTTCTATAAAATGGAACATGTACCGGCAGAGAACAGACACTTCTTTCTCTTAAACTGTGTCTGACGAGGCATTAGCTCATATCTTGTACAATGTGGCACCACCTCCTGGAAGACTTCACTTAACAGTTTCACAGAATCTTTATTCAGAAAAACGGCGTCATGAATCCAACCATCAATCGTTTTTATCCGTTCATTGTGGGCACAGACACTGGAAAGTTCATTATGGTGTTGTTAAGGACTGGAAAGCATTTGAGGGAACAAATACATGTAATTAAAAAAAAAAAAGGAGGCATATGAGAGTATGTTTCCACAAATCACAGGGACTTTATGACATTAGTGCTTTTAGTAACATAATGTTCTAAGTGAAAGCACTACCTCAGGTGGCACAGGAACACTTAACCTTCTGTCTTTCAGGGCGAGTCTCCTGAGGGATGTGGACAGCGTGGAAAGCACTCCGCTGAGGTTTTTTTTATTTCCAGTGGAGGAAGCTCGACTGTACAGCTTCCCATTTCCACCAGATTTATAGTCCTGGCTTAGATAAGAGACACACTATAGCTGGTGTAATTTATGATGATCAGACAGGAACATCTAAGGTACATCCTTTGTTCTCAGCTAACACCGCTGAGATGTGGATGACCAGAAGAGACGCAGGTAATTTTACTGACCTGCGAAGAAGACAAAGAGTTCACCCCGTTGTGGAAAGCGGGCTGGGGATATCGGTGCCCGCCTGGGTGGACCAGCTGCTCATTGGCCATCAGAGACTCGGCCCGTTTGATGATGTCGCCCATGCGATGGATGAAGCCCTCCTTCTCTGACGGCAGGATGAACTCATTGTGCACCTTGGGAGACGAAAAAAAGGACAATGATGAAATTGGTGAAATGACAGACCATGACTTTAGACATCGTTTTAAAAGAAAGTGTAAAAATTGTGTGTAGTAAAGCAGAAAAATGCTCCCCTTGAGGAGAATTTGATGAATTATTAGATGACTCAGATTGTATAAACCATGAAATCGCTTAACATTGCAATTTGCTTTGGTTGACATTTGTTTTTTTTAAGAGAACTTTCTCCACAGCTATTTGATAACCCACCACAAATTTGCCCCGAGTACTCCCACCGTGGATGAACCGTATTAACTAAACCTCTTACTTTTCCATCTTTTGACCAAATGAGGCCCAATTGGTTGGATTGGGTTTGAATATCTGCAAAATCAAAAAACACCTCAATGTTCCTCAGCTTTTCTTTGTTTGGAAAACACTTTTTTGTTTTTTTATTCATGGTCATTGTTTGAATTCATGCTAATCCACATCCTCAATAAAAACTGCAAATACTAAACCATCTACTGCACCTCTTGTATATGGAACAACCTGATGCCTAACATTATTTATCTTACTTGCATTGCCCGCTACATTGCACTCTTGTCTCCTTTCTTGGAGTGTTGTTGTTGTGTTTTGCAAATCATAAATGGTTAATACATATTGGTATCCATAGGCCTGTACAGTATGTAATAGTTTTTGGTTTGAGTGTGTAAGTGTTTGTGCTACCTTTCTCTAACTCGTCCTTGTTTTCAATGTGGTATGACAATCTGTGAGTCTGGACTTTGAGATTAATGTTAGACCAGAGTCACTCCCTTGTTTGTGACCACATACTCGAGCTGTATCCTGATTCTAAAATCTGTATCTGCATGCATCATAGTAACTATAGTAACTGAATTGATCAAGTGGAGAGAAACAAAAGTACAGTATTTCACATACTATGGGTGGGGGCTTTTTTTCCTTTATTTTATAGGCCAGCTGAAGACAGACTGGAAATGTGTGGAAAGAGAGAGAGTGAAGGGGATGACATGGCACCAAACTGTGTCAGGAACCTAAAAGCAGTGTGACGAGGACTGTGGCCTAGATTGATTTGTTGCTGTTCTGAAGAGTACTTGACATGCAGTACTTGTTTTCAACTGGTGTGCCCATCTATGAAACCTAACCGACGACCGAAACAAACACCCAGCCCTCCTCAGCTAACGCTTATTCTTAGGAAGAAGAACATAAATCTTGTCTTTTAAATCCACAGTACAGACGTTTACAGGAGGAGCTTGTGAGCTTTGCATTTTCATGCCTGTTCTAAATGTTGTTGGTAATTGTGGCTTGTGGCGCACCGACTGTTTCCATTCAGCGTGGCATAATTCAGCACATTTTCAACCTCGTTCTGAGAACTGGGGGGGCGGGGTGGGGTGGGGGGGAGGGGGGCTGTTTAGATGCCATGTGCCCCACGCTTTGGACATACAGTGTAAACAAAAGCCCACTGTGCTTGAGGAGACGGAAAACAGAACACTCAAGTGCACACGCTGACTCATCAAACAGGCTCATGTATGTGCACCACCTCTGTGTTTTAATAAAGACAATAAGAGGAGGATAGGCTGACTTCCTGTGTCACTCACTTCTCTAAAAGTTAGATATATTATCATCCAGATTTAGGATGCTGCTAACTGGGAGAAGTCTGAGTCATGAGGACGCTGCGCTCAGATAGAGCTATCTTATCAGCTGACAGGATGAGATCATTTTATAATTTCTGAACAAATCCTTCAATGTGCAAGAAGGTCCAGTCTCTAAAGAGGACTGATTAGTTACATTGTTTACCCCTGGGTGACTTCAGAAAATCATTGTATTCCTCATATCAGTATTATATACATTAAAGAAGTAGCTCTTAACCCCAAACTCCATGCTCATTATATTTACACAAATCCATCAAAAGGAAAAAGTAGAGATGTTTTTGTGCATGAACATGTGTCTTAAATCACTGTGACATGTTTTTTTTATCTTTAAATGACTGAATGAAGTGTCTTCTGTTTGGCTGCAGGGCATGAACATGTAACCATGCACCAATCTGTGGGGGTCACAACATTAAGAGAATACCAAATAACATGTCGAAATTTAGTCGACACCGTTTCATTCAGGACGTCTTCCCTCTCATCTTCAGCGCAATTAAAAACACATTTTAAGAAATATGCTTTCTCCTTCAAATTAAAAGCATTAATATGAATACAAAACCCATTTACACTCAGTTAGTGTGGTATGACCCGTAGCTCTTGTAACTCTTGCTGGCTAACATTAGGAAACTGTGTACTTTTTTTTTTTACAACAGTTTAGAAAAAATGTTAAATGTTTAATAGACATTATTGTGTACTGACCATCAGTTTCCGGACTTGGTGGTTTTTCTCTCCTTGTAATAATGTCTAGCCAAGGTTACAAAGGCTTATTTTAAATCTTGGAGACCAGATTGTATGTTGTTGGTTAATGGTTAAAGTAACAACTGTTGTCCCCTTTGTGTCCATACAACAATTGGACATAATGATGCAGCTAGTGTGACTTTCTCCATGAACTTGTTTTGTTGCATTAATCCAGATTTTGATCCTGAAGTATTTTACTAAAGGATTGTGGTGCTCCTTGTTGTTTGAGAGCCATTTGGCCAGATGAGAGGGTAATCTAAATAATTGTTGCATGGCCCTATCAGGGGTGTAAACTTCTGCCAACTCAACCATTTCTTTTACCTTCACCAGGGAGGTTAAGGCTTTGTCTTGCAGTTTGTTTGACTGTTTGTCTGCAGGATAGCTCAACGACAAGTGGACCAAATTGGATGAAACTTGGTGGAAATGTAAAGCATGGGATGAGGAAGAACCCCTAAAAGTTTGAACTGGGCCTCTCAAATTACAGCAATAACAGTGGATAGTAATATTGTGGCTGAACTTGCCAATTTGCAAATTATGGAAGAGGCGACTATTGGCCTTGGTGAAGGTCTGTGTTCTCCATGTTCACTTTTAGTTCTGTTGCTGTACCCTACAGATGATTTGTACTACATAATAAAATGTGAATATAACTTCCTGACTCTATCAGCACTTCCTTCACAGTTTAACATTTTTTTAATCCTTCTAGATAAGAAGCTTAAACCGAGATCTGGTCAATGTTTACTTGGTCCTTATCTAATTTTCACAGAAACTCAATCCCACTCAGAGCTAAAGTAAATACCTTTGTAAGAACAACAGATGCCCCGATGGAAGTGTTTTATGTCCACACTTTAATGTTGTACCTGTTGATCATTGTCAGGACGGTGTCTTTGTACCCACTAATGACTCACCATGACAGCAGCGATGTCTTCAGGGTTATCACCGTCCAGGTCAAACTTGAAGGTCACCATCTTGTCGTTGTGTGTCTGCAGCTGACACTCCACCACGCGGTCCACTTTATCAGAGAGCTGCAGAGAGGGACAGGGATCAATGAGGAGCGGTGACAAGTGTTTGTTTACCTTCTGAACCACAAGTCAAACACAGGACGGACAATGCAGGTTGTCCAAACATGAAGCTGTGTGAGTCTACTGTCTTTTTCTGTGTCATGATACAAATGCAGTGTTTGCGTCACATGTGGTTATGCATGATCTGTTTGTCTCGGTCTCCAGTGCAAACAAACTGCACCGAAAGACCTCAGAGTGTCCAGATCAGATGAGAAATGAGCTGTGGTTACCGGGCGGGAAAAGGACAGCACAGATACGGATAGCGTTGTGTAATCAGGGCGAGGCTTTATAACTCAATCATAACTAAGATGACCATGAAATCAATCATTTCACTGAACCCAGCTGTTTTCTGATTTATTTGTTTATGATGTGCTCGAATCAGCTTGCAGTGATGCAACGACGCAAAAAAAAAAAAACGTTTTGATTTATTTTACCCCTGTGATGCGGAGCCTCGACCGAGCCCTCCTCCTGAACAGCTTGGCAGCTGTTCGTCTGGCAGCTGTTTTCTCGCTCTTCTCCGATAGGCCCTCGTAGCCGTCGCTCAAACTCGAAGTCACATCGGAGGCGTAGCTGCAAAAAGAAAACAAAACATGCCTGTGGTCAGAAAAAAGACGGCCTAAAAAACCCATCAAACATTTTTTCAAAGCGAGTCGTTCAACAGACTCATGGAAGGGATCAAAAATAATCAATGATGGCTGATTTTCCACACAACGCAGACATTAATAAAGATAATAAACATCACTCTGAAGTGTCAAAGCGGCATGTCTCACAGCTAAGTTAAACAATACAGTTCAAAGAGGCCTGTCTATATACGAGGCTGGTGATCCATGTGATGTCTTGTATTTATACAATGATCGGGTTTTAGGTTTCTGAGAAGCGGAGAAACATTCAGCATGTTTTATAAAAAGCTTTGGTTCGGGCTAATTGCGTCTCCCGGGAGCCTGTGGTCACAGACCCCCCCCCCCCCCCCCCCCCCCCCTCCTCCGTCCACAGGCTGCAAAACATTTACAGGCCGCATTTACAGGAAGACCGGACAGCGGGAACGCCTGTCTCGATTTAGAAAAACTCAAACTCCCGGGGTTACTTCAGTTTAAAGTAAAAATTGTTTCAGGTCGTTAAACACAGCGAACATGGAAATGAGACTAATAAGTCGGACGAAACATTCATGTTTGTTTCGCAAGTGAAGCACATGTTGAGCAACGAAATATCTGCTCATTAGTAATCCAACACTCTCTTTGATGAAACATTGCGCAACCAGGATCATTGTTTGAATAATGTAGAGTGAATCCTACTTAAGAAGAAGATAAACTTTATCAATCCTGCAAGAGGAGATTCAGTTGTTGAACATGCTGCACACACACACACACACACACACACACACACACACAGGCTGAAATACACACACATGATCTTATGGACATGCAGTGAAGGGGAGATGTCAGAGTGAGGGGGCTGCACACAGTGGGCGCTCCTGAGCTGGTGGTGGAGGGGCTCGGTTCCTAACTCAGGGGGAACCTTGCCAGTGCTCAGGAAGTGATCTGGCACCTCTCAAGCGACCAGACCAGTTTCCAGACTTGATCCGCACCAGGACTTGAAACGACGATCCCCCCCCCGGTTCCAAACCCACGTCCCTACAGACTGATCTACTGCTGCACCAGAAGAACTGTCACATCAAACTCACTAACTATTACAGACTACATCTGCCTGTCACCCAATAGAAAACATGCTTTCAATTTAAAGATAAGGCAACAAAATACATTTAACAAACATAAGTGAGCCCAGATAACGAGCCTGTTATTATGACACAGGCAAACTATTTCTATCGTCCACTTGCAGCTCTGACACCCGAGGGATAAATCGCCCCCCCCCCCCCCGAAATCCCACCAACACAGACAACATGGAAAACAGGGCCTCCAACACAACATGAGAGACCCCGTCGTCACAGAAAGAAACCTGCGAGGGGGTCCATTCTGTTTCCCTGCAATGAAAAACACAGACGAGGCCTGTCGATCGCCTCCGGCTTGTTGTGACAGACCCACACAGATGTGAGAGGAGGAAGAGGGGGGAGGAGTTAGAGAGGGAAGACCTGACGCGTCTACCGGATCAACATTGATTTTCAGTTCTCCCACTTAAAATAAAGACAGGACTATTGACCGTCTTTGTTCCTTGGGTGTGAAAAACAAAACAAAACAAAAAAAGAACAGAGTGAGGAGAAAAGGAGGGCTGAAGATCATTACCTTTCCACGGGGGAGTTGAAGCCGCTCTGGGGCCCTGAGTTGCCACGTTCAATGTTGCTGGAAACAGCAATACTCTATGAATAAAAGAAGGGAGGATACGGTAATGTCAACGTGTATAAAGACTTCCATTGATTGCTTTTAAAGTCCTCAGTAAAAGATAGCAGCCAGGAAACATTTCCACCATAATGATTTACACACGCGAAAAAGTCCCTGATATCATCCACACAAAATATTCTGTTTTTTTTTTTTCTTACTGCAGCTTTACTTTTGCATAAACCATGAAAACCCTCGATCTGCCGATTTGCTTCAGTTGACATTTTTTTTTTTTTTTTTTTTGTGAAATGTCTTCACAAGTATTTTAAAGACTGCCACGAATTACGGCGCCAATATTCCCATCCCCGTCTCGGTCAACTGTATTGACTATTGTGATCTTCTTACGTCAGTTAATAAATCGCTCCATATATTTTTTTTATTGGACATGTGTTATAGATGTATTATATAATGAAGGCCTATTCATGGACAGACATGGGAAATTAGCATTAGCTTTAAATGCTGCGGTGCGGTGCATTGTAAAATTGTTGTTCAGTTCTCCATGTTTACTGAATCTGTCCCTGACAAATAAAGCAGAGAAAGCAAAGAAAGAACACGTTTTTAAAGATCTTAACAATGTTTTTACCAAATTCTAAAGTCAATGTCTGTCTCCTAAAGTCAATACGGGGAAATCGCTCATTAACATCTTACGTCAAACAGATGCTCTACATCTTTTATAACACATGCTTGTCAAAGTTGCAGGGATTATTGACTTTAGATATTTATATCTCAGCAGTGGTTGAACATGTTTCTTCCATCTAAAAAGCATTCTTTTAGACATTATTTTTTGGGCCTTTTTGCCTTCATTACACAGGACAGCTGAAGAGAGACAGGAAGTGTTTGGAGGAGAGAGTGGGGGTAGACATGGAGCAAAGGGCAAAGGTCGGATTTGAACCCGTGGCTGCTGATACGAAGAGGCGGTAGTCTGTACATGGGGAGCGCAACATAACCGCTAGGCTAAATGGCATCCCACTAAAATGCATTTTTAAGGTCTTCTCTTATTTTAGATATCTTGTTACCAGTGATCATGTGAGTGACAGCAGGAACATGTGTTTGATCTTTTTTGTTTGGAGTGCTAATTAGCCAATGATAGCAGCTGTTCCTATACATTGTTTGCATAACTCTCTCTCTCTGCTAACTGTGTATTAGAGCGAGTGACGTTAATGCAGCAGGTCTCGTAAAGTCGTTCTCTCGTCCCTTCCCGCCTCTCCCTGCGCTCTGCACTTCGATAACAAGCTCCTCGTTATCAAGGCCACTCACCGAGGGAAAGCGGAGGGCCGGGATGGGGAGGCAGTTAGCAGCGGGGGGGTCGTGGTGCTTGGTGGGAGGGGTCACGGGCGAGTTGAAGCTGCCGGCCTCCAGCGGATCCTGAAGCCCAGAGGAGCTCTGATAGCCGTCTGTCTCGCAGTCAGCTGTTTAAACAAAGGATAGAAAACTATAAGCATGTGACCGACTGAGGCCCCAATGACTGACACAAACAGTACTGCACACACACACACACACACACACACACACACTTAAAGACCCCAAACTGAGAGCCACCACACACACAAACACAGACTCAATAAAAGCTGTGGGTTAGCATTGCTCTGGAGACACAGGAGAGGCTGAATTATGAGCAAAGACCACTAAAAAATGAATTTATAAGGCTGTTCTTTTACATGTTTTACACACCATGAGACTTACGCGGGCTGAATAATTCAGTTATCTACAGTTTCACATTTCGCTGTAAGCCTCCCATGTGCTCTGAAGTCTGAACAGTTTCCTGTGCGGTTAAATTGGACAGATAGAGATTTTTTTTCCTCCAGAATTTATGATGAGATGTCGAAAAACAAAAACAGAAACAAAATTCAGCCCGGAGGTTTCAAAAGCTGAGATTAATATTTCAAGAAAAACAAAGCTGGATGAGATTCTTCATCAGGAAACGCAACTGACTGACAACTGTACGGGACGAGATCAAGAAATAAGACAAAACCGCTCTCTCCACAGGGGGCGCCAAAATCGACACAAACCAAAAGATCCTCACTGAAGCTTTAAGTTTACAATCTAAATTTGAAGATTATTTTATGGTAATTGATGCTACTGTTTTGTTCATATTATCCAAGTGGTTTAAAGGGGTTTAATAGGCCTTAAGGTTTCAGATATTTAACTTCATATTAAAACTATGAACACTGGAGACGAGGGGAACGACCTTCAGCTCTTCATGTTGTGTGGTGTTACATTTGGTGGCTCACAGTTAGCAGAGGACAAGCTGTTGTGGCGGATGTGGAAGTGCTGGTCCGCCTCGGGCTCCTCTGGCTCCGCGGGGTAGTTGGAGCTGACCCCAGAGTCCACAGAGCTGGTGACGGGGGACAGGAGGGGCGTCGGAGGCGTGAAAGCCGGGACGGGAGACCCCGCCGCGGAAACATCACCGACTTTAGCCGACGGCGCCTGAAGCTCTAGTTCCTCTTCCAGGGCTTCCTGCTCCTGCTTCTTCTTCCTCTCCTCCGCCTGCCGCCTCAGCTTCTCCCTCTGCCTCTTGATGGCCGTCACCCTGTCCCGTATGGCCTTGGCCACGAGCTTGAAGTCTGCCTCGCACACAAACCCGAGCACCACCTGTATAACGAGACACAGAAAATGTCAGGGCACAACATAAACACGTCCCGCTCCAGGATGTGGAACATGCAGACAATCGACGCAGGTCTGTCGCACTCGCTTAACCTGCTCGTGCACGCTGTGACATAAGCAACCCTCTGATATAACAAAGCTTTAATGCAAACACAGGATTTGATAACTAAAGAATATGGAATGCATTCTTCAGCCTCTAGTGACACCCAGTACAGAAAAGTGGGTCACTCAGTCCCAGGCTGCCTGTCAACACGTAGTCAGATTACAGCAGACTGGCAGGACTTGATGTCCCCCCGCTGATACCGAATTTGATCTTGATGAAAACTACCACAAAGAGATAAACAAGTAAGGAATTGTGGCATTCATTTTCATTAAAAGTGACCTCTGCGGAGGACACCAGGGCCTGTTTCGTAACAAGCAAGAGGGCCATTATATTATTAAAGACGTGACCCATGCCGCTTCCTGAGACACGCTCTCACATTTCCAACGGCTGATGATTAAATGTTGAGCCGTGCCCTTGACACACTCCGGCAAGGCGTTCTCTTCCAACTCTCAAAGCAGTAAAACGATGCATAGTGATGCTCGGTGCATTAGCGAGGCTGCGTTCACCGTCTGGGGTCAAGGGTCAAAAGACACATAACAAAGAGAGATTTGTGTTTATCACTAATAATCACAGTCTCCTTATTTAAGAGCTAAATAAAGTGCCATCTTTCATCAGACCTTGTTCCCTTTCCTTCAAAGGAGACTTTTGTTTCAGGAGGAATTAAGGTGCCACACTAAGAGCGTTGGTGTCAACTCCATATCCAGTCAGGCTTTCCCCCGGGAAACCCATAAAAAGCAATCATCATTAATCAAGATCATGACACAGAGAACAATGCCGGACTGGCTGATGTCACCTCGATCTCTTGATTTCCTCACTACAGGCTGCTAAAACAGCCGTTTTCACACAAATCTCCTTAACATTTTCAAGAAATCTTTCATGGTGAGCTGCATTTGTGAACACACACAGACAAATATTTCACCCTGACTTTACCCTGACTTTTTTTATCTGCCGTTCTTTAGTAAAAATTTCCACAAGAAGTCAGGGGGAGCCGATGTGTGAAACGCAGCAATTAGCACCGTTTATATCGAGTGGCCGCTGAGTGACTGCTGTGATCTCTGTGCACCTAATGAAGCTGTATCATACTCTGTGAGCATATTTTTCTCCAGTCATTCGTTGGTATTGTAAATTTGTCAATACTGTGTCAGAGTCTGTAGCTTAAGTCTGCCACCTTGGATTTCCACAGGGTCATTTTTATGTCATGTCTTGCCTCCCCTCCCTCGCCTCCGACAGGTCAAACTTCCTGCTGTGACTCAGGAGGAGTTCAGGGGCACACTGTCTGAACTTCTCTGGAACACATACAGTAATGCATAATGTGAAAGCAGTCACGCTGTCCGTCATGTGTCGGCCTACCATCTCCTGAGACACCTCCTCGGGCACGTCTTTGTACAGCTCGAACAGGAACTCGATGGCGTTGTTGTCCTTGTACTTCCCGTGGAGCTTTTTGGTGTCGTCCATGCGCAGCCACAGCTTCAGGCCCGACTTCACCGTGTCGTCCTCCTCTGCCAGCTCCACGTGCACGCCGTTGTTCTCCTGGAAGAAGGGGTGATCCAGGAGGTCCTGGATGGTGTACCTGCAGGAGGAAAATCACTTATCCGCTTTAGACACTCAGGAAACATTTTGAATATGATTTAATGTTTGTTTTTGATTTCTGCAAAGCACTTTGAGTTCTGCATACAATTTGTTTGGCAAGATCTGTATTCATTCACAACTTATGACACAGATTACCTCAAGTCTGAGGCACATAATTGAATCCTGCTGAAGGTCCTGATTATGCTTACAAACAATAAAACTACAGAACAAAAAACAGCAGGACTGACATGTGCTTTTTATCATGTTAAGTTGATCTTCTTGTCATGTTTACAGGCACACCTACAACAGCATGTGATGCAAAATCACATCAGTACAACCTCATCAAAACAATTGTTTGTGAAGCTCTTTTTTGGTCCGAACATGAATTAAATTACCCTTCCCCCTAACCCAGTAAATAAAGGTCTAGAGTTTATACCAGCGCTCTGATTGTGCAAACAAAATGGAATATGTTGTTGAAAGCAAGTACGGCTTACGTCAGATCATATTTATGCTTCAGCAAAAACATTAGCTGTTTTAAAACCTGTGTTCTTGTGAGACATCCAGGGTGCCTGAGAAACAGTAGAAAAGAACAGGAAAACAGACGTCTCTCAATGCAAAACCTGGAGACTCTCTGTTTAGGCCTTGAGGAGTGTGAAAAACAGAGCATATGCTAAAAAAACATTTGTTTCTTCTACATTAAAAATCTACAAAAAAAGACAGAATTTCTACGGCCATTGTTTGTGAAAAAGCACAAAAAGGGGAAAAAGGAGTAATGCACTTTACAGGATCAATATGTGAATGTGTTAAGGAGTTTGTGTTCTTATTGTTGTTGATGACAGTGTTTGTGTTCACCTTTCATCATTGTTCATACGGATGCAGCCCTCAATGATCTCCTTCAGCTCGGGGACTTTGACTTTGTAGAAGCTGTCGGGTTTGATTCCCTGTGGAAAAACAAAACGCACATATTGACTTTATCTATAAAGCTTTTACACTGCAGCAACAAGTGCCAGAGAGAGGGGAGGATTCAAGCAGCCGCTCCCAGCCGCTCTGCATGTTCACATACTCCTCCGCGGTTGTGACGTCTGCCGTCAGCCGGCATGACATTCTGCTCTGTGATCGTGTCAACACAACCAGGGAACAAAAAAAAAACAAACGCTCACATAACCGTGGACAAAAAACAACAACACGTCAATCCTTCAAACTCCTGACAGCTGAAGCTTCTGCGCAGAGTTGAGAATGCTCTGGCTGCTCGCTCATGAGAAGTAAGAGAGCTTTTTCCTCTTCTTTTTATTTCTTTTTTCTAAAATGCTATCATGAGAATGCACACAGATTACAGTAGAGCTCCCATGCCTGTAAAAACACTGATAAGAAAGCAAAAGAAGCAAGGTCACAAAGATTGTTTGGCTTTACAGATACCCGAGCAAACCAGATGATGTTGAGCGAGAAAGACTAAATAATGTGATGCATAAGAAGAGCGACACTTCGTTATCACATTTAAAAGGCTGACAAGTCACAAAGTGAATGCAGCCTTTTTTTTGTTGTTTTGGCCACATTTTGTTTCTTTCCGTTTCAAACAAAAGGACAACAGAGAGGTTATCCTGTCCCGAGTGTTACATATATAATTACACAGAATAACTATCTTCTGCTGAGGGAAATTGCCAATTTAGGAGCCGCCGAAAAAAGGCTCTGGCGGTGCAATCAGTGAAAGGCTGTTATCTTTGTGATGTGTTTAAGAGGCTCTGAGGAGGAGCACAGATGTTTCTTTGATGAGGCAGTTCACTTCAGTGTCCTCGCAGCCACCTTCAGAGTAAATCAAGTTTCCCTAAATCCAAATCTAATTTGTTACTGGGCTCTTTTCCTGCAGTCACCGAGGTCGAGATCAAATCTGGAGAGATAAGCTTTTGTCCGTTTGACTTTGTTCAGTGTTGCACATTTTAACTGACTTAAAGATGTGAAAGCAACAGCGTGCACTTTTGACACTTTGTTGAATGGATGCTTTTCTTCCCGACGAGTACATTTTATTGTGTTTTTTGTTGACTTGGGGAAATATACTAAAAAGCCAAAAGTGAATCAATGGAAATACACAGAAAGGACATCGCTGCACGTTCAACTTCTGCATCATGTTTTTTGGTTTATTAACTTTGGGCTAACCCTAATGAGACGTCGTTGGGTGATTATTTTGATTATTTTGTGTTGCAAAAGATTCAGTGAGGTTAAACACTGAAAAGTCCCCTCAGTACAGATATGTTAACAAAGAAAGAATGTGTTTTCCAGTCATTTTTTAAAGCAAGAAAGCTCAACATGCACGTGTTCCAGCCTCTAAAACTCCAAAATGTGTTACTTTTTAGGCTTGTATAAGAATAATTATCTGAAAATCTTTGTGTTTTTGAGCAGAACAAGAGGTGTGAATATGCAGATTGGGGCTCCAAGGACCTTTCATTACCATTTTCTGGTATCTTAAAAAACAAAGCATACATTCATTCATTTATAAAATGTATGCATGAGATGAGCAGAGTAAGTCCCTGCAGCCTGGTTACAAAATATGAAATAAAGATGCAGAAAAGAGGTCAAGGCTGCAGATTGGACTGGAGGTTTTGGAATTTCTTGCTACACTTTTACATTTTATATTAAGTGCCAAAAGCACACTAATGGAAGTACATCAAACAGAAAACCCTGCGTGTTGACTTTTTCATATGAGCTCATTTTCTTTGGGAACAATGGGATCTTAATGAGACTCACTGGGGTGTCTGCCCCCGAGTGTGTTTCAAAGGTTTGAGGAATGTTAAACACCACAAAGTCCTTGAATACAGAAGTACAGTTATAGTCACGTATTAAAAAGCTGTTTTTAAATCATTTTTACAGCAAAAAAAAATCCCAAAATGCACTTGTTCCAGCCCTTAAAATTCTAACATTTATTTATTTTAGATGCTTCTATTAAAATAATCTGAAATCGCAGGGATTTTTATTGTCGATCAAGCAAAACAAGAGATATGAATTGAGCTCTTAGGACATTGAATAGCCATTTTTGAGGGTATTTTAAAAATAAAAACTAAGCTTTAATGAAGTAAGAACATCATTGTTAGTCAGTCTCTGCAGCCAAGGGTCAAAATCTTATGAGAGGAAGGAGAAAAGAGGTCAATGCTTCATATTTATGCAAATGATTTCAGAATTAGAAGCTTAACTTTCACATATTGGTAAAATGTTATTGGTGAGAGAGCATTTTAATTTATGTATCTGTCTACTTACTGGCTTGTAAAATGAACTCCATAAAAAAGGAAAAGAAAAGTCTGTTTTGACCTCCGAGGTGGAAATGTTTCTAAGACCAACATTTGTAGGTGTCACAGCCTCCGCATGTCGAGCTATGTTTCTCACTCAAGGCACCTGAAACAGCAGCTGACTCCACACAGGAGTCAGTCATGTAGGAGAAATGTTACATAAAGTTTAGTTTATGATCGGGCGCCGTCTTGTGCTGCACGTAAACTTAAAACATAAACAAATCCTAAAAAGGCACGGCTAACACGACTTTAATAACAATCTGTTGCATCATGGGTAAGTTCTCCGACTGCACATGGAACATTTTGTATGTTCTCTTGTCTTGTGGAGGAGCCAGACTCCAACCCCGACTGGTTGGCATTGTCGCCCTCCTCGCTTTTCCAGCCGCCGTCCGACTCTGTTTGCTTTGCATTCGGAGAGGCGAGAGAGAGAGAAACGGCGTCTTTGTGGAGCTGCAGACTGAGACGTTCACATTTTTCCAAAACATATAATTTCTAGCATCGCCTTCTCCGGCCGACCGTGGCGTCATCGTTGGACTTGGCACCTTGCAGCAGCTTGAAATAAAGACGCTTAAAAAGCCACTGCTGTAATGCTGTGGTGCGGTCATTCAAATTAAATAAAAACCTCACTGCTTCTGGTCTTTCATTCTTGGAAGTGTTACATGACTTTTCTGAATAAAAACTGTGTGTGTATGAATCCAGCATCTATGTCTCTGACATAAAGCTCTATTCTTCCTTCAAAAGAAATCTTCAATTAAAAGAGAAGTACATGTTCTTTGCAGTATTTCCACAGGACATCCTTGACTGTATATATTTCAAAAGCAGTTTAAACACAAGATTAGCCATGGGTTACTCAAGTTTTCCAAAAGAGCACTGTTCTAAAGAGAGGGGAGTATTGCTGTAAACGTTACCAGTATCAGGATCTTGACATGGTAAGTACACTGGTAATCATTCAAACATGTGCGTCATGATTGCACGCTGAAGCTAAGAAAGCAGAAAGGTTGTGGTTCAGTTCTTCACCTTGAGCTTTTAATGGACCAAACTGAGCCTTTAATAGACAAAGTCTCCAAAGATTCAGGATATCCAAACCGTTTATACAAGATATCCTGGTTCCTCTGCTCTTAATTCCAGTGCGCACAAAGAAGAAAGCGAACACATGTGAGCTATTACATTAAATACGGGGTCCTCCTCCCTTCCCTTTTCTGTACTCACGCTGGTGACTTTGCGGTAGATCTGGGCGGCGTTTTGGCACTCGGAGTACGGGTACTCAGAGGTGGCCATCTCCAGGATGCACATTCCAAAGGCGTAGACGTCCACCGCCTCGTCGTACTTCTCCTCGTACATCTCCGGGGCCATGAACTCTGGAGTTCCTGTCAGACGGGCAGAGATAATGGTCAACTTTTTAAAAAAACGACTGAAATGTCCAGTTTAAGTTTTGAGTCAACTCTTTTTTAAATGGAGGAAAAATGTGGTATGCAGAAAGACTAACATAACATAAAAGGTAAAAATGACATGTATATGTTTTTATTATGTGTATTGTTGGATAAGACTCTTGACTTGGGGGGGGGGGCCTTACTCAGGGGAACCTCGGCAGTGCTCAGGAAGTGAACAAGCACCCCTTCAGCTACCAGACTGACATCCAGATGTCTGGACTTGATCTGGTGACCCTCCTGTTCCCGACCCAAGTCCCTACAGACTGAGCTACTGCCGCCCCAGTAGGGGACTGGAGCTTACTGAATCTTAAGCAGCTAAGATTCAGTATGTTCCCTCGCCAGCTTCCTGTTTTTCTGTTTGCTGTGGTGCTGTCCATTTACAGCACTGTGTGTGTTTTACTTTAAAAAAATATTTTCAGGTTAAATTAGCCGCCTGCTGCTTCTGAAAACTATACAAAAAAATAAATAATAATAATAAGTTGTGAGATGTTAAAACACAACGATGAGCTAAAAGACGTGTGCTGCAGCATCTGTTCTTTACTCTCTATAAACTGGTCACTTCAAGCAAGAACCTTAACCCTCAGCTGCTAATGTCAAAAATACTGACAGTTAAAAAAAAGAGACGTCTTCTTGTAACACAAACAACACACCTTAAACAGCATCATTGCGTAACATTTTATATGAATGAACCTTCTTTTAGGTGCTGTTCAGGATTTTAAATGAACTGTGAGCCACACAACAGAAGAAAAGAGTGAAGCAGGGCAGCTTAAAATCTTATTATCTCCACATCAATCAGCATGACAGGTGTCGCATGGGTTAATCAAACACACTCACAGTGTTTGATTTGAGCCTGGGAATTAAAGTCATTATAAGAGAAGTGTAGCTTTGAACCTGAATCAAGTAACAACAAGTCTTTTTACTGCGGCTGACACTCCCTGTGTGTGCTTTACTTAAGGAGAAGGACAATTTACCTTTCAATTAAAAGTTGTTTCAGCACTGATGACACATTTAAGGCTGCAGGCGGGAACTCAAAGTGTGGCTGTTTGTGTGAACGGTCCAAACACTTCTCTTAAATTAAAGCCTAATTGTCTTAAAGATGTAATTTGTGTAATTGTGCACTTACTTACCAATGACACTTTTAGCAAAAGAGGCACTTTTGAGCGTGGCCAGGCCCAGATCTCCGATCTTGACGGAGCCGGTGGGGCCGGTGATGAAGATGTTGTCGCACTTGAGGTCCCGGTGGATGATGGGAGGAGTGCGCGTGTGCAGGAAGTGAAGCCCTTTGAGGATCTGACGACTCCAGCGCTGCAGCAGCTTCAGCTTCATCTCCTTGAACCTCTTCAGGTACCTACAACAGAATGAGGACAAAAAAAACCCAGTCTAAACAAATGGAAGAGGAAAAAGTGTCACAAAACGATGAATCTCTTTTTCTGACAACCAAGTGGAAGAAGTAAAGTAAGAATTCTCTCCAAGAACATTACACCGAAAGTTGAGCTTCTTCCTTTTTCTGCGTCTTTTATATTTTTAAAAGCTAAAGCCAGCTGTCAAACACGACACAAATATCTTCTTTGCAGTTGAAGACATCGAGAGTTTCATGTGGAAAAAGGATATCCGCCATTTAAGGAATGTAAACACAAAGCCATAAATATGTCCTACCTCTGAGGCCTGGAGCTTTAAAAAGAGAGAAATGGCCGCAGTGTGAAGAGTAAACGGGTGGAGGAGGGACTCACGTTTTGAGCGTGCCTGACGTCATGAGCTCGGTCACCAGCAGGATGCACTTGTGGCCCTTCACCGTCGACTTCCAGGAGTCGTGGAAGCGGACGATGTTGGGATGCTGCAGGCCCTTCAGCATCTCCACCTCCTCACTGAAACGCTGGCGCTCTGCCTTGGTCAGCTTTTTGGTCTGCAAGAAGAATAACAAAAGAAAAAAACACCATATGAAGATGTTTGAAAGCTCAAAAGTATCCTGATGTTTTTATCATGAGAAGGTTATTCAGCCCCTGCACACACGGTTGTTGTGTTCCAAGGTTTAAGCATATTCACCGTTTAGATGCTGCACTACTAAGCAGCTCTTTTATAAGTTATCACATTATTACACCATGCCAACACAAAATGATGTCATGAAATGCCATGTGCTGCACATTCAGCTGCTTCCAAAGTGTTTTAAATCAATACAAATAAATACAAACTAACAGCAAACAAACAACAACGATTCACACGTCAACAGAGAGGGACATACCAATGTTAACCCCAAACCAACATACAGCATATTGCAGATGATTAATCACAATATAACACGTGCAAAAGATAAAGACACAATTGCACAACCTCAGAAAACATTATCCAACGTTTTGATCGAGGTGTGCACAGTTTTTTTGGGGGGGCTTTTTATGTCTCTAATGGAGAGACACGACAGTGGATAGAGTCAGAAATCATGGAGTGCATGTGGGGGATGACATGCAGGAAAGAGAGGCAAAGGTGGGATTCCAACCCGGGCCGCCCACTTGGAGGATTATAGCTTCCGTACAACCAGAAGGCTACCAGCATACCACAAGTAGGTATTTAAAAAATGTTTCTCTCTGCACTGGACGTCTCTGTATCCTGTGCTAGCTGAACCACCTAGTGTAGTGCACCTCTGAGTTCACAGTCTGGTATTTGTTGAATATTGTCACTAATACGTGCTTTTAAACATCCAGTAAAGAGCTTTATATGCATGCGAATAAGTGACTCATAAGGTAAATTTGAAGTGTAACCACGGCTTCTTTACGAGTCACTTCTGCAGCGGTTTTATTCAGCAGTTGAGGATGAACCTCCTTCACGTTATGGCATTAAAAGAGAAACATGAGACTTTGTTGATCCCCGAAGGGAAATAGATGATCCTGATGATCAGACACGCTATTTTGTTTCACTGACTTCATCCAGTCCGCTCCACATCCCGCCTGTGTCGCGCTGTGTTGTGTTAGCCTCTCGGGTTTTGGCAGGATGGTATATTTGCTCCGATTCAACAAGGTGTCAAGACGCTGTTGCACCAATTTATGGATTCTTTTTGCCCCGTGTTGTTTTTTAATTAATTAAACGGTGTGTAACATTATTACCCAGGACAAATCCACCCCTCTGGGAAGATAAAGTCAAGCTTATCTCATCTTAGACAATCAGTACCAGCTAATGTTCCTGTTACGCTTTCATGTAAGGTAAACAAAGAAGTCCCTTGTTGCCGCACAATGATCGTTTTTCTTGGACGCAGCTAATATCTGACTCCGGCAAAGGACTCTGACATCATCTCTGATTTGTGCTGTGTTTTTGAAAACAGGGCAAACAGATAACATGCTGCTGTAACACCACTCCAAATGTAAGGATCAATTAATCTATCTTTATTTCTGACCTTGAGATGAGACTGTTTAGTTTCAAAAGTCAGGAACAACTTGTAAGCTAAGTACATTTTTTTAAGCTAAATGGATAAGACGCCCTTAAAGACGTTTCATGATTCACTGCTGGAGGTCAGGTTATATGTTTAAAAGCAGATTGTCAGATTGTTTTGTCAACCGCAGGACCTAAGTGGTGTTGACAGTTGAGTTATAGAGTTCTGGTTTAGTCAGGATTGTAGGTATGTGTGTGTGTGTGTGTGTGTGTGGTTACGCAAGAAGGTAGCACCAGCAATAAACAAAGTGTCCAGGCACTGGGGCCAAATTTGATAAATCACTGTTTCTCTTACAAACGAGGCCTGGAAACCACAGCTCCATCCATGTGGGCGACCCTCCGGTTACATAACGCACGTTTACCTTCCTTTAAGGGGAGCTGCGACTTTACAAACACGCCGACGACGACGAGGTTTCCAAAAAAACGTGTCAAACTCAACCAAAACACTGGCATCACGCTGGACGAAACAAAGACATTTTTGTGCTTCCTCCTTGGATAAATGGCCCAATTTATTTTTTTTTTATTTTTATTTTTTTTTTTTTTATAAACTTTGCCTGCGGGTGGGTGGAAAACTCCTGGGAGACTTCAGGAGCATGAATCCTGCATTGAGCGGGAATTCTGGGAAAAATGTCTCCATGTGTTTACAATCAGCTCAACCACCACTCTCTTCTCTCTCCTTCCTCTTTACCGCTCCAGAGAGTTTGAGTGAGGAGGTGCTGCTTCATCCACACAGGAGGCGGACTGTTTTATAGACCAGCACACTCTGAAGTCATACAGAGGTAGACCCCCCCCCCCCCCCCCCCCTCCCCCCTCCTTTAAAGTGCGTCAGTCACCTGTCAAACTGTCACATCACAGCAGTGACTCTAACACAGAGGCCCCGTGTCAAGAGCAAGACACAGAGGCGACTCCTGACTGAGTGCTTTGCTTTTAGCCGGATAGTGATCAGTTTTATGATGTGAACACGAGCTGCAGCTGAGTCATGGTATGTAAGGTGTTTGTAGGAAAGACTTGAAGCAAAACAATTAAAACATTTTAGATTAGATTCATTAAGTGATCCCCCTAGAAACAATGCCACAATGGTCGACCAACTCTGGGCTTCCATATACGGTCATAATGGCGTTTATAATCAAATTGAAGGAGCATCAGTATAGCTCAGTGGTGAAATCCCATGTACAGAGTCGATAACCTTTGAAGCTTTGACCCCGGGCTTGACTCCCACCCTCCATGTCAACTCCAACTCTCTCAACCCCGTTTCTGACTATAAAAAAAATACATGAAAGACCCCAAAATAATCAAGATAAATCCTGATAAAACTAGCCTAGCGGTTATGTTTTGTGCCCCATGTACGGAGGCAAGAGTCCTTGTGGCAGCGGCCATGGGTTGCGCCTTTAGCTGCATGTCATCCCCCCACTCTCTCATCCCAACATTTACTTTCTCTCTTCAGCTGTCTGTTCTAATAGAGGCAAAAAGCCCCCCAAAAAAAGAGAGACTATCATCCTCTAAAGCTGTTTGTACTTCCAACACTTCATTTAGTTTAAGACCTAAAAGGAGGCTAATTACAGCTGCAGACACTGAGGTTTATTCTCACTTTAGATCCCTGAAGAACACATCATCATGACCCAAATTTAGTCTACCAGAGTGTGTGAGTTACGTTTTGTGTATGGGCCAGGGTGAGTGAGTCAGTGGGTTTGGGGGTTGATGCAGCATCTGCATATTTGTGTATTTTAGAGCTCCAACAAACAGACCCCCGCGTCGTGAGCACTGGTCTCCTGTGGGTAACTTTGCAGAAGAAGAAACAGGGTTTTATGCTTTAGCTGTGTGACGCAGCCGAGCCTCTTGGAGACGTCAGCCTATTTTCCAAAAACCGCAGGATTTACTAGAGCTTGGCATCGCTGCATGGCACGATTGCAAAATAGTAAAATGCAACAAAAAAAAAAAAAAAAAAAGCAGACGTTTGGCAGCTTCAGAAGAACTCCTGGAAAAAAAATCTTACTCCGGCTGTGGCAAATCTGAACCGCAGTGTTTATACAATGTGAGGCTGATAGTGTGTGATTATTTAATGTGACTCAGCAAAACCTGTCTTCAATTTCAATTGGAAAAAAAAGTGGAAAATGTAGTGGATAATGTAGTGGAAAATTAAGTAACGATTGGATAAAAAGCACAAATATGAGCTGTTTCACTGCCATGGGTGATGTCTAATTTCTGGATAATAAACCAACGCTTCCTGCCAGTGAAAACAAGCACTTAAGCTGTGACTCACAGAAAGAAATAAAAGAACCAATCATACAGGAATTATGTCTTCACATCAAGACAACCAAACATTAAAAGGAAAAAAAAACATCCAATAATCATCGTTTCTTTCACTTTAGAAGATCACTGCAGTTGGTTTCAATGAGTCTTAATGATATTCATCTGTATTATAAAATTCCCGAAGGAGGAATCCTCTGTTGACAGCTTCTATCTAACTTTTCCATGGGCTATTTCCCTGCATTTTTAAACCCCCAGCTCTCTCCTGAAAACATTGCATAACATTGGAGAGGGCGATGCAGGGGAGAGGAGCCATAAAAACCAACCACCCCCATTTCAAAAGACAAGTGGGTATATCCATAAAAAAAAAAACTGTTTGGATTCAAAGGTGTGCAGGAGCCTCTTCTAAAAGTTTCCCCTATCCTGTGGTCCCCTCCAGCTGGATGGTTTATTCTTAGCTCCTGGGAGGTGTGTTACGTGTGTTGGATGGAGGGGGTCTGCAATAGCTGGGTTTGGAAATACTCGGGCCTGGTGCCACATAAGTGGAGTTACATAAGCAGTGTTGATGGTAGAAGAGCCGCTGGTGTTATGAAGTCCCCGTCAGCGGCCCTTATTATGACAACCAGGACATGAACACGACCTGTCAGCCAACAATCTGCACCGAAAGGTGGAACGCTGCAGCCTGGACAGTTTGTCCTGAAGATACACTCAGACAAGATACAGTAAAACTCTGAGCTGGATTTAGTATAACATGCAGCGAGTGTGGACAGACTGAGCGGGCTATCTGTAGGAATATACCAGAGAAAAAAAGTAGGCCAAGTGAAAAAATAAATGGATCCAGTAAGTCTGCTTATAGCCTGCAGGGATGAGAGGCAGGAGCTTGAATGCTGGATTTCAAGGCTACGTCTAAAATACTTGCATCTATATGTGAAATTATAAACAGCATGAGGCTGAAATGACTTGTTATTAATGGATCAGTCAAGAGACATAAAAGTACATGTCAGACTTTTTCCCCCCGAATTAGTTCAATAAATCAACACATAATCCCCACGGAGCTTTAAACTATGACAGAAGTAAAAGTATAACAGATAAGGGGAACAACTGAGCCACATGATACTGCTGGTGTTAATATTGTTGTTTTTCTTACTGTCGGAAAATCCTGCAAAATACACAAGTCTGTCTATTGTTTCCCCCGTCCTGTACGTGGCACTCAACTATCTATATCTCACTGAAGAGAACTGAAAAACTCTCACAAACATGTCATAAACATGTCGTGCCCCTAAAAAGAAAACCTCACTGATGGGCCTAAAAACAGATCAATAACTTCTTCATCCAAGTCCACATGCCTTTAGATCAAGCATCCAATTTTGGTTGGAAGAAAACACGATGTCACCGATCAGCTATCGTCTGTTACATCTTTTTCTCTGACACGTTTAAGACGAGATTAATCCATCTCCAAAAATATATACGGCAGGAAAGCTTAACTCCATTAGACGTATCTGATAATGGGATCAGAGTAGACAAACTGTGTCATATTCTATAAATAGACAAGTCCTTAAATACATTGTTAATCTGATAATAATCAATTTAATCTGACATGCTCCTTCATTTATGTTGACTTTAGTTTGAACCCTTTCTGGACTTTAAAGGTAAGCCTCCCCCTTCTTCTTCTTCCTGTCATTAACTTGTTATTGAGAGTGCCGTAAACAGGCCATCACTCTTCTCATCTCTTCTCTTGCTCCAAAGGCTGATGGAGAGCAGCCCTGAAGGTAAAGGGCAGGAGGAGACCTGCACGGCATCAGGGTCACCAAACTCCTGTCCATCAGAGAGCGGAGCGGACTGACTCGCCAAGATTTAGGATTAAGGTCAAAGGCAAAAGAAGACCAAAATAAAACGCTCTGACCTCACACTTCTTACTCTAACCAACACGTCTCCACTCACATATGGATGTTTCACAAACATGCACGTAGGCTCTCGCTCGGGTACAGTGTCGCATTTACCAAATGTGTGCAGGTGAGGACTGAGGACGCACTGTGTTCTTTCCAAGGAAAACCTGACATGTTCAGTAAATGGAGCGGCCAGAGGGAGGGTGAGCCATTAATCTCATCAGGATTGAGGACTCAAACCGGCCTATGACTGCTGCTCTCACTCTTGACTGCCTGACCCCCTGACTCGTGGTGGCGCCCGGCTAATTACCTGCACAAGTAAAGAGACCTAGATGCAGGATTACACTATCTCTGGTGTGCGTCAGTGCTGGAAAGAGGCGTCTCAAACGGAGACTTTTCCCATTCAGTTCGGGTATTTTTTACTTGATACGAGGCTGATTGACGCTGGAGTTTAAACGCCATAGCATAAACAAACAACACTGATAAGGTTTCCTAGTAAGCCATGCTTGCAGGTCATCAATAAAGGTTATGTGATGACATCAGTCAGCTGTAGTTTTTTTACACTCCATTTTTTTCTCAATGAAATCCAAAAACAATTTAAACAAAATGGAAACCTAAAAGTTGTAACTTGTTGTCTTAAATGGCTTAAAGTTCATGTGTTAAGCAACACAATGTCGTCCTGACTCGTGTAATACAGTTATTATCATATTGCTAGTTTCTTCTTAAAATAAAGCTCTTGAAAACAGATTTCCCTGACTCACTGTATCACCTCCTCAAGACTCTTCATTGTGGCGATCAAGGCATGAATAAAGGTAACATGAATGAGGGTTTATTGGCCAAAGAAGAAGAAGAAAACAGGATAGTAGAAGAAGAAGAAGAAGAAGACAGCAGGATAATGTTGGAAAGTGGTAAATAGAAGTTAAAGAATGGAGCATGATAAGCAATGAAACTGACACCACATTGTGGTGATTTAATCCATTAATCCTGCACTTTTCCTTCTAAGGAGGAATGAAACTGTTCAATCTTCTTCAAACCTAGTAGTCATAGCAGTGCTGGTACTCTCTTTCCACTTAGCACCCTTTGCATATTGGCAAACAGTTAATATCTGGCATTAAACCTACCTGGGAGGATTTACTCAAGTACAATGTTTCCCTTTGAGTCATCTCAGGAAATATTGCATCACCATATTTTAATAGATAGATTCTTTTGAGAGCTGGGGGATCTCGGTCTCTGAGTCTGTTTACTTTACTATTCATAACGTCTCGCAACACGCCTGGTGTTTGCTTTTAAAAACTCAGTTAAACCTCCGTTAAATTCTTCTATAAACTGCTCTGTACTTACGCTACAGCCCTTTAAAACCTCTTTTCTCTTTATAATCCTCCCGCCTTTCAAGCTGAGATTTGAATTGCGCAACTAGAGTAACCGCTAACTTTTCCTCACACGCCACCGCCCACCTTCTTCCCCTATTACCTAATAGATAAATGTATTTTGGTTCACTTCTATACATGGTGTATTGTGGTTTACAGAAAAGATAAATACTTATCCACAGTCACTTCTACGAGGACCATCAGCCGTCCCTCATGGGTCGGGACACACAACCATCAGGCCACTCGGCGACCAACACATTTCGATTACATTTTTAACCGCTATGGCTGAAATGTCCGCCCGGTAAACATGTTGGGAATCACACTAGTTTACCAGATTTATCAGAAATTCTTACACAATGTCTCCTTTGTGACTAGAACACAGCGAAGATACGATATAGTGCGATACAAAGAAATGTGATACAAAACCATCCGATACGACTCAATGTGATACCATGCGATTTGACTGACTCACAGCAATACAGTATCATACCATACAGTATGATATGTTAGAACACGACAAGATAACGACAGGACACAACTCAATATGACACCATAATCCAACTCAGTATGCCTCGACATGAACCAACTCAATAAGATGATTTAACTCGAAACAATGATCCACTAAAACATGACTCGATACGACAGGATCCAACTTGAAGCGACACGATTCAAACAATCGACATCACAAGATACAATTACAATGCTTTTAAAAAATATTTTGAGGAGGCTTTTTGCCTTAATTTGATATGACAGAGGACAGAACTGGTAATCGGGAGAGAGAGTGTAGGGGATTTTATTTTTTTTGTTAAGGAATTTTGCATTTTGCAGAACTTATTCTAAAAGTTATCTTTTCCATTATGTAAATTCCTTTGACAAGTAATTTCCAAGACTCGTGGGTTGGGGGGGGGTCTCTCTTCAAGCGAGTTCAATGTTATTGCCTTCTTGGCTGCGACGAGAAGTACTTATTTCTGTTTTTCATGGTTTCTGGGACCGCCCCGAGGATGGCCAGTTGAGGGACCCTTGGTAGGTGGAGGTTAAATATTCCGTCTAGAGAATCAAAAATCTGTCTCCAAAAGTTTTCTAGGAGAGGACAGTACCAAAATATATGAGCAAAGTGAGCAGTGTAGGGGATTTAATGGCGGAAAGTAGCCGCAGGTAAGACTTGAGCCCAGGCCGCCCACTCAGAGGACCACAGCCATTGCCACAATTTCCCAGTTTGAGATCAATAAAGTAATTCTATTCTATTCTATTCTTTGTACATGGGGCATGACCTGACCGCTAAGACCACCAGCGACCCACAATTTCGCTGCTCTTTATTGTCACTTAAGGAATATTTGTTTTGGTACCCCCTATTCTGACTCACATGTAGCTGCCACAACAGTAGCACCATCACAAATCCATAAAAACAAACAATCACGAATCCACATGTAAACACAGCGGCACATTCCAATGACAGCCACAAAGAACATACATTGCACAAGTCCGGATGTTTACACAACATAAGTGACCGAAAAAAAGATAAGATGTTGGGTTTCTGACACTTCAGATGACCTCTGAGACTTCTCAGGTAAAAAGTTAAACACGAGGCGGTGAGTACATTCCTTGCTCCTGTGTGTTGTCGAGGAGCCCTGCGAGGGAAGGGGAAGCTTTGAAAACCTCCGGAGGGGAGAGTCAATGGGCGGTTCAATAAACGAGTGTGAATGGAACAAACACTTTGTGCTCTTCAGAAAAAACCCAACCAACCACAGAGAGATCACAAGATTCCCAAAGGAAACAGCGGGAACAATATACGTCTTCAACAAATACAGCGGAGCAGTCGGGTCAAAATGAGGACTTGGAGAAACAGGATGAAGCTATTTAGTTATGGGTCGACCAATCGCCTGTAACGCACCAATGTGAGAAACAAATATGACATATCTATGGTGACCTTAAAACTACAAATCACAACACTCATTATTGAAATGGTGAGTTATGTACACTTGCCCAGCGGACAGAACAGCCTGTCATCCTCTGTCACAGCACGCCGCCTGAAGCTGTAAAGGGCCGAGTGGAAGCAGTGGGCTGTTAAATCTGATTAAACAGAGTCTACAGGTTCAGG
Source organism: Labrus bergylta (assembly GCF_963930695.1). Lineage (NCBI taxonomy): Eukaryota > Metazoa > Chordata > Actinopteri > Labriformes > Labridae > Labrus > Labrus bergylta. The sequence continues at coordinate 4,387,105 of NC_089215.1, read as the reverse complement.
CTACCGTGGCAGTCACAAACAATCGGCTGTGTGCTGACATCTTTACAACAGAGAGACTTTCTCGTTCTTTACTGCTTCTGAAATGGAGAAGTCCTTTATAGTTCACCATTGACGTCATTATTTCTGCTGGTGTTGGTACATTGTTGAGGTGGCATTAATTGAAAATACAATGATTTATTTTCTTCTGTTTGACCAGCCACATGTGAATTTAAAAAAAGGATCTAACAAATGAAAAACACTCCAATGTTCCAACCAATTACGTATTTAACGGCATCCTTGTAGTGCTCTGATTTTATCTGATCATTGACGTCAGAAACTGTAACCACAGAACTCCTATCTCACTCCAAGAATGACCACTAATTACTTTAAATGTTACAATCCCAATCATTATCAACGGGGCTACCGTACAGACGACAGGCCTCGACTAGTTCAGTATAATTCATATCTGTCAGGTGTTAAAGGCATGTCCCCCGTGGGCGGATTCCTGAGCGCTTCTGGCGCCAGTAACAGTATTTGTGCATACTTGTTTTTACTGTTTAAGTGTCACTGTGTGTTTTTGGTCAATTCAGGTAGGAGAATATAAGTACAAGAAGGTCTGCAGAAACAGATTATTGTATTATCTGGTACAATAATCTGGTGCAGATGTACAAGTATATTGTTCTACAGATGACAACACAGCTGTCACTGTTTGAAGCGTCCTGGTGCGGGAACTCCAAACATGTGTTACTCAAAGCTCAACAATACGTTAAGCCTTGCTGGGAACTGGTATTTGACAGGGCTCTAGGCAAGGAGAGCGTTGGAGCTCAGCCTTTTGAAGTTCTTCTGACCCCGGGCTCAGCATGCAGGAGACATGCACTTTCACCCCAGTGCATTTTTTTGCCCTTGTTTTTAATATTGTTTTCAATGAAGCCGATAATATCAATATCGCATTACATTTCTCATATCTGGGGAGTGCGGTAACATTCTTTGAGTCACTTTATAATAAAGACAGGGTTTTGTTGTGTATCTGTTTTCGGGGAAAACTACGCAAAATGGAAAACGTGAAGCATGTGTTACACCTGGGAAAACTGGGTGTTTGGTAACTTGCTCCACTTCAGCTGTGAGGGCCGCAGCAGCAGCATACTGTTTCACTGACAAACAGAGATGTGCTATCAAGTGCCACGGGCAACAAGGACCGGATACAAGTTAACGAAGTGATGGTATGCAAATAGGGCCACCAACGTTAAAGATTAATGAATCCTCGACTAACGGCCCAACTCCGTCCAATAAAGAGTCAAAATGTTGGATATTCTGTAAGGTCCAGCTTTAGAAAGCCACAGAAGTTAAAGATAAATTCAAACCAAGATAGCTTCAGTCAAGTCAAGTCAAATCTGGCAACTCAAATGAATGTCTCTGTTGACTGAGAAAACATCCAACACGTGTTTGTTGATGGGTATCACCAGGCGTCGGACTCCAAACAGGTAGAGTCATTACTGTACACCAATGGCTGATTCATCCCAGGACTCACACGGCGACTCAGAGCTCATATACACCCCCGACACCTCCGTCCTGCACGTTCCGACACACATGGTCAGTTCAGAAATGACCAGAGGTTACCCCCGCCGAGCAGACTTTTTTCCCCCCTCACCAGCTCAAGCCTCAGAGCATCAACAGCTATTAAAACTGGAGGTCTTTGGTTTGTTTAGGAAGCAGGACTCGAGGCCTCTGCAGGGGCCCAAAAACCACAGAGCGACCACGTGTTTTTGACCCCGGCGAAAGGAACGCAAAATCAAACAGTCAACAAAAACACTGCTTGGTATAAGTCCGCTCTAGGCAAAAGTTCAGAGGAATCTGTTGTCCAAGTGCTGAAACGTTCAGTCAATGGATGGATTATTGACAGAGGATTAAAGGACGACAATAATTCAATAAAGTCGTTTAAATCAGAATCCAGATGATCAAATTAACGACTTGTTGGTTTCTGTTTTACAGCTTTTCTTACAAAGTTTTATTTTGATTTTTTTCAACTGTTGGTCACACAAAATGAGCGCTTTAAAACCTTAAACTTTGCTCTATAGTCCATTATGAATATGTTAAACCTTTTCTGATGATTCAATCACTTTATCGATTTAATCAAACGTGACTGATTAAATCGTTTTAATGAAAATTGCCAACCAAAAACATTGGGTCAAGATGCAATGTTTAGGGTTAGGTTAGGGGACCTGTGTGGATGCACGGGCACAGATTATTCATTTTATCACTAAATGTGTTTTTGATCTTCCTGTGACCTCCTGTGCTTCCTCATTGTATTTGGGTTTTCAAAATAAAAGAGGTTAGGGTTAGATGCTATGTTTGTTTTATACTTTTGCAGCTCTGCGGATACGAGATAAACAAGTTGATGTACTGAGAAATCACTCGTCTATCACTGGAAAACTTCAATAAAATGTATGTCCGCTGAGGGCCTCCACACAGTCGAGACGGGTTAAAGCTCTAGTTGGTGTTGCTCCATTTGACACAGATTGCAGCCGAGGTTTCCACAGTTTAATCTCTCACAGTGTGACACGCAATGAACCTGCAGGACAGCTATTATTAGACAGAGTACAGAGGCCTTAAGTCGTCTTGGTGATATTCATGTAAAACACTTTTGATATGCATTGACAGACAGGAGCATTAAGAGCTAAACTGAACATTCAACAGGCCTCTCCCAGGGCAGATGTGTGTGTTTGTGCTCCTTTGACAGCGACACCGAGTGTGATGATAACCGCGCTCGCAAAGGATTCTTCTAGACAAATGGATGTGGCGTCACCGTCATAACAGGCTAAACAAATGAAGCAGAGCTGGTGGTTTTATAAAATATGGGTCACCAGAACTCTCTTAATGGAAGCTGGAAAACTTCAAAACACGCCTGGAGCTCTCAGTGAAATCTCTTACATCAAGAATCGATCTACAGAGAGATCCCATTAAAAGCTAGCGAGCCAGCCGGAGACAGCTCCTCGGCCAGCAGCACATGTCTGAATGTAAAAGTACAAAAAGCTCAGTCATTACATGTGGCAGATGGAAACCAGTTTCTAATCAGTTTTTCCTCCTTTTGTTCCAGTCTGTGGCTGTGTGAGTTACGTTTCAGTCACTTTAGAATACTTTATACTGCAGACAACGAACAGATAGATGAAGCAGACAAGGGTTGTGAAAACATTCAAGTAACATTTTCTGAATTGTATTTGTGTTGAGACTTCACAGAATGTTCTGGATATTTGTTCAAGTAATTGAAAAATTGAATTTTATCCTGAAGCGGGGTACACCCTGGACTGGTTGCCAGTCAATCACAGGGCTGACATATAGTGAGAGACAACCAGCCAAACTCACATACACGGGAGTACCCATAGGAGAACCCACACATGCATGTGGAGAACATGCAAACACCACATACAGAGAGGTTCCTTTTGGACGAGGGGTTCGAACCAACAGCGCTGAGCAACAGTCTTTGTGTGGACTTTTTGCTGGGGGGGCTTGCAGAAAAAAAAAAAGTCAGGGGAACAGATTTGGTTGTTTTGCGTTTACACATGCACGCCCTCTCCCAGACAGTGTTGTTAGAGTCCTGTGAGTGCAGTGCATGAATGAAAAAAGAGTTTATCACAGGACTAAGATGCACAGAAAACTTTTTTTTCCCCCACTCCTATATCTACACACTCAAGGGCAATTTTAATCTCCAAGGAAACACACAAACACACCCAAAAGGCCCAAGGCAGAGTCACAATGCTGCCCTGGCTTGCAGAGTATCCACCCTGCTAACACACTATCACAGCGGCCAATGATACACTGTTATCTGGTTTCAGTTCTGTATGATACAAGCCTGAATGCAATGCAGGAAAAAAAAAAAAAAAAAACGCAGAATGAGCGCACATTTAGTACAGGGAAAAGGTTTTTTCTGTACAGGTAGCAAACCGCATGGCTTTCCTCCCAGGAGTGCGCAGAGCTAATGGAAACCAACAAACAAAAAATAAACCCCAAAGTCGACGTGACTGAGTGAATGTAGGCTCACTCCCTCTCTCCTCTCAGAGAACATTACAGACTCCGATTAAAGTGGATGTGGCTGCAGCGTGGGCCCTGCGAGGAGAGACGGTGTTGATGTTGGCTACAGAAGAACTGATGGGAAGCCCACAGCTTTTTGTTATGTCACTGAACACTAGCCACATTCAGATAAAGGTTACACAGCGAGGTTTTAGCATGAGGCCCAGGGGCGAGCAGGAGAGAGAGAGAGAGAGAGAGAGAGAGAGAGGCAAGAGTAATCAAAGATATGTGCCAAATCTAGATTAATGCTTCTGTGTTTAACCCTGATAAGGTTTCACCGCTTTGATTGAATCTGCTTCTTTATATGAGCCAGTGTTTGAATGTTAGCTGAGTGTTTTTTTTTTTTAAAACCAGTGAGGCCATGATTAACACAGTAATGGCCCTAAATGTGACTACAGCAGGGGTGAAATATTTACCCTACACAGCCCCCCTCCTCCTCTTCCTGCTCCTCCTCCTCCTCCTCTTCTCTCCTCAAGTAACTCTCTGTGACCTTGAGACTTTCAAACACAAAGCACTTCACAATCATATGTGACTTAATTCTAACACTCAAAACAACGAGCCGGCCGTCTTTGCACTGAAACTGTCCATTTGCGCGACGCACAGCAGCAATGAAAAACTGATTAATTACTGCCTACACTTTTTATGAGCTGCGGAAAAAAGGGTTTCCACTTAAAAGCGCTGAGACCGTCTACAAAGACCACACAAAGAGTGCATTAACTTTTACACTCAGGTATGTCAAAATCCGCATAAAACTGTCTCTCAGCCTTTGTTTATGCATCCAAGGAGTTGGCTAATTGGTCGTGGGCGCTGCGGTATTTTCAAATGCACTCAAGCCCATCTAGCAAAGAGCACGCATCCCTTATCAACAAAGGTAGCTCTGCAAATACAGGTGACCGGGGGGGAAGTGGAGCGCGCTGTTTATATAGAGCGCGGCGACTTAGGGTGCAAAAAACTGAAACATTAGAGAATGACGACGTGGCCGCAGGCACGGAGGAAACAGCTGGAAAAGTGCCCTTAAAATAAAAGATCAGATGTTGTGCAACCGATGCCCTTTAAAGAGGCTCAGCAAACAGGAAATGTGCCTCGCTGCACCCATTCCTATCAGTTACTGAAAAGCTCACTGTGCTGTTGCCTTCAAGGTAAAGTCATGATGGACAGAAGCAGGATTTAGTGCTCTTTACTCACGATCAAGGTTTCATATTTGCAGATGTATTTCGTGTGTGCAAGCCGCAGTTACAGTGACATACAGCAGGTTGTAAACTTCCTCCGCGTGGATGAATGGAAAGCAGGAGGGGGGAGCGTCATCCATTTTTTATCACGTCTACATTTCCTTCAAAGCCCAGTTTATGTTGCCTATACGGCACCTGTGTCACCTGTGTGGGGGGGGAAGGGTTGCTAGGTAGATGCCTCCTGGGATGCTTTATATTCTTTTAGAAACACTTCTAAACTTACAGCTGCAGGCCTTTCAAGCTCTGAAGTTTTCCACCACCCTATGGCTTATTAACCCCTTAATTACTGTCATTGTGTGATCAAACTGGCCTGATAATAAGACTGTACTGGGATTAAATGTCACTCTTCTTTTTCCTATTAGCATGCATCTTAAAGATATTAAACATTAGAGACAAATCAGAAGAGTAACTGATCATATTTATATTTTTCCTACAACGTAAGAAATGAACGATGCAGAAGCTACTTTATTAAAAACACAAGGAAAGTAGACGGGAGCACAAATTTGGATAAACACAGAGCGTCCAAGTGTTATATAATATTTTACATTACGACTGTCCTTCAGAATAAAATTACCTCCATCAAATGGGAAAAGGTTTTTATACTATTTGTTTGTCTATTCTATTTTTTTATTGGCAGGATTAAGACTAAAATACCGATCCAATTTTTATGTAACTCAGTGGAAAAGTATCCTCCTGGCAAAGACGAATCCATTCAATTTTGGACCACATCCAACTCCAGGAAATTCAATGAATTCAGGCCAAGAGTCAAGACTCAGTCGAGAGTTTTCTGCAGCCGGTTATGACGTTCAATACTGGAGTTTTTGCCTTGTCACTGTAATAACACAGTTTTTGTAACACTGGTTGGAGAGGAAGTGGTTTGTTTTTATGTTTGGATTAGATAAGAAAGGGCAAAGAAAATCTGGCACAAACTTTCAGGATTTCTGAATGAACACAAAAAAAGTGAAGACATACATCATCCACTGAGGCCGACCATTGCATGACATTGCGCGGTTGCCCAGTCCTAATCATTTTTGTTTTACAGTTGTGTAAAAACGTGTCTGTGTTTATTTAAAGCTCCTTTGATGACGTTTCATTTTGTGTACACTTTGGCGCCCCCTGTGGTCAAAGTCTGATCTTGTCTGGTTCATGATTTTGTTGTATTTTCTGTCTTTAAAGAATCAAATGAATGACCCGCTGAGAAGTTTTTTCTGTGCAAATGTGGAAGAAGAGCCTGTTTCTTCAGCGTGCTGTGAATCTTCTTGTCTGACACCTACCCCGCTTGGCAGCAGATTTAGGGGTCAAAAGTTACAATAAAAATATGGTCCATCTTGTCGCTGATGGTCTGGTTTGCTTTTTTGAGAGGCATCAGGAATAAATATCAGTCTGTTCCATAACCAGTTTGAAACACATCACAGAAGCTTTAATAGGAAAATGAACTCAATTTACCAAATCAGCCCGCATACTGCTGCTAATGCATGTATGAAAAGCTAACGTCAGCTTATGATATCGGCCATGCTGCCTAATGCAACGGCTTTAATTGTTCTATAACAGTAGGACAATAAATGAATGTGTGCATACGAATACTTATATAGTAGAAAAGTGCCCGGCCCAGTGTATTGAAAGTGTATTTAAAGTAGGGAAGCAGTGTTTATACCCGAGAGTTTTCTTCTTCAGGTGTCTTTGGTGCGTTTTGTTTACAGTATCTCTCTCTCTCTCTCGCCCTTTGTTGGGTGCAGACATCATTAATTTAAGCTTCAGGGAGCTCTTTTTCCATTGAGTGTTCACGCTCTGTTGTATTATCGTCTTATTATTAGCGAGTGTTTATGAGCAGTGGCTTGAACCCTGTCTTATTATTATAAACTGTCCTGGCTGAGCTTTTGGTGTAACATGTCATGGAAGAATCTAAATGTATTGTTTCCTTTTTGTGTGCTAGCACAAAGCTTTCCGGTGGACACCGCCCAGACAGACCTGTGTTCAGTCAGGAAAAACACACAAGAGAGCGCCTCAGACAAAGAAGATGACAAATGACTTGAACTGTCTTGATAGGTGTGAATCAGGTGAAGCAGATGTCTTTGCAATCTGCACAGATGAACCTCACCGCCTGCAGATTACAGCTCAGGCCGTGTACTACATAGTTAAAAGAGCTTAAGGCAGTTCTACCTGGCTCGTCATGACGCACCTTCTGCTGCTGCTCTGTCAACATTACAGAGGAGAGTGTGTTTAACCACCAACAGACAGCTTTTGTGTGTCCGGTTGAGCGATCGGGGGGGGGGGGACAGGGAAGACTGGGCGGTGATTTCAGTTCATGAAAAACGCGACCGCAGCTGAGACTTTGAGGTTAACTTATCACAACAGTAACCATATCAACAACGGCCACCTTTAAGCTCATTAGCGGCGATTAAAGGAGCTTAACTGGACCCATGTCTCGAGCGGAGAGATGAAAAAGCACGCCTGTTTCCAATACGTCCTTTCTTGGCAGAGAGCCACACCGCTTTTCACAGCGACAGAAGTTAAAAAGCAGAGGTAGCTTTAAAAAAGTCAGACCACAAACTGATTGCTAGTGTTTGATTGGAGGGTGTTAAACATCCACCTGAGAGCAGGTAGAAGGGGGGGGGGCATCTGTGCTGCTAAGAGCCTGAGAGTGTCTCTGTTTCTCCCTCCTCAGAACAGACACCTGTTTTTGTTGAACTGACAGGTGGCCTCTTGAGGTAGAAGTCCCAACCTGCTTCTGCTGCTGGAGCTCGAGCCTCGAGGGCAGCCTCACTTCACCCTGTGTGATCCCTGACTGTCTGTGTGCCGGTGCCTCCTGGAGAGCTTAAATGCATGACAAAGACAGCCTCTGTGCACTGTTTATTAAGCCAAAAGAGAAGGCGTTTTCATGAGCAGCAACATCTTAAAACAACTTCCAGTATCTTTACAATGGAGTGGTGATGGTTTCTTGCGTCCAATGTCTGTGGCACAGATTTAAACATCTAGGTTTAGAGGGTAGGAGGGCACAACTTAACACCTAAGAAGGCTCAGACGCTTCCAGACGCTCGCACCCAAGCACGTCACAGATACAGCAAAAATGTTGTGGGTGGAGTCACAGCTTAAACCTTTAAATCCTCCACCCTGCTATCAAACTTTTAAAGCAGAAAAGGTGGCAGATGCTACCCAGGCTGTTTGCTGTCTACATGGTCCAATATCGTAGCAAACAAAAAGGGCTGACACCTCCACATGACTGTTCAGAGAGAGAGAGAGAGAGAGAGAGAGAGAGAGAGAGAGAAACTGTGCAGCATGTGAGCTTGAAACCCAGAGTCACACATCGTCTCTTTTGTCCTGTTCTGCAGGATGGAAAGATTTCAAAGCCTACAGTGGACTTTAATCAAGCATGAATGCTGAACATTGTTCATCAGAGCTGAATATAAATAACCTGTCGCCTGTCCGTTCGTGCACGTGAGGCGTCCAGAGAGCTCGCCTCGGTGTCACTGGTTGTTAATGAAAACAGAGATTAGAGGGGATCACGGCAGGAAGGCAGGCCGAGTGGTTCAGTCGGAGCTGACTGCTGACAGGAATGACCTGTGTTACCAAGAACCGGCCCTGACACGGCCTGACTCAAGGTCAACAAGGAATAATAATCGAGAGATTAGCCGCTGCACATCCACATCCACTCAACAAGCCTCAGAGAGAGGGGGACACGAGCTGAGTTTTTTTTGGGGGGGGGGGGCAGGAGAGCAGTGAACATTTCAGTCCATGATCATAACAAAGGTTTGTTACACTGGGGAAATATAGGCAGATAAAGTAGAGCTGAGAGGGAGAGAGAGGACACATCAGTCCATAAACACCACCAAGGTTACGCTGCATGGGAAAAGAAAGGGAGATAAACCAAAGAACGTCCAGTGCAAACTTTGGCTGCAAAAACTAGCACAACTTTGGTGCAGTGTTGTACATAAAATCTCATATTTTCTTTACTCCAAAGGACAATTCTAAAGAAGTTTCCCTCTTCTGGCTCTCTAAATACTGATTACAATTAAAGCTCCTATTGAGAACTTTTTGTTTGTGTTGAATCTGGCGCCCCCTGTGGACAAAGTGATGCATTTGATCTCTTTGCTGATTTTGACGTGTATGCGTTTTTAAACAAAAATGCTGTGTGTGCTTTCTTTAACAAGTCAAATGTATTACTCATTAAGAAAATGAAGAATAGGCTGTTGCTGCAGAAACACTTTCATCTTGTCTGACTCCCCATGGCAGTGGTTTTTAGGCATTAACAATCACTTTTTTAGAAATTATAAATCTTTATGCAGATGATCTCGTTTGCTTTTGAGTGACAAGCTCCTCACAGGAGCTTTGAATATTTCACATTAAAGCTCCTGTGATGAACTTTTGGTTTGTCATTTCTCGCAGCCCTTGTGGGAAAAGCGGTTATCTCTGTGCTGATGAAAAAAAAAGCTCATCCTGCATTATTTTAACAATTGAATTGATCCCTCACTGGGAAAATGTAATAAAAATGAGTGATGTATCTTTAAGTGTGCTACAAACCGTCTTGTTTTACACCTACCCCCCAGCAGTGGTTACAGCCATTACAAATGATGATATAGAAATAGTCAAACTTTCACTAATTGTCTTGTTTGCCTTGGTGAGTCAAATAGAGGCATCACTTTAATTTAAATCTGTTTCATAACCAGTTAAAAGTTCCTTACAAGAGCTTTAAGAAGAACGGGTTTCAGCTCTTGCCTGCAGGCTTTTCCATCTTCAAAATGAGGTTTGATCTGCAGTCAAATACAAAAGAAGATATCCTACCTGTAGCTCACACCATGCCACCTCCACTGTCGTCTCTGTGTCCAGTCCTTTATAGACCGTCTTGAAAGACCCCCGTCCAATCTCTATGTTGAATTTCAGGTATCTTCCATCAGGAGACGTCGCCACCGCTTTGGTCTCCACGTCCTCCTTCTCCTCCTGCTCCCACTGGGCATCAAACGTGATGCGAGACACGATTTTGTTCTGCTTGTTCTGAAGTTCATTTTCAGACTCCGAGCTGACGTCCTGAGCGCTGGATCTCTCCACGGGGTCCCAGTTCCCACCGAGGGAGACGGCGTCTGGCTCCTGGCTGCAGGGGGGCGTGTTGGAGCTGGTGCCCGGGCTGGAAACAGGAGACGGCGACGCTGGAGAGTCGTCGGTTTTCTCATCCTCTGCTCTGGACTCATGCAAAGATAAAATATTCTCAGCAGACCAGGACAAGGCTTTGGAGAGGGCGCCGCTGTACAGGGGCGAGTCGAGGTCCATGCTTATTTTCTGCAGCCCGTAAGAGTTCCTCCGCGCACCCAAACCGTGCGTCCTTAACACGGATGGGACCCGGGATAAACAGTCTTCGGTCATATTCATAGGGAGGCCAGGGAAACCGCGTCCTGGTATCTCAACCTGTGCGTGAGACATCTTGGCAGTTTGAAAGCCTTCTCGATTAGGAGCCTAGAGGTATAATAGAGAACCAATACAGTACCGTTACTTTAACTTCCAAGTTACTTTTCCATGATGTCAAGTAAGTCAGAGGCTTTACATAAAGACTAAACCACAAAAAAAAGAGGTTTGTTACATGCGTAATAAGATAGAAAAGAAGCATGCATCTTTATAGAATCGAACATGAGAACACCTACAGCTATGTTGAACCTTAGAAACATCTTAAAAGTATATTAAAAAAAAAAAAGGAAGAAAATTCAACTTACTCATCACAGCTGCTGCGTAAAAAGCACAGTTCATAAACGCAGTGCGCAATCAAACGCACCAAAAACGCATAATTCCAATCAAATAATCCGAGTTGTCGTCTTTTCTCCTCTTCTCTTCACAAAGTCCTCAGCCATAACCTGCCCTGGAAAAGGACAGGACTGCCTATATGAACAGAGCTCCGGAGGGATGTGCGTCCCGGGTGCGCTCCAGTCCAGTGCGCGCTCCTGACTCCGCCCCTTGCAGCTTTGACGCGCTAATGTGAGTCTCCACAAGGAGTAACTACAGGGTTTTCTTAAGGAGTCTTGGGAAACTTAAAACTCTTCGAACCCCTCCAAGATTTAAATAGAGAATATCTCCTTTTTATTGCTTATATATTTTTTGCGTAAATGATATCCAAAAAGCTCAATTGAATATCTTTAAAAGGTACATTAAAAGCAAAATTGCATACAATATGAAATAATGGCAATTTTTCTTTTGTCGTACTTTCTATTCAAATGTCGGACACAATCTTTCTCCTGAGCTCTGAACTCTCTCGTTTCTGTGAATAACGATAGATCTGATGAGTCAGGTTGCTCTCTGTCTGTCGTCATATGATCATTCTGAAATAAAAGATATGCGCGCAAACAGAGAGTGGGGGTGGGGGTGGGGGGGTTCTGCAGTGTGCAGGACTAACCTGCAGGGGGAGCCACACAAGAGAGAGGAGTCCCTGCTCCTGCTGCTGAAACATGACGCCTTTATCAGCCAAGGCCACACTGCTGGGCCCCACCTGTCTTCACATCCTACACACTCCCAAGTGTTATCAGGAAACACACGCAGGATTCCCTGGAGCTGCATCATCCCCACATATGAAGGGAACACACTGAGCACATGATGTGAGCGGACCTTCTAGTGCACACAGTCATTCAGTACAGCTGCAGGCAGAGAGTAGAGCATAAAAACATGTCCATCGCTGCAGTGCCACCCTGCACGTCTGCAGCCTGCAGGAGAGCTACATTATCAGACACAATTAAAAGACTTTTCTGATATTTAAGAAAAACAAAAACAAGCAAGTGTAGCAAATTTCTAATTTATTTTCTAACAGGATATGAAAAAAAAGAAGGTAGGATATACACAAAGAGAGAGAGAAAAGGAGGAAAACTGGAGTGTCACAGTAGCTACTGCACAATAATTAAAGATGACAGCAATCTGTAAATGAATTCCACTATTATTAAACTCAGCTGAGTTGAGGATTGGTGGTCCAACTCCCTGCAGTGTTCCTCCTCTGGAAGCATTTATTCTAAAAACATTTTTAAAAAAAGTCCCCCTGGTGTTGCATTCTGGCATTTCTTTGGGATGTTTTTGTTTGGAGCAGAGGAGCGTCAGCCACGCTTAAGGTCCAGAGCTAATCATACTGAGGGAACATGTTAAAAGGAGAAAAAAAGAAGTCGTATTTACAGTCGAGAAAAGAGAGAGTTACAGCTGCTGGGGAGAGGTTTCCCCTAAAAGAATCAGACATGATAATGATCACTCCCCTGATAAGACTCATTGCATGTTTTAATGGCAACAAATGTTACCTCAAAAGAGCGACAGCTTTGAACACGCTGCCACATAAAATGCTTTTTTTCCCCCCCACCTAAACACACAAATGATAAACCTTCTTTTCCAATTAAAAAGGTTTTGAACTCAGGCAAACCAAAAGGCAACAACAACAGCAGGACCAGCATCCTCTGGGCTGGGTATCCAGGTTCACCTTGTGTCGCCTTAAGAGGCTAAATCTTAATAATCCCCCCCCCCTCCCCCCCTGTTCAGGTACAGTATGACGGCTCCCAGACAAGAGTGTGTGCGTGGTCCCAGCACCGTTTCTTCAGAAGAATTTGACGCCCTTTCCGTCGTCCATGGTGATGATCTCTCCTTTGCCTTCTGTTTGTAAAGCCTGCAGCGAGCGCAGCAGCATCCACTCTTCTAAACCGTGAAACTCTGCACAAACAAAAGAGTGATTTACACCGTTTGTAAAACACCTTTAAAGACAGAGTTACAAGGTGGGAAACTTAAGACGGGAGCATTTCAAAATGTGACAATTTAAAAGTGGGAAAAACATGAAATACAAATAAACAACAATTTAAACTGATTCAAACTGGGAACATGCCACATGCTTACTGTCAGTGATTTAATTTAATCATGTCAATCAAAAGGCTTTTAAAAAAAATGCTGAGTCATCTTTACAATCTGCTGATAACATACCTTCACCTTCCGTGTCATCACCGTTGGACAGCTCGTAAAGTGTAAACACAGAGTTGACCATCCCGTTTTTGGAAACCTGAGCAGAAAGCGGAGGGAACGCTCACTCTCAACACAACAACAGGTAACGACAGAAATCACAGAAACACTTTGAGGAGACGTTTTCTTTTACCCCGAGCTCGGAGCGGACACGAGGAGCGGACACGAGGAGCGGACAGTTTAAAAACATCACATGAAAAACTCTTGATGAAGAACATCATCTCATATCTGCAGTCGTCATAAGTGTGATGTGTGTTTTAACAAGACATCCATTAAATAACATGAGTGTGTGCGTGTGTCTGTGTCTGTGTGTGTGTGTCTGTGTGCATGTGTGTGTGTGTCTGTGTGCGTGTCTGTGTCTGTGTGTGTGTGTGTGTGTGTGTGTGTGTGTGTGTGCATGTGTGTCTGTGTGTGTCTGTGTGCGTGTGTGTCTGTGTGCATGTGTGTGTGTGTCTGTGTGCGTGTCTGTGTCTGTGTGTGTGTGTGTGTGTGTGTGTGTGTGTGCATGTGTGTCTGTGTGTGTCTGTGTGCGTGTGTGTCTGTGTGTGTCTGTGTGTGTGTGTGTCTGTGTGTCTGTGTGTGTGTCTCTGTGTGTGTCTGTGTGTGTGTGTGTGTCTGTGTGTGTGTGTGTGTGTGTGTGTGTCTGTGTGGGTGTCTGTGTGTGTGTGTCTGTGTGTGTGTGTGTGTGTGCGTGTCTCTGTGTGTCTGTGTGTCTGTGTGTGTGTGTGTGTGTGTGTGTGTGTGTGTGAGCTGCAGCCTCTGTGGTGATTTTATTCCTTTTTTAAAGTTTGTGCGATCAGAGGAGCTGAAATCCTCTTTAACCAGCAGCTCTCATCATGTCTTCAGTGTGATTCATTAATTTGAATTTTCACTGTTTTTAAAAGATGATACAATAATAACAGTTTGTTTGATCTGGTTTGTGCAGACTTTGTTGGTCTGATGCTGAAATGATCTTTGATAATATAACAACAATGATGTTTTCAAACTGAACAGCATCAAGTGACACAGCTCCATATTTAGCCCTTACTGTATGCTTGATGCTTCACAGAACACCTTCTTCTTTCCATTTCTCCTCAGTCAGCCCCACAGATGTACAGACGCACAACTCGGGCAGAAAAGCACAGAATGTTTCTGAAGACTGGATGACTCACCCACTGGTATATTAACTTTCCCCACTCCTCCGGTCGCCTCCACATGACTAAACACCGAGACTTGTTTTTGTCCAACCATTCAAGGTTGCCTGAAGTCAGGGGGAAACAATAATGATAAACATGTATTACTGTTCCACGTGAGTTCACAGTGAGATGCTGAGAGGAGCATTTTCACATCCCAACACTGAACAAACATGTTGAAAGGAAAGAAATATACCTTTTTTCCTTAGCTCCTCAAAAACAACTTGAATTGCTTCCATGGACAATTTTCCTGCACATCAGTTAAGGGCAAACCGAGAAGGGAACAAAACGTACATGAAAACAATCGACGAGTTGTTGCAAGTTTGAAAATGAAAGTGTCTTAACTTTCCCTCAGAATGCAAATGTAAAAAAAAAAAAAAAAAGGATCTGAAAATACTCTAGTGTTGCTCTCTCATAACTACCAGGGTGATATTCATTCAACCGACCTGTGGCTCCTTTCACATGTCACTCCCTGCTCTCTCTCTCCCTGATTTCCGCCTCTATCCACTGTCCTGTCTCTAAATAGTTAAAATAAATAAAAAATAATAATTAGTTGTCAACAATTTAAAAGTCCATATCAAGTTGATCGTGTCAAAGCGCATTTTCTTCAAATGTTAAAAACGTGACATCTTCTCCGAGCTCATCTGCCGAGGAGTGATCCATCTCGCTTCCTTCCCATCTCTGCTGAGAGTTTGTGCGCGCAAAGCAGCAAACCGGAAGCGTCAAGTAAACAAAACTTAGCCAAACAGAGGCGACCGAAGTAACACCATCAAATTCTAAAACGTCTAATGTCAACGGGGGATATCACCGTCAAAAAAAAAGATTGCCTGCAAGATTTTCTAAAGTGGGCCTTGCTCACTGTGGCTGCACAAGGCCCGCTGAACTTATCTCTTTAAAGAAAATGTAACTGTGGAGTTCACTGTGAAAGTCCAAACTTAAAGCCACGCTTCAGTCCCTCCCTTTAAAAGTCTTCCCCACTGCACACTTCCTGTTAAACTACTCCGCTCTTCCCATATTGCTATAGTAACCACGCTAGCCATATAACTAAATCATCCGTCTTGTGCTTTATGTTACATTTCAAAGCTGATAACTTAAGGAGAGCCATTTAGTGATTGTGCAAAACAGGATCTGACTGGTCAAAAAATTGATAGTGGAAGCCTTACTACTTCTAACACGGTCTAAATCTCACAAAACGTTTTATAATTGATCTAATTAGATTCAGAGTCGAATGAATCTACTTATTAATAGCATGACTTCATCTTCATCCCTTGTTCTTTCATGTCACTTATCTCATGCTTTGCAGAGGATTGTGGGTCACAGGCTTGCTTGCATTCTGCTACATTCCACACACACACTCTCTATTGTCCATTAACGTGTCTCCTGCATCAAAAGTCTGTGTCCAAGTCTCGCTCAGTGTTTTTAAATGTCAACCTAGCTGCACAAACTAAATTCTCTGTGGGGACGACAAAGATGAAATTGTAGTTTAAACCGTTCAAATGTAAGTCAACACTAGTTACTGCAGCGGTATGGAGGGCAGCTAGCGAGGGGTCAAGTGTCATTCAATACTCCAAATAACGAGGCGGCCTAAGAACCTCTGACTGTCGAATCAAACAGGTTGTTGTGTTTTGTTTTTTAGGTTAAAATGCTGGTCTCAGGTGGACTGTTAGGATACGTTCTATCTTCTTGTTGTTGAACACGGGGCTTTCCTGAGCCTCCATGACGTCCAGGGTGTAGAGCTTGTGATGGCGGCAGTAGGACAGAGCCAGGGAGCACCACGCCGCCAGCTGCTTCTGTCTCGTGTCAACATTGGGCTGTAGCCTGACCACAAAGACATGAACACAAAAGATGTACAACACTGAAGCAGAGTCAAGACTCAATCCATCCGTACATTAAAGTCGATGTTCTCAGAGAAAGGACCTTAGACGTTCAAAATAGTGGACTCCTTCTCTCAAGAATCACTTCGGGCAAATTTATGCAAAGGACTAACTTTCCGACGCACTGAATCTTCATCAGAGTCAAACTGACTCGTGTGCTCCAGAACTTTCTTTGGATCCTGCCTGAGAGAAGGAGTCCACTGAGCTCTATTATGGAAATTCTTATGAAAAATGTACAGCACACGATGTTTATCTTCATTATGAAGGGCTTCTTTCCAGCGTGGTGTCAAAGAGTTCGACTGACCCACACAGAGCCACCTGAAAGACCGACTGTGAGCTAGAGGTGGGCGACATGGGAACAATATCGTATCACGATTTTTTTCATACTTAAGACTAATTTGTACGTTACTCACCAGTTCAACCAAACTTATTTCCCTGTATAATGTTTTTAAATGCACAAAAACTGTGCAGACAAGTTTAATCTATTTGAAAAACATCTTTGTAGGAGGTCTGGAGGTCTCTCACCCAGAACATCTTTAGCAACAGAAATGTCTTTCCCTCGATTTGACCAATATCAAAGCAGAATTTGAAGGTTTTCTGCACCACTTTGAAATGATGATGTAGTAATGAATGAGCCAGACTTTAAACACCCAACATCAGTATTATCCCTCTCTAATTCTCTCGTAGCTGCACTCGAGGAAAATCTCTTTTAGCCAGGATCCAAAAACGTGTGCCGAGTCTTTTGTTAATAGAGGGAGCTGATTAACACTCGAGGTTAAAGAATAAAATATCAAACACAACCAAATCACATATTTTAACACATTATTTCTCAAAGTTCTGCAAGTAGCAGCCCCAGACCAAGCTGTGACCACATGTACAGTGATCATACTTTATGTTTCTTAAATTCAAGGAGCATGCCAACCCCAAAGTCGCAATTGTTTCCTGTCAAAGCGTCTTTGAGTATTTAGAAATCTAATTTATTATTATTATTATTATTATTATTATTATTATTATTATAATGTCAATGTGCAGTAACGCTTATCATGCATTAGTGATTTATAACATCTGCTAGAATAGTTTCTACCAAAATGTAAAAGCCCTTCCAGAAAAAATACTTATCAACATGTCAACTATTCAAAATGGTTTCCAGTGTACACAACAGTACAAAACATACACTTAAAACTTTTCATAAACACACTAGAAATGATCATGTTCCTCATATTAACAGAGTTTAAGCGCAGATGTTTTGTATTGTTTTTTTCCTCCAGGTGTTTCGTCGAATTCTGTGACCGTGGAGGATGAAGCACAAGAAAAGAAAAAAGTGCTGCCATCAGCTGTTGTTAATATGGCGTGGAGCCACCCTAAAAGTGGAAATACATTCATAAAACTGAAAGCCAGGTCACATAGTCTGCTGGGTAACTATTTGCTGTCACAGAATTAAGTCTAATTTTCGTGTTTTGGGAGCAGACAGCTCGAAACATCTCGCTAAAGCTAACAGCTGAACTCGGTTTCTTACTAAACTTTCACCAGCCTAACAAAAAATAAACTAGTTTTATGTCAATCTTAATAGTTAATCCTTAATGAGCTGCTATTTACTCAACGTGAGGGTGTCGCTTAAACCTAAGACAGCCAGGTGTGTGTAGCAAGGTGTGTAAATCACTTCCCTAGCAATCTGTGTTGTTTTAGCTCGTTAGCTGCTAACATGATGGAAGAAGCAAATCAACAACTCCTCGTTTCAGAAACATGCAGAGGATGTGTATTCGTTCGTCATTTAAAGCTGTCGTACTTCAAGTGGTTTGTAAAAGTTGACTCACGTAAAAAACGGTGGGAAATTATACTGCCAGGGCCACTCAAAACTCATTTCAGTGGATGCGGTGCTCACGGCTGACAACTTCCGGAAACGCGTCCAAGCTCTAAATGGTTCCGACCTACGACACAGAGTCACTGTTGACTTATAGAAATATGACAAAAAAATGATAAGGTGAATATAATTTAAATAGTTTAAAATGAATATGTGTGCAAAAGCTGACATCCGAATACAAAATATAAAAACAAAACATAATAAAAATACATTTTTATACAGTATTATACAGGACATACAGTATTATGAAAAGTCCACTTTTACAGTGTTTTTGAACATACTACAATTCTACAATTCACTTAGCAGACGTTTTTATCCAAAGCGACGTACATCAGAGAGTAAGTACAACACAAGCAAGGATCTAGAAAAAAAAAGGGAACAATGTCAGTAAGAGCAAACGATCAGCTTTGAGTCTGATTGGACACACAGGTGCTGACAGGAAGTGACCAGAGGCAAAGCACAACATTGAGGGCAGTTCTTGAGAGCTCTAATCAGTATAGGAACCATCTTATAAGTCGTTGTTATCAAACAAAAACCATCGTCACAACCATCATCATCATCAATAATATGGAGACCATCATCATTAAGTTAGTAGGTGTTCATGAAAGAGCTGGGTCTTTAGCTTTTTCTTAAAGGTGCAGAGGGACTCTGCAGATCAAATGGAGTTTGGAAGTTCATTTCACCACCGGGGGGCGACAGAGGAGAAGAGTCTAGTCAGCGTCTTAGGACCCTGTTGTGAAGGTTGGATCAGACGCCTTTCATTGGCAGAGCGTTGTGTATATTTGGGTAACCTGAGTGTCTACCAACCCACAATATGTGAAATAAACTCATCCAGTCCTTTGTTTGTGGTCTACATAAGTTGTGTCTACAACACAGAGCAAAATGCTCAGTTTAAACTTTTCTCTCCTTGTGACATCACAGTGATATTCTGGTTAAAAAATACCCTCCCCTCCCCTGGTATCTCCACCCTGACTGTCATCCTATCGAAGTATCTAGGCCACGTCATCTTCAACGGGGTTGTACGCCCTCAGGTCAACAAAATCCAGGCCATAGAGTCCCGTCCCATGCCACAAACAAGGAAGCAGCTCCGATCTTTTTTGGGCTATCAGGCTTCCATCACCGCTTCATACCCAATTTCTCCAACACGGCAGCTCTTCTCACAGACTTGACTAGATCCCGGAGTCCCAATCAGATCCAGTGGACAGACGGCAGTGGCAGCTTTCAGTGATATCCAGCAATCACTAAGTAAGCGACCTCTTCTGTACAGCCCAAACTTTGACGAACATTTTCTTCCGCAAACTGATGCTTCTGACAGGGCTTTGGGAGCTGTGTTACGCCAGGGACTTCAGGATGATCGGCATCCAGTCGCCTACATCAGCCGGAAACTGTTCCCCAGAGAGGTTCGATATTTGACGGTGGAGAAGGAGGCACTGGCTATCAAGTGGGCCCTTGATTCCTTCTGGTACTACCTTCTTGTTCAAGAGTTCACCTTGGAGATGGATCACAAGCCAAAACTTTGACGAACATTTTCTCCTGCAAACTGACAGGAGTTTGGGAGCAGTGTTATTCCAGGGACTTCAGGATGATTGGCATCCAGTCGCCTACATCAGCTGGAAACTGGAGGTACTGGCTATCAAAGTGGACCCTTCATTCCTTCAGGTACTATCTTCTTGCTCAAGTTCTTCTTTCCTACAATTCATTTAGCAGACACTTTTATCCAAAGGCACATACAACACTAATCCATTCATACACTGCCACCAAAGCAGCAGTAGCAATGCAGGATTAAGTGTTGCCCAGGTGGGGATTGAACAACTCTCCCAACTGAGCCACAGCTGCTTTGGTAGAGAAACCATCAAGAAAACATACCGCTATCTCCTCACACAGAAAGACAACGGTTCTGAAGGGCTCTGCATGGTTTTGTCGGTGTGACGTAAAGGTAATGTTTTATTTTTTTGTCAACAGGGATATACAATGTGTTTCTACCCATAAAGCACAGGTTTTTCCACATTTCAAACCTTGCTTTGGCAAAGCTCGAGACAGGTATCAAAGATTTTTTTTTTTTATTGCAGCCTCATTGTTGACCAAATGAAAAAATGCTCTTTATGTCATCTTCCTCAGTTGACTCAAAACATCACTTGATAAATCCTTCAAACGGGAGCTTCTTGTTATGCAGATCTTGTTTTTACTTTCCTTGCCTGCTCAATAACTACTCAAGAATGTGATAAAAGTTCTAACATACTAAGCAATCTTTGTTTTTTTGTTTCTCAACAATAGTCGAAGAGAGCTGATTTCGTCTGTCGTTGTCGGATGCTTCACAGAGGCTTTGCCCGAGAACAGGTACCGAACTTTATTAGGATGCATGGATTATTATTTTGACTTTACTTTGACTTCTCTTTGATTGCCAGGGCTGAACTTAGATAAAATAAAAACTTGTGTGATGTTACCGGTGAACTTGTGATGTAATACGAGATATTCATGTCTACTTCTAACAGTAAAGAACTCATGGTGTAATGTTTAACCTTATAAAGCAAATGGACTGTTAAAAACAAAGAAAAAGTGGAGTTCAGGTGACATTTCTCCCCAATTAACTTTGTTTACATTAATTTCACTAATATCATAAGTGCCATGTGTGGAGTCATGAAGTGGGGATGCAATAAATTAAATTGGCATGAATCAGGATGGTGATATATCTCTATATCCATATTTAGTACCACTTTAAATTTACAAGTTTATTTAAGACAGAGAGATAATGATTTGTGGTGTATCCATGAATTAAACTGTATTGGAATTATAATTAGTCAATCTTACACTTTTTATCACTGGTGTTTTTCCGACTGCATTTTAAGCTGGTTTTGGATGTAATCATTCTAATTGAACTGACTTTGACGGGTAAGAGTGGAGTTTTTCATGCTGAACAAAGAGTCTCTCCAGAGCTGGTCGCCGCCACAGTGGAGAGCAGTATCCTGCCTCATGACGAGCTTCTTCTGCATCATATCAAGGTAAGCCAACACCACTGCTGGAACATTAACCCTTGTGCCCTCCTCAAATTTACTTATATTTTTCTGCTGTGAAGTTAAACAACTTCCCACTTGCTCAAAACTACCAAACATTCAATTATTTTCAGGATTGTAACCCTTTAAATGCTAGGTTATTAGTTGAATGGTGATTAGAGTCTTGGATGTGTGAAAGACTAGTGACAAAGTTGATTTGATTGCATTAGTATTTTTTATGTACCCTCTGGACTAATAAAATCATAAATATTTGCTTTTGTATAAATTGCTGTTTTAAATTGCAGACAGGGCGGCTGCGGGAGGAAATCTCGCCTCGAAAAAAAGGCTCTCTGGTCAGATAAATAATATTAAAAAATGAATAAGTAACTTGAGGTTATAGCAATGATTATAATATTCTTCCACAACATCATAATTTGCATCACCATTACTATCACCACCATTCATGACTACCAGCAACAACAAATTTGCATTATTATGTATTATTATAATGCAAACCTTTCTTGTTGGAAACCTTTCATGCAGTTGAGACTCCCAGCATTCCCAGCTGGCTGATCTGAGACCTTAGCCCATCCTCTGTGCTGAGAACATGTGTGTTAGTTTAAATCCAACTCTTCTGTCCTGACTGAGGGTCCAAACAACCAAAGTTCTTCAGTGGTAGTTTCAGAGTGGAAAAAGTAAGTGGATCAGTTTCCCCCCAGCTGGTTCACTTTACCCCCTTGATTTCTCTGGTCTGTCTCAGTTTACCCCTGAGCTGGGCTAAAATGAGACACAAGACCACTTTTTAAAAAACAATCATATTTTCACTGCCCTTCGTCCTGAATACATTCTGATAATTTCCATTGCTAGGAAACATCCTGAATTAATGGGAAATGTGTAAATTTAACTGATATATCATTTTAGCTCGCTTAGAGGGGAGCAAATGTAAAAAGAAATGTCTCACTTTACCCCACTCTCCCCTACAACAGAGCTAATGGAAAATTGTGACTAAAAACAGATGTTATTTTAATAATTGGTGTTAAATGTAATGTGCTTACAGTAAATTGAGATGAAGCCTGTGTTGATGCTGACGTGCATGTTTATCTTTATAGGGGTGGTATGTCTGTAGGTCAGGTTTTGGTAAAAGGCGGATTTTGGGCTCATCCAGAAGAGCATCCACCGACAAGAGCATCCACCATAGAACTGTGAGCAGCTAACTGGATAGAGAGCCCAACCTTCGAGACCTCAAGTGGGATTAAGAAGACTGTTTCTTCTAAGGAAGAACGTCCTTTGCTACTTCACAGAGCACAGATTAAACAGAAACACACACCTGAATTGAGCCCCAACGAAAAAGACTGGCCTTACACACTTCAAATGCTTGTTTTATTTCATGTGCACACTTTATTCATTATGTTGTTAATTGCATTAGTAAATTGTATATTGTAATCTTAACCTGCAATATTTGTGTTCCTTACATACAAAGTTTGAAAATGTATTCCTGTGTGCGCCTCTTGACTGGTATTCAGACCTTGGGCTCAAGGCGTCCTAGTCTTCTGATGTTTGTCCACCTTTAACACTTTATTTACAGTAACATGGGTTAAAAACAACTATGCTTTTCCCTGAATTTGATCAGATATGGTAGCTATGACACACCAAATGTTATCATAATGTTGTTTACAGTTAACGTTAAAGATAATACTTGTATTTGTAGTCGCATTTTTTTTTTCAAAAACTGTCTGAGTGGAAGTTTAATAGATCTCCTTTTTGTTTCTGCATTTACTTGAAAGTTGAACCCTGTTACCACTGAGCTGTTAATAAGTGCATGAAAAAGTATTTATTGATCTTTATAAGTAGTGTTCCCACTTTAGATCCAGTACCTGCAGAGGAGCTTTATTAACTCTTAATAAGTGCATAATAAAGTATTTATTAACCTTTATAAGGCATTAATATGAACCTAATAAAGTCTTATTAATGTCAATAAACATCTTATGAACTTTGATAAGTGGTCTATAAACAAGTTTCTGTGTGTTAATTAATATCTTACAAGCCAATTATAAATTAATTTATAGTTTAATTAACACTCATGAAGTCTTATTAATGTTAATAAACATCTTATTAATGTTTATGACGGTAGATAAAGTGTCAGTACATTTCTAATAAGAGCCTATAAGTGTCTTATAAGACATAATAAATGTGTTAATTATGCCTATATTAACACTTATATAGTCTTATTTATGTTAATAAGAATCTAATAAGGTCTTATAAGTGACTTAATGCTTATTACAAGCACCTTAATATAAAGTGTTACCCAATTTTCTCAACTGCTTTTTTATATATTAGTGCTTTTGTGAGTTTTACAATTTTATTTTATTGTCATACAGTTGAACAAAACAGACAAGGCGTCACAGTGAGGAGGTTGGATGTTATCAGAAAGGGAGACAGAGAGAGAGAGAGAGTGGGCATGCGGGAAACGATCCACAGGTTGGACCGAACCCAGGTCGCCCGCATTGGAGGACCACAGCCTCCCCACATGGGGCGCACACACCACTAGGCTACCAGCACCCCCTTTCATGTGCTTTTTGACCAAAATAAATAAACAGCATACCATTTTTTAAAAAGTTATTTTTTATTATTGTATAACGTGTGACCTCTCGACGCCTTTTAGCATAAATATGCCATCTATTCCTATTTACAGATTATAAATCTTCTCTAGAATCCACATGTCTGTTTCATAATCACACTGTTTTGACTGCCAACAGTCAACATATGCATGACTAGTTTTATATTCGTAAGGAGTTATTGTACAGTTTCTTCACATGAAGCATGGTTTAAAATACACTTTATATGTTGCCCAAGTATTCTACGTCGTCATCTACTTCACAGCCAGATATTTGTATTAATATTTCTTTTTATACATTTCTATATTACAATAAAATTCACAGGTAAAAATGAGACTGCTGAACACAAAAAAAACCAATATTAGAATACAATCTCAGTGGTTGGCATGTGATATACTGGGCCTGCAATTTAAAAAAGTTTTTAAAATAAAGATGGAAGCTACTGTTTAACAACTGAAAAGAGAGCGTTAATGCATTTGTCCAGGTTTTCTGTCGTCGCTGCAGTGAAGACAAAATAAAATCTTAAAACACAGAAGGTGACTTTGTGAGATTAAGAACAACGCAGGCTCAGGTGAGCAAGAGCAATTTGACACAGTCCTTCTTCCACCATCACAACAAGCTCAGCATCTCTAACACAAGAATCTAGACCACACCTGTTAGGATTGACTTCTAATCCAACAATACTGCCAAAGATCGCTCTAGTTTTCTAAGTGTTAGCCTCTTATGACGTAAATCTGGACATGAGTGATGTTAAACATGCTTCAAATGTGCTCATATGAAGATCTCTTCGCCTACTTTTCACCTGGTTAAACCTCAAATATTCTGACAAAGGAAAACTTGAAGAGCCCTTTCATGTATTTTTTTTCCAAGAGGAGTTTTGTTTCGGGTGTTGCAATGAAGCTTATGATGTTCATGCAGAACTTAAATCTAGCACTCGATTTGGGACGTCCGCCCGTGTCTGCAATGTCAGCTAGCCGCTGCTCTAGCTGGAGTAGAAGATATGCTCATATTCATTCAGGATGAACTCCACTATCTGGTTCTGGAAGACCATGTGCATGGCGATGTTGGAGGACTCCATCTCCGGGCGGAGGAGAGTCGGGCCAAAAACGATCGCCACATTCTGCACCGTCATTCGATTGTCCTCGCCGTGCTGAATCAACCTGTCGGACAAAAGAAAGGGACTTATTTTATCAGGTACATTTAACTTAAGTACAACCCTCAAGAGTTAAAGGAACATGTATAATATAAATATTTAATTACTAAAATGGTATGGCCAAATGTAAGGTTGTATTTGTTGAAATCTAGCTTTTTATAATCCGTTACAGAAACATCATCTCACTTCAAAATTGTCCAGGTCTGCCGTTGCAAAAATATGTTTCCTAAACTTTTTTTTCAGTGTTGTAATTTTTCTAACATGAACACAGTTTTGACCTGGTAACAACACATACTTGTATAAATGTCCAAAAAGGAGTTTCATGGTGTCATGATTTGGAGCCGGAAGTGTCCTGACCAGTTCATAAATGCAATCCAACTTTGTGTTGTAATCAGGAATCCCTTTAGAAAAAAGATGAATCCATCATGAATATAATCAAAATGAGGCAACCAGGACATTTTATTGATTTAAAATCTGCTCACTGATGGCGGTGATGAAGTCATTGAAGTGGCTGAAAGGGAAAAGCGGCTCAGTAAGCTCTCGGAAAAACAGCTTCAGTGCTCCGGTGATGACGTGAACGTCCTCCCACAGGCCGTCCTCGAGGTCCAGCTCCTCTGTTTGAACACAACAGATGCACAGAGCGTTAATGCACAGCAGGGGGCGCTGACATCTAAAGCAAAATACAGTACTGGATCCATCCCATCACTTTAAAATTTGCTTTTTTTTCTGCATATGCAGCCATTTGGGGAAGTATTGAAGTGAGTAAACGTTACCATGGTCGGCCTTGTAGCGTAGTTTCTGAATGACAGCGAGGTTCCCACTCACTCTGTACAGTCCATCAATGTCCAAACCTGCACATCAACACAGCAGCACCAGTAGGTCAGCCTCTACTCAACTTTACCTCAGTAAAAGTACTGCAACCTGATTTTAAAAAATGGTAGAAACAGAGTAGCTCACCTCTTCTTTCCACTGCTTTGATGCATTTTTCTACAAAACTAGGAACGGTCGTCCTCTCCTGTGCACACAGCGTGGCCAGCTGGCAACCGAACACATTTTCTACAAGGAATAAAAACATTATGAGCAGGAGTAAACCAGCATCTTTCTTGTATTCAAGGTTATAGAATAACTTGGCATTCTGACACAATATAAGCTTTATGTTATTTACCTCCGGATATTTAAAAAAGGGGCAGTACGCAAATGAAGAGAAAGGGTTTCCTGTTTTACTAGTTTATGTAAAACATGGAGAGTATTTCCAATTCTAAATCAACATTAAAGAACAGCTGGGATGAACATATTGAAGCTCACTACAACTATGATTAGATATAATGATGGCCGTTTTGGAAATGTATCCATACTGTACTGACTATCTAATGTCCATATTTCTAATCAGGCTTTTAGTCTCTTGCATACAGTAAGTCTACGGAAAGGTCTTGACACGTAACCAAAAAATAAACAAATGTTTAAAATGAAATAACGTTGTGAAGTTCCTGGCTCAGCTGCTGTATTATTATTATTATTATTGTGTCATCATTTTTTCCTTATTTGTTTTAATTGCTTGTTTCATGTTCTTACTCTGACTTGATTTTTCTTCATGACTTTTCCCTTTAGCGTCCTTATAAAAATCATCCCCCGTCTAAAACACAGACTTTATGCCCTAGCTGTGTGAAGTCACCTCTTATGTAGCCCTTCTCTTTGACAGACTGCAGCGTGGGACGCTTCATGAGGAACTTCATCAGCTTGGTCCGAACCCTCTTCTGATCCGTTTCTCCTGCAGAGCTGGACGAGTGAGCGACGCTCGGTTTGGAGGCTAATCCCCAAAAAAAAACAAAAAAAACAAGAAGAAGCAATTTCAGACGTTGAAATAGTATTTACAGCGTGATATCAACCCATCAAACACAGTCCGATGGTAAACACTGTAACGTTTTTCTTTTTCATCTTACATCTTCTCTTGTCAATACCTCCTGCGACCTTGTCGTCCCGCTCTGTGATGGCGATCTTTTCATACAGCTCGCTGTCCTCCTCGTCTGAATGATGGTCCGTATACTCCTGATGGTCACACATACAAAGAAAGAGAGTCCATCAAACATGTTGTGGCCTGCAGTTACGCACATATGAGCATGACTTTATCAATATCAAAAAGCCTTATTTATCATTGTGAAAACAAGTTATTAAGTGACATTTTATTTCCCCAGTTTTATTCTGAAGTTGTGTTCGTCTTCAGCTCAGTCCTGAAAGCATTTTTCTTAGACTTCTTAAATTGTACGGTCCATGAGGGTTATTTACAAAGCAAATCAACATATTGCAAGTCATTTTCTTCAAAAATGTCATTATCTGGGGTGCCGTAAAGCCCGTCCCATGTACAGAGGAAATAGTCCTCGTCGCAGCAGCCGTGGGTTTGAATCCAGCCTCGGCCCACTCTCTCCTCCAAACATTTCCATCTCTCATCAGCTGTCCTCTCCACTAATAGTGAACATGGCCCAAAAAATACGACTTAAAAAATGTCCTTATGTTTACATTTTAGTGAATCAATCTGCTGTATGCACTTTTGTTTTGAGTCACAGACACTCGCAGCTCCATCGTCTCTCAGACACAAAAGCGTCAAACACTTTCAGACAGAAACATCTTGATCTATGAAGAAGGTTAGGAGAGGAAATGTCTCTCACTTACAGACTAAAGAACTGAATAATCTTGACGATGATAACTGGAGTTGTGCTTCCGAAAGAGAACTGATTTTGTTGTAGTTTTAATTTGCCAAGCTTGGGAGAGAAGACAGAATATGTGGTTGAAGACAAAGCTGTAGGTGTCCTTTAAAGTAACATATGAACACTGTAGCTTTGTCACTTTGGTGTCATGTTTGATCCTGAGGGTTGGGTACTTGGTGTAATTTTGATACAAAAAAAAAAGCCATCCAAATAGACAATAATTTGCAGGGGCGATTCTCAAGTTTGTTGGAGCCCGTGGCTTAAAATTCACAGACGGCCCCTCCAGACATCCCCACCATGTTCTAAACAATCAGACAATAACGACATGTTTTAGCAGAAGTTATGTTGTTAAAGTGTCTCTTACACATATTTAGAGATGGACGAGCATCATTCAGTCATTTTTATTATATGAGTGAGTGCCGTCAGATGGGGCGCCCTTAAGGAGGATTCCTAATGGCATTGCAAAATTTGCACATTCTGAGCCACTGCTGTGGTTTTCAAGTTTTTCTTCAGTAAGCGGGGGTAATTCATCAATTTGCATGGGGCCCCAAGCAGTTGCCTGCCTGGCTTGTTGACGAGCAGCGCCTCTGATCATTTGCATCAGACTCACCAGTTGTCGTATGGTGTCCACTAAGACTTTGTGCCAGTCGCTGATGATGCTCTCTGTGTCGTACTGAATCAGAAACTCCACGCCGTTCTTGCCTTTTAACTGGAGGAGAGAGAGTACAGCAATCAACTTGATTTGTTGTTTAATGATAACGCACACAACCCCAATACTTTCTCATTTCTGATACAAAAACAGACGCTCACATGAAAAGCAGAAATACTCAGTAAAGATAAGAGGTCGCTCTTACACGGAAGTAAGCGAGCTAAAAATAGAAGCACAGGTTTTATTCGCATCTGATCCAAGCCTTCACAGAATGACACGCTTTACAAACAAAACACACCTCTAACACATTCTTCTTGCTGGATTTGTCCCTCGAGGCCCAGCCAATCGTGGCTCCCCGCAGGTCCACCGTCACCTCCGGGACTATCTGATTGGTTTTGTTCTGCACAGAGAAGAAGAAGAAGAAGAAAAAAAACAGCTGTTTACGTAACTGACGGCGCCACATTCCAAGAAAATGAGCCACGCTCGAACAAAAGCCGCAAATGTCCCTGTCACCCTGCAGCCTCAGGGCTCGTCGCCGGCTTCACTCTGCAGGTGTCATGATTTCTCAGTGAGGTGTGAAACAGGACGCCAAAGTGGAGAGTACACGGGAAAGAATGGGGCGATGTATTGAAACTCTCAGACTGTACTTAATCATATAAAAAGTAAAAAAAGTTATTTCTGTCGTCACTTAGCAACAACCCCTCACAGAAATGTTCAGAATGCAACTTGAGCAGCATTCAGGAGGTGTGGCCAAACAGCATTTAGGGTTTTTGGTTTCATGCCGGAGCTCAAGGGCGACATCGACTGGATCAAGAAGTCGTACACTCTTCCTTTAAAAGCTTTTTGGATGTTTTCATGCACACGCTTTTATTTCTAGTGAGTAAATAAGTTATAAAGGCGGCAGAAACATGCAGTGGAGCTAAAAGAACGATGGATCCCTCTGACATTAAGTGCTTTAGGAGTATAAAGTATAAAGCACCTGAGATTTCTACATATGTACAGAACTCGGGTAAATCTGCTTAGTTGCATTCCTGCACAGATCACACTCATGCCACTTTTCCCTAAGCTAACACGAGTGCATCTACTTGTGTATGTTCTGTTATTACTCGGTGTATTTCTTACCGAGGCCCCCGGTGCTGTAGACTTCGGGTCTTTGTGGAACGTCAACACTCCCCCGAGGAGAACCGTCCACGTCTGGGTCCAGTTTTTCCTGAAAGCAGAGAATCTCAGACCTCAGAACAAAGTGTGTGGGGGAGCTTTGTGTGTGTGGAGGGGGGACGGATGACACAGGACACCAAAACAGACCCAGACTCAAAAAAAAAACTAAAAAAAACTGAAACTTGAGTTTGTCACATCTGCAAGGACAAGAGACCTCGGAGGGAATTTCAGCGCACCTTACTTTCTTGCCGTTCTCAGAAACTTTAGTTTTGTTGAGAATTCCTGCTTTCTCCAAGTTCTGCACCTGAGAATGTGAAAAAGATCCTTAGTTGTTGATAAAAAAAAAAAAAAGAGAGCATTTGTAAACATTAAAGCTGAAACATAAAGTGAAGTTATGTAATGATATGAAAGACACATCCATCCTCATTTCAGGTCACATAAAAGGGCAGTAATGACAAACGGGGTGGTGTCCCCATTTTGTAAGCTGACCAGAGGTACACGCCAAGGGATACCCTCTGGCATCCCTACCAAATCTGATGGACACTATCCAATCCAAAGTTTTCAGGTTACACTGTTAACTGGAATAAGTCGGAGGCAATGCCTCGTTCTAATTCATGTCTCCCATTTATGGTAGAGAAGTTTAACTTCAAATGCGTTTCGAACGGGATTGAAATATCTTGGCATTAAGCTTGCTCAGGACACAGGAGACATAGTAATGTTGAATTTTGACCCATTACTTCAAAAAATGAAGACAAACCTTGATAAGTGGGAGAAGATCAAACTCACATTGTTGGGAAAAGTTAACATAATAAAAATGGTAATTGCACCACAGTTTAATTACAGTAGTATGATGTTGCCCGTCAAAATACCATCTATGATTTTTAAGCAGTATGATGACACTGTAAAGACTTTTCTATGGAGTGGGAAAAGGCCAAGAATTAAACTGAGAAAGTTATGTGTGCATGAGGAGAAGGGAGGGCTGGGCCTCCCCTACCCAAGATTGTACCAAAAAAAAAACAAGTCACAATAAAAGGGCGCCTCTCTTAGAGGAATGGGGACTCAAAGATTACGACGTTTTCTTCTTTATTGGTCGGCTTACTGTTACAAATGAAGATATAGTTGAATTGAGCAATACTTTGACATCATGGTAGATAAATCAACATGTTCGGGGCATAGTGGTTAGTGTGCACGCCCCATGTACGGAGGCTATAGTCCTCCAAGCGGGCAGCTCAAATCTAACCTGTGGCCCTTTCCCCCAGTAACAGATAAATAAGGAGGTTTTTGAGCTACAAGTCTCGCAACGCTACTCAATATGCTACCCACACTGACATAATCAATGGTGAAGGTGAGTAAAATAGATCTCCTTTAAATTTAAAAAAAAAAAAGCCATAAAAACGAAAAGAAAAACGTGTGCATGCGCTGAGCGTGCATGCAGCCCGTTGCAGTTGCTACCGTTCACAAATTAGCCGAAGTATTTCTGATTCTGATTTATGTGAAACGGCAGCACTTAAAGGAACGGACTCATGTTGATGCAATGAATGAAAACATCAGTTCCAGTGCAACACATGCCTCCTGAGTGATCTACACCTTTTGCCCGTCATAGATAGACTCCGCTATCTATGCATGAAAGCTCAGGTGAGCGCTCAAACTAACAACCCACGTTGTAGCGCAGCCACCTGGACGTCAGATAATAGGGGCTTCTCCAGGGTCTAAACCCAAACGCCTTGAGAGACACACACACACACACACACACACACACACACACAGAGCGTCATTCAAGAGCAAAACACAGTTCATCCATGTGTTATTCTGCAGTGTAAAGAGTATCAGCAGAACCGGCTGAAAAAGAAAAACGGCTCACTCACGTTGTGCTGCGTCTCCGGAGAGTTTCCCGTGCTGGAGCTGTCGCTGCTGTAGTCGGACGTGTTCCTCCGGTGAGTCGGGACGAATCTCTGAATAACAGCGAACGAACAGCAGCGGAGAATATTACCATTCATTCTCAGTGACAACCACAAGCGAGCAAAGAAGTTCAACGTTTCTTTGCGCAATTCACACACAGTCCCCGAGAGTAGCTGCAGTTTTTAACACTGAAATGAAAGCGAAATAAAAGAACAAATCTATGACAACTCTTGCATTTCTGTGTAAGGCCAGATGTTGCTCAGTTCCTTATTTACCCTTCATGCACACATTTCTATGTTCTGCTTTTAAAGTTATCTGTGTGTTTAGTGATGTTGTTTGTTTTTGTCTGTGCTGCCACTGACAAAGAGCTGCTGAACTGTCTGTCATTATTTTTTACAGCTATGACAATAAAGATCGATTTATTACTTTATAGAGTAACAACCTGAAATCACGACTTTATCAGCCTAATATAACCAATTACAATAAAATTACAACTTGATTTTTGTAATATTTCAATGTTATACTTGTACCGTTATGACTTTATTCTCTTAAAAGAAACGTTTTCAATTTCTGGCTTTATTCTCTTAGTTTAACAACTTTAAAAAATAAAAAAAACTCTGAGGTTTTTCTGTATTGCGGCTCACTTATTCCCATGTACATTGTCTCTCTTGTTTGTCCTATTTGATGTTATTTCTCTTCATGTATGTAGCCTTGAATCAACAGACAAAAAAAATCACTATCACAACTTTAAATCAAGACAATGTAGTCCTAACTTACACTTATGTTTGTCATTATAATAAAAAAGACGACATTTATCAGTTGAGTTGAAGTCGAGGTAAAACTAGTGTCACATAGGAGTTTAAATTTATCATTTTACGCCGTCGGTGGTGCAGTGGTTAGCGCTGTTGCCTCACAGCGAGGAGGTTCCTGGTTTCAAATCTCTGTCGGTCAGAAGCCTCTCTGTGTGGAGTTTGCATGTTCTCCCTGTGCATGTGTGGGTTCTCTCCCCGTACTCCTGCTTCCTCCCACAGTCCAAAGACATGCTCGCTGGGTTGACTTGTGATAACGTAGGTGTGAATGTGAGGGTAGCTGGTTGTTTGTCTCTACATGTCAGCCCTGTGACTGGCAAACAGTCCAGGGTGTACCCCACCTCTCGCCCAGTGACAGCTGGGATCAGCTCCAGCCCCACCCGGCGAGCCCGAATGCCCTTGACCTGACTGTCTCAAGAGCAAAAATCCCTCATTTGTATTTTGTTTGTGAACTTCTGTATCTGTCCCCGTGCAGCTCTGAGCTGGAACTGTCACTGTGAATGTGAGTGCACTGCAGCTGATTTGCCTTGCTAAATAAGGGTTTAAAAACATGGGAGTGCCGCTCATAAAGCAGGGACTCACCCGAACTACTTCTGCCTGACTGAAGCTTTCAGTTTAAGCCGGCTGACACACCCTGAGTGTGTGAGACGGTGTTTGCATGTACATGCAGGTCTGAGTGTGTCTTAGTGAGTGTGTCTTAGTGAGTGTGAGAGAGTGAGTGTTTACCCGGTCGTCCAGGGCTGGGCTGAGCTGTGCGGGTCCCATGGTGTGTCTCCAGTTTTTGATGACTGACACGTTGTCTGCCTCGACTCCATTCTCCATCCTGGACTGGCCAGGAGCTACAGGGGCCTGAAGGGACCAAAACAGTGTTCAGTTTTTAATTCCATTTTAGAAACAAAAACTCAAAACCTTGAGGGATGATGTGACCTGTTTTACTTTTCACCAGACAAGATCGACTTGACTCTACTTCGATACACATTTCCATCTCATTTCCGTACAAAGCGGAAACAGTTTTTCATCGATCATAATTCCTGAATGTTTTTTTTATTTACCTCAGGCAGGTTCCACTGAGACTTGGAGCCGCCCCTCAGATAGTAGTAGGTCTGCCCTCGATCGTCCACCGACTTAATCCACTGTTAGAAAAGAAAATGTTTTCATTACGATGATTTTGAAAACTAATTTTCTTTCCCAAAGAAAGATGTTGAACATATCTACATAGCCTCAGCTGACTGGCTTTTATGTTTCTCCTCTACAATGATATCCTACAGTGATGGTAATAAACAGAAGGCATAAAGTAGTGAGGGTGTCATGGTCCTCTGTGCATTATGAGCTGGTGAAGCTTCTGTTGTTGCAGAGACATTTACCTAAAGCCTCTTGTTCTAAAAATCAATATTACTCAGCACTGTAAATACAGAATGATGTTGACATTCCTGTTGAATGGAAGAACAACGCCTGATGACTGTCTGGTACCCGTCTGACACACCACTTTAAAAAAGAGAATGGCTGTATCAACACTTTTGTTGACTTTCCAAAGCATTTTGATAATCAGACAATGACTCTCCTTCCAGCTTATTTGAAACCTCACAAGTTGCAAAGTAAATACCCTGATTCAAGTGTGAATTGTCTGTTTTTTAAAGATGAATTTAAGGGGAATTTTCAGCTGTTTTTGGCAGTTCGGCCGCAAAGAAGTCAGCAGGAAACAGGGCTAGAAACCAAAATATCTATATATAAAAATATATATAACTTCCACTTATTTTGCATGTGCTGTAACCACACAGCTACCGTGGCACCTAAACTGTTACCCAAAATCATTTTGATGTCATTGCTGTTAATAAAATGTACAGCCCTGAAGTGTGGATGTACCTGCTCAGGGGAGTGTTCACTGGTGAACACCCAGGTCCCGCTGGGATCCACATTGAGGTTCCAGCCACTGTGGGTGCTGCGGTCAAGGCTGGCCCTCGGGATGATGGTCCTGCTCACATGGCTCAGTGTGTACTCTTTAGGGAGGGTGGGAGGGCCTGTCGCAAGGAGCATATCGGAGGGCTCTGGCTGTTCTCCAGCTGGGTAATCCTCTGCAGGGTAGTCCTCTTCAGGTAGAGGAGGCTGGGGTGGAAAAAATGGTGAAAACACAACGTGCTTTATAAAAAAATATAGTGTCCCTTTGACTTTCTGCATCAACTCAAAGTCGTGGGATGAATGTTTTCTTCTTCTTTTCCTCCCTGTTGAATGGGATAGTTTGAATCTGGGGAAATACTCTAACTCGCTTTCTTTCCAAGAGTTAGATAAGACGATAAATACTCTAATGTCTGTTGGGTAAATTTGAAGGGTCAAACTATAAGTCATTTAGCTTTGTAAAGCACAAAGACTGCTTTGACTACTCTGGGTGGTTGAATCGTGTTTGTTTTACATGTGCAGAAGTTAAACTGTTAATACGACAATTTGTGGGCTTTAAAGGTCACATATTGTACAAAATACACCTCACCATATTTATCTAACACTAATATGACACACTAGAGACACATATTAGTGTTAGATAAATATGGTGAGGTGTATTTTGTACAATATGTGACCTTTAAAGCCCACAAATTGTCGTATTAACAGTTTAACTTCTGCCCACAAACAAACATACAAATCCCCCTATCATGAGAAAAGTCTATCCTCTCTGTCTTTTGCCTGCTCCACTTTTCAGAAAATGTGTGCTCAAACAGGCCGTTTGGAGATTTTCCCTTCATGACATCACAAAGGGCAGTAGCCCCTCCCCCAGGTGGGTGACACTCCCACAGCTAGGTGTTTGTTCTGCCCTCTGAGTCTGCCTTCTCACCGTAAACAAAATGGCAATGTGCATGAAAGCGAAAGCCACATCTCCTTCCAGAGAGGGGGGTGTGGTCAGACACAGCTCATTTGCTGTTTATTTAAAGCTACAGACACAGAAACAGCCTGTTCTGAGCAGGGCGGAAATAGAGGGGTTTATAGGCATGATCAAATACAGGATCAGAGTGGATTTAGAACAAGAAACTTCACAGACATGTTTTGGGGAACTCTGAGACTTATTTAAACTTGTTGAAAAGGAGTTTAAAATGTGACCTTTAAGGTTTTAAAGCACAGTTGCCTCTTGGTTCTTGGTTCTAACTTTGGACAGAGCCCGGCTAGCAGCATCTCTCTGATTTTAGACTTCACTCTAGACTAATTTCTAGCTGCATGGTTAACATACAAACATGAAAGCAGCATTGTTTTTATACTTTATCTATTTCCGAGAAACCAACTAATTCAAGACACTTGCAGAGTTTGTTGAACAGTTGCTACATCTCATTGCATAATGTCAGCTGATTCATTTCCACTGTGACACCATAAATAGAGTAAAAAGACCTCTATGTGACTTTGATTAACATCTCACAGCGTTCTCATGGCCTAAATGTATTTTTCTGTCTTGGCCCAGTAACATTATTCTCTAGGTCGAAAATAATGTGACAGAAAGGGGGCATTTGTTGGCAGCACAGTTGTTACTGAAACCACCTTTGGTGGGATATGATTTGAGATGTTGTTATTGGCATCTTTTGAAATCTATGTAAGGGACAATATACTGTTGGAGAAACACTACACTGTTGCTTTCAGCTTCATAATGGAAAGGAGCCCTGTCTGCTATGTAGGTGCTGCAGATTTAAACCCATTAAAAAGGACTGTATTTACAGCTTTCCCCTGGGTGAAGCTAAAACAGGAGACAGAGAGGGGCTAAGTAGAGCAGCCAGGCTGTCCTTACCGGCCCTTCCTCGTGAAACCTGTGCACGCTCATGGGCTCCGTCTGAGCGGGATACGGGCTCAGCTGCTCTGGAGGCTCCCAGGACGTCTCCCCAGACATCGGGTTGTAGAAGTAAGGTTGACCACTGTCCTCATCAACTAACTGCTCCCACTCTGAGGTCCACCCTGAGGGGAAGGCGGTGGATGGGGAAAGGGCTGGAGACTGAAGAGGCGAAGGGGAACAGGGATCCTCTTCCGGAGGTGGCTCAGGGTCCAAAGGGGAGTCTAGGAATGGGCTATCCCAGGTGGTGCGCCCCGTCGAGGGGTGAAAGTAGTACTCCTGTCCACTTTCCTGGTCAACATGCACTTCCCATCCCTCTGGATCAAGGTATGAAGGAGAGTAGGACGAAGGAGCCGACGGGGGAGATTCTGAGATGCTTTGGCGGAGTTGTGCTACATTGACATACACGGCTGAACGGAGACTTTCATTTTCCACCTGTAAAAAGGCCAAATGATGCAAATTTAGAGCCTCAAATACAAGTACAAGTTCATCAGAAAAGCTAGAACTAAAGGCAATGTACCAACAATACAGAGTGCTTTTGTGTTAAGTAAAACCAGCGTACAAAGAACCTCTCCTTTCGAATAAAAACTGAATTTCACAAGAAGAAAGACAAGTCAAGAGGTGTCAAATACCAGCCTTCTGCTTCTAAAAGAGCACAGGAAGTAACCCACAGCTGAAAAAAAAACACTTCACCACAAAAGATGTTCCTCCAACAAGTTATCACGAAATTCTAGCCTCATTGTCTTGCTTTGAAAACAACCACACTTGAATGCTCTCATTTCAAAAACCGTACACAAAAGGTTTTTTAATGTGTTGCTACTTAAGCAACTGTTGCGTCATTCTGCTTGTTGTGTTTTTATGATAACCTCGATGAGATATAAGAATAAGAGAAAAAGGAAAAAGTCCATTGCTTTTATGTAATGGATTAGCCTACTATCTAAATAATACTGGAAGACACTTTCACAGAGTCACATTAAAACAAAGCTAATTAAATGAAAAAACATTCAAACACTGCTTATATTAGCATTCTACTTCTTCTATAGCTGAAATTACCATTTTATTGTTTTACATATAGGCTAACTAGAGGAAGTACCTACATACACTACCAAAATATTATCTAAACTTACACCTCTACTTGGATCTTTCTTACATGTTAGCATAGACTTGCTAACAGTAATGAAAGCTTTGAATTATGCCTCTCTAATGTGCCAACCCTGCATTAGTTAATGCTAATGTTAACTCTATGAATCTTTGCCTTTATTTCATCCTGAAACACCGTCACGTCGCACTGTTAGCTAGGAGTAGGTTGAATGTTAATGTTAACTGTTGCTGAATGTTAACTAATATTAAAATGTAACTTGGCAAAATGTCACTATCCACAGTGTTTCCAGCTGAATGTTTGCTAATGTTATCAAATATGTGGTATTAACTTTAACATGACCAAAGGTTTTTGCTCTCCAAAGCGTTTTCAGTTGCTCATGTTATCCTGTAACACTATTAAATGGTCTGTTATACTACTAGGTGACTAAGAAATAGTGTAATGTTTGACTTAGCCGTGGTCAAAACATAACTTATATTATTAAATATGTGGTGTCAACTTCAATACAGCCACATTTTCCCTTAAGATATTTTGCTGCCCAATGTTTTCTTGCCCAAATTACAGAAAGTAATTTAGGGAAATGATTCAGCTCTGTCTGATGATTTTCTAACTATCTCTCACATCAGGTATTTTCTTGTCTTATCTTCCATTGCATGTAAACAAATTGCAGAAAAATGTTATTTCCACCTCATGTTACCTTCATATAAAGAGCTCTTTATGAGCCACAGCATCACATGCAAAATCTGATCGGACGTCACAACTTATTTGTTTGTTGAACCAAAATTTGAGTAAAACTGAGGTGCGATGAAAAGCTGTCTTTGTCCTTGAACTGTGATGCAATAACTAGTGTCACAGGTGCGTTAGAAACCCACCCCTAAATAAAAACAACAATATATTTCATTAGGTTGTTCTTTTCTCACCTGTGTTCCTCGGAGAACATTATTCCTCCTTACAGTGACCGCCCTGCAGAATTTCTTAAATGCAGTCATGATAGCACAGACACAAAGAGGGGCTGCTGAAACTTTCAGACCGCACTCTGAACTACCTCGGCTCGCCTCATTGTCTATATTTGACGAGACCCGAGACCTGTAGGCTATGTGTCTCATCTGCATGTGCTAAATATGCATCAGCGAAATATAGCAATACAGCATGTAGACAGTGGTGGAAAGCAGCAAAGTACAACAACATCTTCACTGTTTTAACACTAACTTTTGTATTTAACTTGTGTATTCCAGTGTCACTCTACTGCAAACGTATATTCAACTACATTAAAGATGAAAATATTGAAAATCAGCTGGTTGTTTGTCTCTATATGTCAGCCCTGTGATCGACTGGTGAACAGTCCAGGATGTACCCCGCCTCTCGTCCAATGACAGCTGAGATTGGCTCCAGCGCCCCGAGCGAGAAAAGAGGAATAGATAATAGGATGGATGGATATTGAAAATCATTCATCTGATAGTAGGCGTGGCACAAAATAAATGTGATGCTCTGTTCACTCAGTCGAGTCCTTTTCTGCTTTAAAGTTAAGAATCTTAAAATGCATAAAGATCACTGCAACCTTCTCTAAATGCATTTTCTAAAACAAAGATTAGTCTTTTGCAGAACCCTGCGTTATAGTATACTTTTTTTTTTTTTTTTTTTTTAGGTGCATACAGAGCTTCTTCTTCTTCTATTTTAACAAACTCATGTTAATAAGAATAAAGTGTAAACGCTGATGAGCAGTGTGTAAGGTTTTTAAATTTGATTCACCCAAAACAGTAAAAAAAGTTCACACATTTAAACACATCAGTAGGAATAATCCAATAATACAGTTTACACAAACCTTTTTTCAACCATTTCATTCCTACTTTGACTTAAGTAAAATATTTTTACTTCTTTTGCAGCTGTTAGTACTTTTTTTAATCTGTCTCTCCAGTGTTACCACTTTGCTGACTCTGCTTCATTATTGATGTCGATATATGACCATGAGGCAATCAATGTGGATGACCAGACGGCTGACCCTGAAACATCGATTCCAAATAACACGGATTGACTAAACACAGACAGACAGAGGAAATGAAAGAGCTGC
This sequence comes from Labrus bergylta, assembly GCF_963930695.1. Lineage (NCBI taxonomy): Eukaryota > Metazoa > Chordata > Actinopteri > Labriformes > Labridae > Labrus > Labrus bergylta. The sequence continues at coordinate 4,348,031 of NC_089215.1, read as the reverse complement.
ATCATTGATCTCCGAAATAGCTACACTGGAACATCCCGGTCCTTTGTGCAATACCAGGACGACTAGAACAAGAAGATGCACAGCAGTAAACGCACCAGATTTCACACCACTGATTAGAACAAAACAAATACATAAAGAATCCTCACTTAATTCAAACTCTTGATTTATTCAATGAACCGGCGATTTAGCCACCATACCCTAAATTTGTCAGGAATGACAAGTTTCTTATTACGATTAATGCTACCAAGTGTTAGCTTTAGCTTCATTGTTATCGTCTCATTAACATTACTGATTCTGTTTGCTGAGTTTATAAAAGTTGGCTACTCTTTGTCAGTCTCACTCAGATAACCCAAGGATGGTGTTTTTCAATGAAGGGGCAGAAGAGACTCCTGAGAATTGTGGGGAAATTTAATGAATTGTTTTACTATCACGTCATGTGTGGCCACAGTGGAACAACTAAAAGTGACATACTAAGACTTTCAGTAGAATTTGGAGGTTCTTGTGTTTTCTTAAATCTTGTAGTACATTAAATAACTTCACTACTTTTAAGATTTTGTAAACCATTGCATGCATTTTTAAGATTAAACAAGCCACCACCTCGTTTATTTTTGTGACCCCTTTTAAAAAAACAACCACTTTGAGTTGTTAGCAATTCCAACAAAGCGACCTTCCCCCTCCAATCACAGATGGTTTCATCCCAAGTAAAATGACTCCATACTGAGTGAAAGCCTGAAGACGCCAAACAATGCATAATGCAAATTTGCTATTTATCATGTATACATAACCATGTTTCTCTGTGTGTATGTAAACACTATATCCTGAGTATGATAAAAATCTGGAAACGGCTCATTACCAGGATTCTCAAGTCATTGTAAACACACTCATTGGCGTCCCACATGTCATGTCATGAGGTGAGAGATTGGCCGATGACTAATGCCCAGTTAGAAAAATCAAATATTTTTTTCTTGTCTTCAAGTAATTACGCTGACGTCCTCTCAAATGTGTCTTTATCCTCTTGGGTGGAGCCAACCCCTTAGCCTGTGCATCACTTAACTTTACATAAAATACATTTTTTTTAAAAGTTCCACCTCAACCAGCTATTGAGGCATCAGGTACGATCTTTAAATGTCATACACACAATTATCTAGCGTTGTAGTCAAGACCACACTAACCAAGACCAAGACATATGCGAGACCGGGACAAGACCAAGACATTTAGAGATTGAGGTCGAGTCAAGACCAAGACAGGGCGATACCGAAATAAGGCCGAGACCATAAATATCACAGAAAAATCATCATCTTGTGTGCAGGGGGCGTGCCACTCATTTAGACCGTAACACAGGGAAGGTTGCGGCCGTAACCAGATAAAAATCAAATTATGAATCAATTGAAGTTATAAATTGTTTAAGGGGTGTTTTCCTTCTGATCACAGTAATGGCGTGGAAAGATAGCCTCTCAGTGGTGGTCTTGACCGGTCTTGATTTAGAGTATATGTGGAGTCCACCCAGTCTGAGACCAAGACAAGACCGAGTAAAAAATGCTTTTGATTCCATGACGAGACCGAGACCTCCAAAAAGTGGTCTTGACTCCAGACTACTTGAGACCAAACTGATGTCCTGCAGGCCCTGATACGACACTGCATTCAGCTGGAGACACTTCAGGATTCTGCAGAACTTCTAAAGAGTATTTGAGTAGTGTAGTCTTGCCTTTTGTTCGGTAACTGATCAGACAAACTGTTGAATTTCTATACCGTGTATTTGAATCAGGGACAGTGTACAAAAAAAAACATTAGTCTCAGAAGAGAAGAGATGCTTTGTACCAGATTTAGCTAGCTAGCTAATTTCCATCTGTTGTCCCTGGGCAATGAAAGGATGAAAGGAAGCATGCTGTAGGTCTCAATCAAAAAAGTTCAGAATAACTTGGAAAGACATTTTCATTTTCTTGATACCGTTAAGTTTTTTTTCTAAAACCTTTGTTCTCAGGTCTGGATGATGTCATACCCGAGAGTTGACTTGATTACTCAGAATGCGCATTCACAGCAGATGTCAATAAACAAAACCGTCACACCCCATGAATAGAGCTTTTTGTGGCTTATTTCAGCTTAAAAAATACATGTTTGAGATTGAATCCAAAGCATTCAAATTGCTTCTTGAAAAGACAGGCTAAAAAAAACACCTAAACCATCATGTTAACAATGTCAGTCACTATTTGGAACTCCACTAAGTTCAGGAAACGACACACAAGCAGAGGTGGCGTGTCAAGCAGGAAGCCATTTGGTTATCAAAAAATCTGCCAATATTAACTACCATGCTAACCACTGACAATTAATTTTAATGATGCAGAAAAAAAACAAAAAAACTGCTTCGATGACCTACCTGAGAAACCACCGGCAGGGTCAAGCCCCGCTTGGCCTGGTGACCGGACCAAACCCTGGAGTACATGTCCATCATGCTTTTACCGCTCTATTTAGGGAAGCCATAAATCCAAATGGGTCGAAAAGAGAAAGCAAACTCAAGCACGTGAAGACAATCAGGTTGTGATGAGAGAGAGAGAGAGAGAGACGCTGAACGCAGATTCAGACACATACACCCCTCATGCACACATCCTCCTCTGCAGCAGCTGTGACCGTTTGTAGCCCAGACAAAAAAAGAGAACTGCGAGCTGTGTTACAATAGCAGCAGGAAGGGACGGTGTGAGGACTGGGTGAGGACTGGATGAGGTGTGTGTGTGTGTGTGCGTGTCTGTGTTTGTGTGTAAACATATGCATGGATAGAGGGGTAGAGGGTAAATGTCTGAGTGTACAAAGAGCAGACAGGAACAATGAAAACAAGACGGAGGAGGGTGAGATAAAGGAAGGAAAAAAAAACCTTACACGGCACTTCAACCTACTTCCTGCTTAAGTCTACTTAAAAAGGAAACGCCTCAATGGAAACAGTTTTTTTTTTTAATAGCACCTTTAATTTTAGCGCTATACTAAAAAAAAGATGTTATATAACTACAGTAGGTCCTAAAAGACATCAGGTTTTTCTCCACAGCGGCGGCTTCAAAGTGTTCTTTATCCCATCTTCTAATTGGAGGTCACTAACCCGACAATGGAGGAGAAAAAAAAAAAGGGAAGCAACAATTTCCCACAACAATCAGAAAGATTATTCTGATGAGACAATGTGTTTTTCAAAACATAGTGAATTCTTCAAACAGGAAGTGTAGTGTTTTTTTTTTTTTTTTTAGGTCCACTTCCTTTTACTTGTGACTGGCAATGTTAGCCAGACTGAAGACAGCAGGCCGGTCAGTGAGCAGCTGGTTTTTTTCTCGAGGTTTTGTGGTGTACAGGTTCAACTCAAATTAGACCTCAGGCCAGCTGTGGGCGACTTTCGAGTTTATACTTCAATACATGCTTTTACATTTCTTAGTTCCGGTGTGCAGCATGATGAACAAGTGACTGGTGTAACTTCTAAAATATGTCGTATCCAGTGAAATGTTTGACAATCATCATCAGCCTATACATGAGAATGAAGGTCACCTCATAGCCTTCTTTTATACAACACATTATCTGCACAATTTTCCACTTTGATGTGGCCAACTTTTACAGTTTTACACCGCTGTGTTTTTAACACATTCTGATTCAGGTTTGAAAAGGGAAGACATACCTGGTGCCTAAAATCTGTGTTGGTTTTCTACAGGTAGGGGGGCAAGTCCACTGTTTATAAAAACAAAGTCTGATCATGAGAAGAAGACCATTCTTTTCACTTGGTTTAACACTTAAGCAAACAAGCCTTCTAGCTGGTATAAGGTCATTATTGCGTCTTCTAAGTGTTCTTCATACAGATTTGACTTCTTTAGTAAATTATGAATCATTATTACAGTCAAATAATGGATCAAACATGTCATATTTAAATTGTGGGTAGCTTGAGGTTAAGTGGCCACCAAAGCAATTCAAACAAAGTCTTGTTCTGCATTTGGTTTAACCAAAAGACACTTTAAGGAGTCAGCTGTTTTCCCCATTTAATATCACAGAAACCTAAAAATACTTCTTCTATATCTTGCTAACTAAGCTATTCATAGCATTTCACATCAACTTAGCTTAACCAATTCTTACTTTTACAGCTCATCCCTCTTGTCCATAACATGGTCTATTATGGCTTTAAAAACAGGATGGTAACGCCCACTTTGCTGAACTCTTGTGACCTAACAAATGGGTTACAACGATGTAGCTGCATCCGCTTTTTACGCATGTTTGGTGTATGATTTAAATCTGCATGGAGAAAAAATGAAAAAAAATAATAAAGTTGTGTTCAAAGTTTTCGTCTTTTTCCGTCGTTTTCTGCTTGTTTTTTTGAATACCATGAGAATAAGACTTTGAAGCAGCAGTGAACCAGGTTTTCCAGCATGATTTGGCGTAGAAATCCAGAAGCAATGGACAGACAACTCCCTGCCCTCAGAAATGCATGAAGCAGCAATCTGCCTGATTACTTAACCACATTAGGACTCATCCAATCAAACAATGGGGAACCAAATTGGGGCCCAAATCACGCCACAAAGCACACAGTCGAGCTATTGAATCAGTCTGGCTCCGCCCCCTCCCCCCCTCCCCCTCTTACATCACACGCCTCATAGTCCAGAATCCAGGTTGAACTCCAGAAGAGCCAAATGTTGAATCCATCAGCTCATCATGTTCTTATCTTTTCATTTCAGGCCAGGGTCCGCATGCCAACATTTAACCCTGCAGATATTACTTTTTCATGACAGATTACTCCCACTCAACCTAGAGGGGAAAAGTTTTCTGAGTGGGAGGAGGCGGGGGGGATATTTTAGTACCAGTTGCCGCAATGCTCCTTGAGCAAACTGTAAATGGAAACTCCTTTCTCTCACAGAAGATACCACCTTCACTTGTTGGTGCAACTGCAAGAATCAACAGTCGGCATGCATGTGAACCCGAAAACAGTTTGTGTATAATAAATGCTTCAGCTGTAACACCGCTCTGCACTAAACCGCTGCAAAACACCAATCAGGAAATCAAGTATGTCATAATATCTTTTACAAACAGTAACCTCACAAAAGACATTCCTGTGTGTATGACTCATGCAGCTCGTTACAAATACCAGCTGATGCTTCTTTTAGATGATCTGTACATTAACAAGATGCACCATGTTCTTTTATAGAGTCTTCATTACATAAAAAATAATATTAAACCCGTTTTTCAAGCTTTGGCCTTAATGTCTTCCACACAAAAAAACATTATTTTCTGAAAACTCACACATAACTGAAGCTCCTTTGACTCAATGTTGGCGCCCCCTTTGGCCAAAAGCAGGGTCCTGTATGTGTGTAAAATCTCCTCCTGCTTTCAACAGTCAAACGTTAACCTAACTGTGATTATTTGTTTTGGAAAATGTAAAGAAAGAAAAAGGGCTGTTTCTTTAGCGTGGTGTTACTCTTCCTTTCTGACACCTACCCTGCGGCAGAAGCTGCAGACATTAAAAATAACCAAACCAAGTAAATCTTTCTCCTTAGGGTCTTATTTGCTTTTGTAGGTCCTAAAGAAGCATCAGTATTAAAATCAGTCTTTTTCACGTCCAGTTAAAAGAACCTCACAGGGGCTTTAATTTGAATAATTCAATATTAATTAGCCAATATTTTCTAATTACTTACAAAATAGCGCGTTCATATTTTGCTTGTGGATTACAGAGGAGTACAGGACAGATGTTGATTAAAGCTACCTAAATAAGAAAAGTGGATTCTCAATAAATGGGTCTGAATCTATTTTATTTTTAGCCTTAAATGTTGATGAACCACCTTCAAGGCTTATGAGATAATGTTTAATAACCGTGCATGCTCTTGCTCTGCAACCTTTATGGTAAAAAATAAAAATAAAAACTCACTAAAAACCATAGTCTATAGCCCAAAACCATATTTTCAGAGTAAAATATTGTCCTATATTTGGGCCAATAGCAACAAACAGCTACAGTCAGCTCCTATATGAGGTTGTACAGATCATCCAGTTCAGGTAAAAAATGCTCATAAAACTCAAAGAGTTCAGAACGGAGACGATAACCAGGCGTTTCTGCTGCTGCACGCACCTGTTCTTATTTACACTTCATGTACTCATGTGCTCAGCCAGGCAGGTGTGCACACAGAGGTATGTGGAGACACTCACACGACCCGTTGGAGCAGTTTTTTGGCATTTGATTTATTCTGTGTGACGGAGCAGCTGGAATGAAACTGCCGTTGTTGGCGAGGTTCTCTCGATGACGAATTTCCTATGTAGCGATCCATAAAGGGTTCTTTTAGGATTATCTTTCTCCTTATAGGTTGAAACGCTAAAATATCAAACGAGCAGATCTGTGATGTTCACAAGAAGGAGAAAGCGTGCGGCAAATTTTCTTTGAGTTGCCAAAGATCAATGCGACATTGAACCCTTTGTGGCGGTTATCTCAACTAAGAGATGGAGATTCATCGGTCGTCACAGAAACTCATAGGACTGTACCTGACTCTGAACGTTTACAACACTTAACTTTTTAATGCAGCGTCACACCAAACATCTGTTTCAGACAAAAGTCTCAAGGTTGACCTGTTTGACTCAAATCATGTTTCATTTCACCAGCTGACAAAGAAGCATTTCCACCTGAATACTAATGAGTCACTTTGTAATATCAAATAAAATGCTATTTTAGTATAGCAGTAAGGCATAAGCGTCAGCTCAGCTCTCAGCCCCCCACAGCCTTAAAAGAGCACAGAAGAGACACATTCTTACGCAGTCTGGGAGTCTATGGCGTTCAGCAGAAAAATGGATGTTGCTATTCTACACTTCTGTTTGTGAAAGCATGATCAGATACGAGATGACAGCCTGGTACGGTCACTCGGTTCAAATCCCAGATAACTCGTCTTGTGCAGACTGCTTTGAATTTCATGGGTGTAATAAAACCCATAAATCTTTCCAAACATCTCTATGAGCAGTGTGTTGTTAGACAGGCACAGGACATAGTGTCTGATCCGACCTGCATTCTTAACTCTGTGTTTCAGCTTTTTTAAACCCTCTGGAAGAAGATTCAAGGTCGCTCAGACGAGGCTGAAACGCTGCAAACATCATTTGTGCGCATTGTCCGGTAATATTGTGAATAACAGGTCAGGATGTGCCCAGGGGGCTGTGCAATGTGCCCATGTGTTACTGCTGCAAGAAGGTGTTTTTATGCATATGAGGAATTTGAAAAGCAAAACTATTCTCTTGTAACTGCAGGACAGAGTCCAAGAAAAATGTCCCTCTGGGGACGATAACGTACATCTTGATCTTGATGTTGATCTTGATGTTGATCTTGATGTCTAGAAATTGCTTATTCAGGGCTTTTACTCAGTATAGGTCTGTTTGATTTGGAAAGGATACTGCTCTTAACACAGTTCCCTTATAAATACCTCATTAAATGAACATTGAGGGGTCATATATTTACACTCCTGCATTGCCTTGTGTACGGTGTTGCAGCTAGAAACCGGAGTAGACATATTCAACAGGCAAAAAAAATGCAAATTCACACAGGTTCTACTTCTAGACTTTTAGGTGGCACCCTTCCACTTTAAGAGAGATTTTTCCAAGGATAACACTCAATGACTGTAATGTAAAGGCCTACAAATGACAAGAAGAACCACACCATTGTTAAAACAAAAACAGGCCGGAGTATGCCCTCAGCTATACGCCTTCCTGCAAGTCGTACAGTTAAAACCTAAACAAACTTTGGATTCCCAGTCCTAACTGGAGTTGTCATCCAATTATCAAACTTAACTTCCCGTAAGAATAACCTTCATCACACACCCTGGATATTAACTGACCTACATTTGGGCTAATTGAAAGTTCTCCACATTACATATGCACACACACGCCAACTGCATGGCAGGGCTGGCACTAAAAGCTCGAAAAGCCCCGCTTGTTGGGAGTCAGGCCAGGCCCCCCTCACATCACCATGGTGATGGCCCCTCCATTGTGGGGGTGAGAATTAGTGCACTTGAGGGGTCCTGGCACGTCCACAGTCCTGTTACAAGTGTGTGTGTGTGTGAGGGGGGCTCATTCATCGAGTAGAGTTTTAAAAACGCAGGAGTTTTTTTTTTTGTTTTTTTTACATTTAAGGGTCTTTTACTGTGTTTGAGTCACACAAACCTCCCATTAAAGCAACACACTGAGCTGGTAATTACAGGGTTATGATGCACACACAGTCACTGGGTGTACTGGGAGAGGCTGCAGCCATTACATGACTCCGAGTGCCGCACACAAGCTGAATCAAACTGTCTCCTTCACGAAGCGGCGCGTCACCTTGCAACAGGTGCTACAAAAAAAACAAAAGCGGTGAAACTTACCTGAAACTAAAGTTTATTGTAGTTTCAATTCTTTAAGTTAAATCCAACAGGAAGCAGACTAACTGGGGAGCATATTCACGAATGTTTCATCGTTTCCCCCCCCCCACGAGGTGAAGTTCACGCGTTATTCCCAGGATAGTCACCGGGTGCTGGGGAAACCAGGTAAGCAGCTGGAGGTTTGGGGAGTGGCTGTGTGGCTGGCAAAGCTTACGGATTTAACCCTTTCAGCTCCTGCAGGAGAAGTCACCAAGCCGACACGACCTGTTTTTGTAACCTGTTCTCCACTTCCATCACTGTGCCTGTATTTACCAATGTTTGCAAAAAAAAACAAAAAACACCTCCTACTTCTACTCCTCCAACTTCAATCTCTGTGCATGCACCAGAAGTCTCTCAACCTGATACAAAGTTAACAAACAAACCTCAACCAAACACTTAAACCCATACTCACCCAGTAAGAAGTGACTTCCAATCCGCAGAAACTTTCACTGAGCAAAAAAACGGATCTTGAATCAGCTGCTTTTTCAGATAGATAGAAACACCTCTTTTTCGCCCATTGAGATGGCATGAAGGGGGACGACCGGCCATTCATATGCTAATGAGCTGGCACAGAGACCCAGAACTCGACCAGTACGGTATTCCTTTGACTGCAGGAAGTGACAGAATCAACAAGAAGTATGCTAAAGCAACTCTCGTTTCAAATAGCCTGTGGTGTCCTTTTAGTAGGTGGAAGTAAATGAGTACTCAAGTATAGGCTACTAAAGAAGGGAGGGAGGGGTTATGACCAGAAAACATTAAAGGTTTACAATGGGGGGGGGGGGGGAGCTTGTGGGCTGTAGGTCTCATTTAGAATAAATTGCCTCACGTGACGTCACTTGAGTCCGCCTTTATTGGTTCTGGAGACTTCCAAGTTTCATCAAATAAAAACATAAAGGGCTGTTAGTTTTTAAAGGCCGGGGAGTTAACAAGACCTCTACTTGAACCATCCGTCATTTCTGCAAGCAACAAGAGCGTGTTTTTTGACAACCTGTAGTGTAGCTGTATCTCTTGTTGTGCTGCTGCAGCCTTTCGAAAAATGAAACACACAGCCTATCGAAAATATGACTTGCTTCTGTGGTCTGCTGAGTCCAAGCCACAAGAGAAGGTTACACGCTTCATCATTTTCTCTGAGCATCAATTAGCAAGTCATTCTGCCTGTGCTCGCTTTCTCGGCATGTTCACTTTGAAGTTTGTATTAGGCTATATTGTTGTCATTTTTGCAAACCATGAATTAAAAGGTTCCAGGATCAGAGTAGGATAGTATGTCTACTCATTGTCATGGAACAAAAAGAGAAAGCAAAACAAACCCTAATTAAATTGAATATCTTGTCTTCTTTTCCAAGCTTTGTAGACAAAATTTACCCAAGCTTAAACACATCAAACTTGAACAACCCATTCCAGTTTTTGCACATCTGTCCACCCTAAATATTTCAGGTTTTCATCATGAAACAATAATTCTCTTCAATCATCATATTTTGTACGATCAGTGGCGGTTCCAGACCACTTTCACTGAGGGGGAGGGGGGGGGGGGGGGGGGGGGGGGGCAAACTGGGGCAAGCTGTTTTGAACCCAGGTGAAAAATAGACAAAGAAAATCTATATATATTATGCCAAATAGTAGCGCACATCATTAAACACCAGAACATAAAATACCATGATTTAAATTTGTTTCAGCAACAGTATTTAATACTAGATTGTGAGTCAGGTTGTTGAGTCAAATACTGTGTATGTTATTAGGGCGGGCTCTTCCTTTTGGAGGGGTGGCCACAGGGGGGACCAAGCTCACTATTACAGGGGCACTGGCCCCTGTTGGCCCCTGCCCAGAACCGCCCATGTGTACGATGCAAAAGAAAATGAATTTGCCTAATTGTACAAAAAAAGGACAGTGGTTCTTACGTTTCTTTTAAAAATAGCCACTAAATGCAAACTAGTCATTTGTATTTTACTCTTTTGATTGAGAGGGATCATTTTGTGGAGATCTGTTTTGTATTTTTTGCATAAAAGAGTCTTAATGTGTTTGTTTGATCTGTGTTAAAAGATGCTAAATCAGACAATAATAATGAACGCACTGTTCTGTGGTACACATGCCAGAACTGCAGCTTTTTACATGATAAAACTGCGCCCTCTGCTGGCTGTAAAAACACAGTGACACACTTTTATCTGACGCTTTCGTGAGACTGAGTCCTGTATGATAAATAGTGATATTGCATGAAATGAAAATCGTACCTGCTGAATAGGAAGTGCATCAGTGGAAGGAGTTGCTTCTGCAGTTAGACCCAGATCCTGCTGCTCCAACATAGATGTGTCATTTGAAAAGATGGGAGGAGGCAGGTCAGGAAAAGAGTCCAAATCTGTTATATTTATCTCTGGTATGGTGTCATATATCGGTGAATCTGGGGGTAAAGGGAAGTCCATGTTGTCATTATGCAGAACAGCCTGTAGTTGTTGTGTTTTGTCTTCCTCGTGTGAGCTTTCTGACTGTTTCTGTCTTTTTTTGTCCTTTGGCACACGGTGGGGTTTTGCATACAGTTGCATTTTGTCGTTATCAAGTGATGCAGAGGTTTTTTTTGTCTCTTTGTCACACAGGTTTTCTGCAAAGCTGCTGCTTCTGCTTGTGGTCTGCCCTGCCTTAAAAGGCTCACAGAGCTTCAGAACAGGTAAATCCTCACAGAAACCGAAAGTGGAAAAGCGGTATTTCCCTCCTGAACCGTCCCGAGTAAATGTCTTAGCTGGTGTTACAATGGCCACTTCCACCGGCTTACTGTTGGCCTCACACTCCGGTGGGTCCAGCTTCTCCTTCAGACCGGTGGAGTCTGCAGAAACTGACTGAACCTCCTTCACATACTGTGCAGGGACATAAAAGGGCCTGGTGTGCTGGTCTTTGCAGACGTGCCACCAGTGCTCGTTAGTCTTGGAGAGCAGGATGTAGCTTTCATTCGTCTTGATGGAGACGAGGCGACCGTCCTTCCCCGTGTATTCAAAGTCAAACTGCACCAACACGAGCTCCATGCTCCTGTGTAGCCTCTGTGTTACTGCCGCTGCAGGGTTAACATCCTGGAGCTGCTGGAACATAAAGGAAATGAGAAGTTAATGTGGGTTTCAAGAAGAGGCCCACTTAAATGTCAGACAGAAGCTCACAGTTCATTCTATAACAACTATAAGAGTTTGTAACCTCTTCTTCAGCTCATGGCAAAACAATATGCAACTTTCTCTAACATTTAAAAACACTTCTCCAGCCCTCTGACTTTGCAGCAACCTCCCCCTCCAAGTTTAAAAATTGCTTTTTAAAGCTGGGGTTTTTGTCTCCCTCGGGTCATTTCCTCCCCCTCCCCCCTCCTTTTGTTATGCCTTTGTGAAAGTTTCTCACATCAGTTTTCATAGTTGCTGTTTGTGCAGTATTGTGTTTTTATTTCTTTCACATCAATTTGCATCTGCTCTTGTATCGTAAAATCATTTTTTTTGGGGGGGGGGGGGGGGGGGTCCTCCAACCAGCTTCCAGCAGGGAAATGAGAGTGCTGTGAGATGGGGCCTTCTTAGGGAGGTTTCCTACCATCATTGTAAATTTTGAATATTATGGGTCGCTGCTTTAGTTTACATTTGGTCAGCACTCTGGGGTCCCCCTATATTGGTCTGGGGCCCCAAGCAGTTGCCTGCCTTGCTTGTTGACAAACAGCGCCTCTGTTGTTGTTTTATTGTCATTCTGCATCTGTTTGTGTTTTTTTTTGTGTCCCTTTTCACTTTTCTGAGGGGAAGTTTTGTGTCACTTTGTAAACCTTCTATCTCTCAATGTGGTTATTTGGGTCTTTCTGTTATTGTTGTTGTTGTTGTTGTTATTGGTGTCATTGTATCTGCCATTCATTAAAAAATCTATTTTGTAGTTCTTTTGGTGTATAGTATTTTTGTGTATTTGTAATCCTTTTACATCTCACTCTGTTTGTGTTGGGTCATCCTGTGGTTGTTGTTGTTTTCTCTTTCTCTTTTTTTTATTGCATGTGTCTGTGGTGCTTTACTGTCTCATCCTTACCCTCTAGCCCAGCGGTTCTCAACTGGTATAGCCTCAGCCTTCAACGATCAAATTTATTCATTTTAAAAAAAGGTGAAGTTTCTATTTCAGATCAAAAATCTAAAACGTGTGTTTCCATTTTTGCTCCTCCACTAATGAACAAAACCAGGCGTCCATGCTTATAATGACAAAGCAACCGGGCGGCTGTGGCTCAGTTGGTAGAGTCGTCATCTCTCAACGAGAAGGTCGTGGGCTCAATTCCCCCCAAGCAGCAACAAGGTGTCCGACGTGTGGGCAAGACAAGACACTTGTCAGTGTCACACTTCACCTACAAATGGGATTAGTTACTTCAGATGATTTCACTACAGAGCAACCGCTGCTGTCAGTGTGGCGATGGGTGTGAGTGTGTAGGTGTGACCTGTGGTGGAAAAGCACTTTGCAAGCTCAACTTTCCATTTTCCACATATCAAACATGTTTTAAAAAGTGCTTTATGACACACTTTTCTTCCAAACAGCCATTCACACACCACTCCTAACGCCCCCCCCCCCCCCCCCCCCCCCCCCGACCCACCAGTTGATGACCAACTGTTCTAGTCATGCTTTGACGTTTGTTTCCTCATGAGCATCTGATATCTGTATCGTATTGCACGTTGTTGTTCTTCTTTCTGAAGTCACTTTGTGTTTGTTTGCTTGTTGTTGTCTGTTTGTTGTTCTTTTTAACCCTCCTCTGGTGTCTCTTTGGTTTGCTTTGTGTCTCTTTTTGATCAATCTTGGACTGTTTGTTGAAATGTTGCACCTTTGTGTTTGTTCAGTGTAGCTCTTCAGAAGAATTCTCTCTCTGTCACTGAACTGCTTCTATGTCTTCTTTTATATTTGGTCATTTGTCATGAATTTAATTGCTGCCTTTCCCCATCATAGCTGGTGTCTTTTTCTCTTTCTTAGTGATTGTTTAATTGACTTGAGTGACTTTAACCCTTGAGCTTTGGCCTGAAAGGACGGCTCAGTAATCCATCCTTAACCAGCGCTCGATATGATCACAAGAATGCAGCTTAACAAGTAAGATGGATGCAATTTGGAGTTAAGAGAAAGAACAAAAGGCTGACGGAGTCAAAAGCCGCCTTATAGACAGGAAGCTGCTTCTATTTGCTGCAAAAAACATCTTCAATGTTAAACTCACTCACGCAGACCACGAGAGCATCAGCCTGAAAAGTTCCCCCGCCACAAGACAGGAAGCCATGCACCAACCTTGCCTTGGCATCGGTCCCACGTCAGGCTGCAATCACAGTTTGTGTTATCAGGCTTCGTTGTGTCCATGAAACACTAACGGTGAGCATTTTCAACCGTTTGTCGTTTCCTACAGCAACAACACAGACAATACAAAGAAAGAAAAAGGGTTTCATAGTGAGTGGATGTTTAATTCACAACATTTTCAAACTAGCTTTTTGTAAAGATAAATGATGAAATGTATGATATTTTAAACACTTTTCATATATTTTACATTGTATCTGCAGCTGAAAAGTTATAGAAATTACCTTTAAACCAGAACACAAACATGACTTTAAAGCGCTCGAGGACTCATCTGAACAGGTTTTATTCACACTATCATGTTCAAATCGTACATGTTATATCCCTTTACAAAAGTTAGGGAAGATCAGTGCAACTCAAATGAATTAGAACAGATTTTTAAGCTAAAAACAGACTTAACTATGAGTGAAATCTCATCCCAGACTTTGATACCCTCAGGCTTCATTTGGGGATTAATATAACTTGTACTTGCCTGATTTTGTTTCCAAATATTTCCAGTCATTGGATGTCTCTCTAACGTCCTTGAAGCTGATCTGAATCAGAGCAGTGTGAGATGTAGAGCTCAAACTGCTGCTGCTGCTGCTGCTGCTGCTGCTGCTGCCTACATGTACTGTTTCTACTGTCTGACACACTCTTGTTTCCTGTTCTGTTTGTGTGTGTGTGTGTGTGTGTGTGTGTGTGTGTGTGTGTGTGTGTGTGTTTCTCTCCACAGAGACAGGCAGCTGATGTTACATTATAGCACTAAAGGCCACAAGAAATGGGAAGTGTGACTGACAATAGTTCCTAATGCACTCTTGATATTTGTGTATTCTTTTTATGGTGTCTTGCTCACAGAGGGGAGGAACAGACTGGCAAAGAGGTGACTCATTATTGACATTACAACACAGAAATACTAAAAATACTACAATAAAACATGTTCAATTAAAAAGGCTAAAATGCTTTTATTTTGAAAAGATACACGGTCAAGCTTTTCCAACTGAATAAATGATGATACCATTATGACTGTAAAACAAACCTCAGACCTAATGACTTAATGTCCATTGATTTGTAAATGTACATGCTTTTATTGTTGCTGTCAGCTGAGCACTGACTCAACTAAATGTGGAGGGTGTATGGTATGCCCCCTGCTGGATTTCCAAGTGAAATACAGTCAACCACGCTTTAAAAAATAAAGGTTGTAAATATAATTATTCACTTCTAAAGCTGTGACTTTATAGTCGTGAATTGTTTTGGCTCAAAGTTATAGAAATGTGACTAAATGTAAGTTCTTACACGATTTCACAGTAACCGGTGAACCATTTCGTCATCATGAGTCTTACATCACTGAAGAAACTCACAAGCTTTGAAGTCGCCGACACCACGTGACGTCATCCACAGGACGCTGGTTGACAAAGTTCACGCCGCAGAATAAAGTAAGAGTTGCTGCTTACTTTGAGAATGATTTTTAACTTTAACATTTTAGGAAGCCCCGCATGAAGCAGGGCATCAAAAAATTAGTTTGAACTCATAATGTTCCTCTCCACGGAAATCTTTAGTAAAAGGCGAAAGATTTATACGATCTGAAGAGAAACTTGAGTGTACTGAAGGAAAAGGGACCAAGTATAAAGAGTCATTCTCCTGGAGACACTTCTCACTCACGGTTTAGTGGTCATGCCATGAGACTGTGATTACTGTACACATTACATTTTGCAGGTTTGACAACACATATTACACTTATTTAGAAACATGATTAAGTTGACTAGAAAGATTATAAAAGCCATATGTGTGTTTTTGCTCAATGAACAATGTATTTATCCAGAACAACAATTAGAGAGTTTAGATCCAATTTCAAAAAGTGTTGATAACATTAAAATGCTGTGACATCAGTTTTTATTTCTTTTATTTTTGATGTGTATGTATGTCTGTGTATTCATTTCTAAAGATGTTGCTGCTTCTTTTCTTGGGGGTATTTTATTTTTCTTCATCTTATGTTGAAAACATATTTGTTGAAATGAAATAACCATATGAATGAAGCAACTCTTTGAAAAAAATAAAAACAAAGTATATTACAAAATAATGCCGTGACATCAAAATAACACTTTATTTTTCTTAATTTGGTGTTAAATGTTTAAAACATATAGAACTGATTTAACTTAAATACAAAATATTTGAGGTAATAACTACAGAAAAGCATTAAGCAGCATTACCAACACAGTGTACCATAATTGTTAACTCTATCCTTTATTCAGCCACTTTTATTCCCTTCAAAAACGATATCTGGTTAACAGCCCTGGTATGATTTGTTTCTCTATTTTTATACAGTAACAAAGTATGAACAAACAAACCAAGGAAACTTCTGTTACACACGTCATTTAGTACACAATAATGGATCATATACAACGATGTTGATTCTCAAGGGAAAACAATTGATTTATATTTTTGACATTTTAGGAAGCCCCGCTCAAGGCAGGGCATCAAAAAATTAGATTGAACTCATAATGTTCCTCTCCACGGAAATCTTTAGTAAAAGGCGAAAGATTTATACGATCTGAAGAGAAACTTGAGTGACTGATGAGGTAAGTAACAAGTATAAAGAGTCATTCTCCTAGAGACACTTCTCACTCACGGTTTAGTGGTCATGTCATGATTGATTTACTGTATAAGTTGTTTACAGTGAAGGTTTGAGAACACACAATACACTTATTTAGATACATGACAGAGTTCATTATAAACGACAAACATTTCATTAAGTTGACTAGAAAGATTAGAAAGGTGTGTTTTTGTTAATTGAATAATGTATTTATCCAAAACAGCAATCAGAGAGTTTGGGTTCAATTTCAACAAGTGTTATGTTATCATGTTAAAATGATTATTCTGGTGTTAAATGTTTTAAAACATATAGAACTGATTTCACTTAAATTTGAAATATTCTAGGGTATAAATGCAGAATAGCATTAAGCATTTGGCTACACGATTAGCAAAGAGTTTACATAGAATAGAAAGTTTATTTATAAAGCACATTACAGGTAAGCTCAATGTGCTTTACATTGATGATAACAACATAGGAATACACAAATAAAGCAATATGAATCATGAATATGATACAAAAATCAAGTTAGGAACAAAACAAAACTCTAACACATACCCACATGTACACAAATAGTTACCTTTCGTATGCTTGAGACAATAGATAGGTTTTAAGTTTAGCTTTAAAGTAGAGATAAAAGTTAAGACTCAAATGTAGCTCATTAAATGTTGCTTGGTTTGAAATGTTTATTTAGTTTATACAGTAACAAACTTATAAACATATTACCTCTGAATTACCTTTTCTACAAATCAACAAATTACATTTTTTAGGAGTACTCGTAGTAACGAAATCCGCCTACGTCATCATGTTACGTCACATGACATCTGACCGTCTTCAACGTTTTTTCTTGGTATTTATTACAACAGTAGAGGAAGCCCCACACAAGGCAGGGCATCAAAAAATTAGATTGAACTCATAATGTTCCTCTCCACGGAAATCTTTAGTAAAAGGCGAAAGATTTATACGATCTGAAGAGAAACTTGAGTGACTGATGAGGAAAGTAACAAGTATAAAGAGTCATTCTCCTAGAGACACTTCTTACTCACGGTTATCATGAGATACATGACAGAGTTCATTATAAACGACAAACATTTCATTAAGTTGACTAGAAAGATTAGAAAACCCACAGGTGTGTTTTGGTTAATTGAATAATGTATTTATCCAAAACACCAATCAGAGAGTTTGGGTTCATTTTCAACAAGTGTTGATATCATTAAAATTAATCAGGTGTTAAATAGAATAGAATAGAATTACTTTATTCATCCCAAACTGGGAAATTGTGGCGTTACAGCAGCAGGTTATCCAAACACACAATATGAGTAAAAAACACAATGTTATCAAATCTAAACATAATATAATATTAAATACAAAGTAAATAAGCACTAAAAAATATCAAAACTAAGAATGTGAATATATACAACCAGGATTTAACTAAGCATTACTAGTCTAAAATAGGAAGATTAAATGTACATGTGCAAAAACAGAATCGTAGATGATTATAAATTAAATATGAAAGATTAAATGTAAATGTGCAAAAACAGAATCGTAGATGATTATAAATTAAATATGAAAGATTAAATGTAAATGTGCAAAAACAGAGTTATAAATGGACAGTATTGACATAAGTTAAAGTGCAGGAGTGTAGACATATAATAATCAGAAACTATACAATATAACGGTGAGTAGACAGCCAAATGAAGTGAACATGAGTGCAGGGATCATTTGTAAATTTAACATGTGCAGAACAGATGACAGTATGGAGAGACAGATGTTATCATGATGACAGTTCTCTGCTCGCATGAGGTGAGCTGTTGTACAGAGTTATGGCCTTCGGTAAGAAAGATTTCTTGTGTCTGTCCTTGTGACAGCGGAGTTGTATCAGTCTGTTGGAGAAGCTGCTCCGCTGTTTGTCCAGTAGGGTGTGCAGAGGTTGATCAGGATTATCCATCATGGATAACAGTTTGTTAAGAGTCCTCCTCTCTGTCACAACTATAAAATAGTCCAGCTTGCAGCCTATCACAGAGCAAGCCTTCTTAATGAGTTTGTCCAGTCTCTTAGTGTCACCAGCTCCAATGCTGCTCCCCCAGCAGACCACAGCAGAGAACAGTGCACTGGCCACAACAGACTGATAGAAGATCTCCAACATCTTGCTGCACACGTTGAAGGATCTCAGCTTCCTCAGAAAGTAGAGTCGGCTTATTCCCTTCTTGTACACAGCCTGAGTGTTGTCCTGAATCATGAATATGATACAAAACTCAAGTTAGGAACAAAACAAAACACTAACACATACCCACATGTACACAAATAGTTACCTTTCGTATGCTTGAGACAATAGATAGGTTTTAAGTTTAGCTTTAAAGTAGAGACATACGTTAAGACATAAATGTAGCACATTAAATGTAGCTTGGTTTGAAATGTTTAAGTTCAAGTTATCTTTATTTGTCAAATTAGTTTTGTGTTCCAAGCTCTCCTGAAGAATGCAAAAATAAAAAATAGCATAGAAGATAAGAGTAACAACGTACAGTGCAACTAAGAACCAAAAACAGTAAATACAAAATTAAATAAAACTAGAATATATGTACAGTATATATATGTAAATATGTATGTATAGAATATATATATAGAACATTAAAGTAAAGTGTATTTAGTTTATACAGTATCACATTAACCAAAGTCTTAGGATTGTAACTGAATTACCTTTTCTACAAATCAACAATTTACATTTTTTCCGTTTAGTACTAATTGCTAATCTTTGTAGTAGCGAAATCCGCCTACGTCATCATGTTACATCACATGACGTCTAACTGTGTTACATGCTTTTTCTCATTATTTATTTCAACAGTATAGGAAGCCCCACATGAAGCAGGGCATCAAAAAATTAGTTTGAACTCATAATGTTCCTCTCCACGGAAATCTTTAGTAAAAGGCGAAAGATTTATACGATCTGAAGAGAAACTTGAGTGACTGATGAGAAAAGTAACAAGTATAAAGAGTCATTCTCCTGGAGACACTTCTCACTCACGGTTTAGTGGTCATGTTACAACTTACTGTATTCGTTGATTAATATGCGTGAATGTTTAAAGTGAAGGTTTGACAACACATAATACACTTATTCAGATACATGATAGAGTTTATTGTAAACACATTTGATTAACTTGATTATAAAAGCTAATAAAACCCACAACACCAATCAGAGAGTTTGGGTTCAAATCCAATAAGTTTTGATATCATTAAAATGCTGTAACATCAATATCATTCTTTAGTTTCTTAATCTGGTGTTACATGTTTGAAACATATAGAACTGATTTAACATACCTTTTTTAATATTTTAGGGTATAAGTACAGAATAGCATTAAGCATTTGGCTACATGTTTATCAAAGAGTTTACATAAGTTAAAACACAAATGTAGCAAGTTATATTTAACTTACCTTTTTTTATTTCTTTTATTTATGATGTCCGGATCACAGCCCTGTTTGATCAGTTTCTTGGTTCATACAGTAACAAAGCATTAACAACAAATTATCTTCTCAGGTAAATAACAGAAATACCTTTCCAACAAATCAAAGTTTTACACTCATTCTGAAATTGCAACGCTTCGTAATTCCAAACTCCGCTCATAATGTTTAACATCTTATGACATTTAATCAAGTACAAATAACTATTTTGTATTTCTTTCAACAGTATAGGAAGCCCCACACAAGGCAGGGCATCAAAAAATTAGATTGAACTCATAATGTTCCTCTCCACGGAAATCTTTAGTAAAAGGCGAAAGATTTATACGATCTGAAGAGAAACTTGAGTGACTAAAGAGAAAAGGACCAAGTATAAAGAGTGATTCTCCTGGAGACACTTCTCACTCACGGTTTAGTGGTCATGCCATGAGACTGTGATTACTGTACACATTACATTTGCAGGTTTGACAACACATAATACACTTATTTAGAAACATGATTAAGTTGACTAGAAAGATTATAAAAGCCATATGTGTGTTTTTGCTCAATGAACAATGTATTTATCCAGAACAACAATTAGAGAGTTTAGATCCAATTTCAAAAAGTGTTGATAACATTAAAATGCTGTGACATCACTTTTTATTTCTTTTATTTTTGATGTGTATGTATGTCTGTGTATTCATTTCTAAAGATGTTGCTGCTTCTTTTCTTGGGGGTATTTTATTTTTTTCTTCATCTTACGTTGAAAACATGTTTGTTGAAATGAAATAACCATATGAATGAAGCAACTCTTTGAAAAAAATAAAAACAAAGTATATATATATTTAAAGAAATGCTGTGACAACAAAATAACACTTTATTTTTCTTAATTTGGTCTTAAATACTTAAAACATAGAACTGATTTAATTTAAATACAAAATATTTGAGGTAATAACTACAGAAAAGCATTAAGCAGCAATACCAGTAGTGTACCATAATTGTTATATCTATCCTTTATTCAGCCACTTTCATTCTTTCAAAAAAAGATACCTGGATCACAGCCCTGGTATGCTTTGTTTCTCTATTTTTATACAGTAACAAAGTATAAACCAAATAACCGAGGACACTACTTTCCACACCATTTAATATATCATACAGTATAACAACAACATAGACGTGGCAATAACAAATATTACTTTTTGTACAACTGAGGAAGCCCCGCACCAGGCAGGGCGTCAAAAAATTAGTTTGAACTCATAATGTTCCTCTCCACGGAAATCTTTAGTAAAAGGCGAAAGATTTATACGATCTGAAGAGAAACTTGAGTGACTGATGAGAAAAGCAACAAGTGTATCGAGTCATTCTCCGACAAACACTTATCACTCACGGTTTCGTTGGCTTACGACTTACTGTATACGCTTTTAAATATCAAGGTTTGAGAACACACGACACGATACAATTAGAAGTACTTATTTAGACCATAGACCATTTAAATATTAGATTTAGATTTGGACACAGGAAACGTATTTATTTTTTAAGAAATACGTTTTCAATCGTCTGAATGGTTCCGCGCGGTGCATGATGGGTACTGTAAGGGTAAATGTTTTACACATGGCTGTTGTTTAGTTTTGCTTGCGCTTCAATCAAAAAAATCAAACATTTCATAAAAAAAAGTACTAATAACATTAAAAGTGACCGCAAATAACAAAGAAATTCAGATAAAAAAACCACGTGTGTATCAAAACGTGTTCGTAGGTTCGTACAAGAAACTTGCTAGTACGAAGATATGTGGGTAGTTTTAATAAAATGCAAACTTTTTGTGAAATTCTTCCGACTTTTTGTTTTATCTAAGTCATATTTAAGTACCAACATATCCCCAAGAAACACTTAAGACGACAAACCACCAACACAAAGACTTGTGAAGCAGAGTCAATGCTCATTCAGACGCTTTTGTGTTCAAAACTTCTTCCTTCTTTTCTCCAAATGATTTGAAGGTGCATGTTGTTAAATGGGTGTTTACCATGGACTTTAAATATTAAGGTGATTACTGATATGATTACCCAGCAATCCTAGTGGCCAGACTTGTACCAACATGGGGAAACAATGTGTTTAATGTGTTGTAATATTTACAGTCTATGGTTTGAGCGTGGAAGTTCTTGAACAGAAGCACATTTTTGATTCAGGAAATATGGTCTTAGAAAGGATTGTAAAATCATTAGCCATTTATGTTATAATCCTACTCAGGCCATTTTCACAACCTGCTGTCCAATACAACTGGGTGCATCAGATTTCTCCACTTGTTACAAATAGAGGAATGCCTTCAAGCATGTTTCTAAATCTACAATATTTGGACTTGTTACCTTCATGACAATGATTACGTTCATCCAGTTGAATCTTGCCCTGCTCCCACTTGACAGGCCTATACATCCCTTTGAATACACATTCACATTTTGTTTCAGAAGAAAGGCTATCTGAGGGGGAAGAAGTGCAACAGGTGGTGCAAATGGTTAGTGCCTAATTCAGTTGTTTGGAGAAGTACCGGACGGTTTACAGATCAACAACACTTATCATAGCAGATATTTGTTTTCACTTCCCTCCTTTAAATTGAGTATGACAATGCCGAGCTACATGTCTTAAAAAAGTTTACCAGCACACACACAGAAGAGTTTGGTTCAACACAAACGAGGTTTATTTGTGGTAGCGCCACACTTTCTTGATATAATCTGCAAAATTACAAAACTGCTGGTAATATGCTTACCAGCCCGATCTCTTAATTCAAATGCTCTTGATCACAATACATGAAGTTGTGTCGCAATCAGAATGTTAGAAGTACAACACACAAATGGCAGTTTTGTGCAAAAAAAAACATTATCAATACTGGAAATATGAGAAAATACAGTAAACATCAAAGTGGCAGGGCGTTCTGTGTAAATGTCAAGAGACAGTAAGTTATGATTTAGCTCAGAGGTGCAGTTAACAGCAGCACTGTGATTCAGTATTTTTTTTTCCATGTTTTTAACAAACCGTCGAAACGAGGCCTGTAGCCCCGCTTGACTTTGACACTTTGAGAAGTTTCTGAAAGTGAGGGTGTTAAGACTGCACTTCACACCATAATTATGCTTTTTGAAAAAAGGGCACACCATTAAAGTTGTCACCTTGGTCCATCGACATCCGAAGGATTGTTTTGTTCTGCTTTATCTTTTGGTCATCTGTTCGTATATAAATATATGTAAATATTTTAATATAAAAATAAGGCAGGTTTTAAGTTCTCCCCAGTGGGATTTGTGATCCGACTGTGCACTTTTCCGTGTCCATAAAGCCACAAATAGCGTACTGGTTCATATTCTTGCACACACACAAAAGCAGTAAGACATCAGAAAATCCTTCAGCTTCACTTCCCTCCAATTATTTCAAACGATTGTTAAGTTAAGGTTAAAAGTGTCTTTGTGCAGCTCCCGACAGCTCCTCCAGTTCATATGGCCTTGACATCGATAAGGTGGCCGTGCTGGGCCCCTTGCCTCAGGGTCTTGATCCCCTGCAGCTTGCGGCCGTGTAGTGTGAAGCGAGACCAGGCGGCCAGCTGGAGCAGGGCACACGTGATAGGCACAAACACCACCATGTAGAAGCAGCCCAGGCGAAGAGGCGGAGTCCCTGAGCCGGAGGCAACGTCGGGCACCTTCACGGGTTCCCTCTCGAAAATATCGTAACCTGGAGACGAGAATCAAGAGGCTCTTTGATGTCAGCAACACACACATGAAGCAGTTTCACATGTTGAGCTGCTTTTTCAGAACTGTTGGCACGTTTCTTTTTAAACCTTTTAAGAATATAAAAACAATCACACTACTAAAGTTGACCCTCGTAATTTAACAATTCAATTTTGATGACTAAGCTAATAAGTTAACGTACAATTTCACATAAGGCTTTATTTGAAGGGAATGATTGGCACTAAATAATGTCCCTTCTCTTAAAAGTTAATTGTAGTGTGGTACGTTTGTTTGCTTCCTTCTTGCAGTAAGAAGGTAACCGGCTCGATACTTCTTCCTTGTCTGAACTCTGATTAGGAATCTACATTCAGGAGTGTGTTAGCTTAGCTTAAATCGCAAAAAGACTCTAGGCAGGTAGAAACAGCTGGCCCTGTTTTAAGGAAGTTGTGGACACTCATGACTCAGAGAGACATTAACACAAGATATGCTTGATTCTTCTCTATTTATGTATTTCATGCTGCACATTCTTCCTCTAACTGAATACAAGAACACAGATCAGCATCATTTTGTGTCAGCCTCTAACACCTTCATAATATTGATATGAAAACTAAAAGGTTCACTCTGTCTACACAGTGAGAAAGGATAAGAGCAAAGTGAAAGTAATCTTTGGTCTTTGGGCTTAAATGCATGACACAAAGACCAAACTTCTCAAATGTCATTAAACCAATTATTTAACAAAACATCAGCCATGGCGGGAAAAAACGCTCAGATGTTAAATTTCACACATGAGTCAGTTTGAGTACAGCTCTAGTTTGGACTGCTGACTGGATCTGGGTCAAGTTGAGTTAGTTTGGTTACGTCTTGTTTGTCCAGTTTAACTTGTTTGTTCTTCATAACGCGGGTCTCACTTACACAAACCCTTACCAACACTTTTTCTTTGACAGCCTATCCTCTAGATCATTTATTTACAGAGGGACACATGAACACAGTCACCTGTAGCAGCATGTAAAAAAAGGTAAATATGTCTTCCATTTCTCATGAGGATACAATGTGTGTGTTTCTGTTTTTACCTGTGTAAGCACACAGCAGCCAGGTGCCAATGAGTGGAGCGAATGTCTGGCCAGGTTTGGTCAAAAGGGCGACCATCCCGAAGAGGAGCGCAGAGGCGGCCTGCTGACGCTTGTTGACCACAAAGTCTTCATCCACCAGGTCGGTAATGACCAGCTTCAGCAGCTTGCACGTCCCTTCTGTGAACACCCGGTTACTGGAAACGAGAAAAATAAAAGTTAGGTTCCAGTTATTTAGGATGTATGAGCTGTAATGAGGTTTGTGATTTACTAGGGGAAGACGTTTTAGCTCGTCAGGGGTCATTTCTAATGTCTCGTTTTGTCTCTGAGAAGGGGAATAGTTACATCTTCTGGCCTGACGTAGGAGATATTATACATACAACAACATATTGTTTGAGATACACTGTTTCTATAAAGTACTAAAACCATTCCCCTGCACACTCCACCAGGGCTCTGCTGCTTAGTGCAAGAGAAACACTGAAACTGTGACGTCCCCACTCTTAAGTTGAACCTTTTTTACTCTCCCTTTCTCCCATTACAACGAGAGTAAAAATAACTTTTTTATAGAAGGGGTTGTTTGGGGAATTCTCTCTTTTTTAAGAATAAAGTGGTCATGAATGAAGGGTGTCAGATTTAAAGCTTTTTATGGGACCCACTTTGGGGTTTTTATTCTTCACTTTGTTTCGACTGCAGCCACTTCAGGTGATTTATTCTAACATCTTAAAGGTCGACTGTCTGCACTGTTTGAGAATGAATGGATTGAAGTTGTTTTGGTCAGAGATCACCGACCTATCTGGTGTACCATTACAGGCATCAGGCACTATGTACATGTGTGACTGTCCAAGATGGAAGCATGAGACGCACAGACCTCCTCACTCTCCTAACCATCGCACTGTGCTGTAACGGTGCAGAACTCTTTAAACAGGTTTGCACTTGACAAACGCAGCAACCAGAGGGGGGCTGTTAAAGTCAACAGCTGCGTTGTAGTTCTGTCAGTTTCCACTTGATGTGGCTGTCACCTGTTGTATGTAATTAGAGGGAGCAGAATGTCACCATAGAGACACATCTGTAGAAAATGGATCAGAAATTAAGTATAAACCATGACAAAGTGTAGCTTGGATCCCTTTTTGTGTATATTTTCAAAGTCAATGTGTCAAAAAAAGAAAAAAACTTATCAGGGCTTGCAGCCTGAACAAGCAATTCTGTGTGCCAGAAGCATCTACTTAGAGCCAAGTCAACTTTTCCCAAGAATAAAAAAGATAACACAATGTTTGGATAGAACTCATGACAAATGTTGACTTAACCTCGGACACGCTGCGATAAGAAAACAACTCAGAGCGTTTCTACGTGTCCTTGAAACTGCTTAGGTGCGTTTGTCTACTCAGCATGAAATTATACAACAAAAAAAAAAACAAGCAAACAGAAAGTTTACGCTGTCACACATCCGATTTCTGATGTGTGTGCTGCTGGTGTGTGTGCGTGGGCCATACCTAGCAATGAAGATGCACAGCAGATAAATGTGGTCAGCCCCTGCCAGCAGCATAGCCACACTAAGTCCCAGTTTGACCATAAATAGCCAGCGGATAACCTGGTAAACCCCGTAACGCTGGCACAGTGTCAGGAAATACAAGTTGTTCAGGTGGGGGGCAATGTAAGAGATCCCTGCGTGGGAGCAAAGCAGAGCGGCGTTAAAATAAAAAGACTAACCAGCACAAAGAGGATCTGAATGTGAAAGAACAAAAAGCAAATGGATATGAAACATATTGACTTGTTTTCAATTGTAGTCTCAACTGTATCAGATTCTAAAATGCAGAAGATCTTCTGAAACTAGGCTCAAATGAATGACATGGATCCCTATATTTAATGTTTTACAACTTCAAAAAAGGCGTCAAAATCACTGATCACGGGTCAGCTTCAGGCTGCCAGCGGTGGTAAATCTTCACTCTCAGTGTTGTACAGGCATATAAACCAGAGCTGGAATGAAATATGAAAAATAATCGAACTTTTACTGCAAATGATCACATCTTCTTTGATCTCTTAAAACATGTAGCCTAGCCTCAACAGTCCTGCTTTAATTACTGCACTGATCATTGTGTCTTATGTCTAGCAATAGACTTACCAAAAAAAAAAAAAAAGACTGTAATGTGTGATTTATTTTTGTTGTCTTGAAATGGAATCTCACCCAGTAGGATTGACCCGGTGGAGGCAGAAATATTGTCAGACAGGAGATGCTCCAGGAAAAGAGGGAAGAAGTTGCTGTTAAAATGGCAGTGAAACACCTGCAGGGGGAGCAGAGACAACAGAGAGAGTGTTTCTGAGCAGATCAATGAAAACAACTGAACACTGCTCAAGACTGGACACATGAGAAATACAAGAGTATTTTAATATTGTTATTTCTAATATTCTTACGAATGCCCCCACATAAAAAGAAATTGCTGTAATATTACACACTTTCACATTGTCCTTATAGTCTACACTTATATATAGATTCATTTTTTATTTTAGCACATCTTCCCACTTTAACTCTACCTTAAATGTGGTTTCCTACCTGAATGAGGTTCATGGACACAAACCACAAGAAGTTCTTGTGTTTGGAGAGCTGCTTGATATACTGTCCGATAGTGACCGGTTTTTCTGGGTGTGTCAGTGGAGCGTGGCCGACACTCAGGCTAAGTCAGAGCAAAAGAAAACAAAGAGCAAAGTGAGATAAAGAAGTGGAAAAACAAACACTTCAGTTCCAGAGAATATCCTCTTCTTTAGAAAGTCCTTACTCTTTGAGCGTCTGTGCCTCATCCAGCTTGGGAAGGACTTCCTTTTGGAAACGTTGCCGCAGCAACCGAGACACCAAGAAAAAGCCCAAGACGGAAAACGCCGCCAGAGTCACACAGAAGACACGGAAGGAGTAGAAGTCCTCCCTGTCCCAGAAGGAGTAGGACAGGAACACTGAGAAGGAGCCCAGAGCGCTGAACACGGAGCAGTGGAAGTTGAGGCGCGTGCGATCGGCGGCGGACACGGCGAGGTCAGCCAGCAGGGCGCTGTGGTGGAGGTCCACCATGGTGAGGAAACCGTCGTACAGACACAAACACAGCAGGAACTGCAGGCCTGGACTGGCCCACGCCACCCAGAAGGCCAGGAAGGACAGGGAGAAGAGGGGGCCATTTGTGGAGAGGGCCTTAAGGCGCTTCAGCACCACCTCTGGAGTTGTGATCTGAGAGCCTGACCTGAGTGGGAAAACACACAAAAACATCAGCAGTTATTAGATAGAATCAAACAAATTGCAATCATTTCACAACACCTCAGGGGCAAAGACAAATACCGAAGCAATCGTATGTTATTTTGAATTTAGTGGTCACTTTGGATGGCTCACATGATACTTAAAAATCCCAAACGTGATCGCATAATTACAACAAACTCCCCAGACCCAACAAATGATAATAAAGCCACCATAAAAATAAAAAAAAAAGACAAGTAAAGGAGAAATCGTGCTCTTTTCTGCTTTAGGACACACACAGTCTAGTTAAAGGTTAGAGATGTAGCAACGTGATTAACTTGGTTAAGTCAGAGTACAGAGTCCCGGTTTGCTTCATCACAGAGAGAGTCAAACACAGATGGCCGCCTCATGTTTGACAATTTGCGTTCTGATGACGCGTTTACCCCGGCTGACGTGCTCTACTACAGCTTATTAAATAAAGAATGTTGACATACGCGTGAGCATTTGGTTACACCTGTAGAGTCTATGCTCATGGAAGTTATTAGACGATGTGTGCAGGGATAATAGACGCAGAAATCTGGATGTTGATTTAACTTCTTTTTGCGTTTGTGTTAACTGTTGACTTTGATTTAAACATTATTAGTCACACGGTTTCGTCTTTGGGTGGAGATACTTACTGAGGCGAGCTGAGGAAGGAGCGATCACTCAGCCAGCCGAAGAGAGGGTCGTTCAGACTGTTCCATATCAGGAAAACTGACTGTGAGGCAGCAGAAATATGTCGGTTAAGAAAACATCAAAAATCAACAAACAGATGATGAAAACGGTGACGACAGATTATCTACAGTTTTCAAAAATGTTTAGCAATTTTCTAAGACTCTAAAGATCTGAAAAGTGGAGCGACTGTGGAAATGAATTGTGTGATTGTTATTTATTAACTTATTTATCACCAGGCAAATTATGCATCTGCCTGTTCTGAGCAGGGCTGAAATAGAGGGAGTTATAGACATGATCAAATACAGGATCAGAGTGGATTTAGAACAAGACACTTCACACACATGTTATGAGGAGCTCTGAGACTTATTTAAACTGGTTGAAGAGGAGGAGATTATGTCACCTTTGAAATGTCAAATTAGTCAAGAAACTGGTTTGTGAAATACTTGATTTCTTCAATGTGATGAATGAGTAATTCAGACAACAACAACCAGCCGACAGTGATTATCTGGCTTAATGTATTACATCTTAGAGAGAGACATCTTAGCATGTACAACAAACAACATGCACACTTTGTTCCTAAATTACAAGAATGTCTTACATGAGACTTAATATGATCTGTAGTCTGAGCCTCATTGAATCCTCTTCAGTCTAAATCTTAAAAGGGCAGGAAACTGAGGTTGAACCTGTTGGCCTATCAAAGGGGTTAGCAGGGCCAACATTTATGACCCGCAGGAACAAAGGGTTGGTACATTAGTGCTACATTTCAAGCCTCCACTGTAAGTCATAAATGTCTCGCATGGGTTAAAGTGAGCCCTCTCCATAGCTGCCCCCTCCCTCTGGAACTCACTCCCCACACACATTCAACACTGCACCGACCCTCCTACTTTCAAATCACTTCTCAAAACTCACCTCTTTAAACAAGCTTTTAATGTATGATTGTGATGTATTTTCTGTTTTCTGTTGTTTACCTTTATGTTGTTATCTTTATGATTTGTGTGTAATGCTGCAATGTCCGTTAGTCTGTCCTTCTGTGCTATTCTTTATGTTTTAACCATTGTAAAGTGTCTTTGAGTTTTTAAAAGCGCTTATAAATAAAATGCATTATTATTATTATTATTATTATTATAAAGTGACTCACCTCTCCAATCCAGAAGGAGACTTTATCAATCTTGTAGACGGACACGAATGTCTGTACGTAGTAGAGCAGGAACACATTGTGGAGGATGGAGGTAAACAGAGCCAGAGAGCCATAGAGCACTGCAGTGGAGAAGACACTTTGCCAGCTCCAGACCCTCCTGCCCATTCTTCTTTCTCGATCACTCCGTTCTCTCGTTTTTTTCTCCGCGCCACGCTGCAATCATCTCCCTGCCTGGCCGCCCCGGGGTCACCACCGCATAATAGCCTGCAAACACACACACAGCGCATGTGGGAAAAACTCATTTAGACTTGACAGAAAAAAACTCTGAAACTTATTTTCAGATTTCTAAAAATATATCTCTGCGGGCATAGGTGGACATTTCTGCTCAATCTTAAGGTTAAATCTCAGCATTAACAACAAAAACTTCTGTTAACAGGTCTTTGCTATCCATATGAAGTTTGAGCATAATGAAAGGGAGCTATTCTTGTAGCAACAGTACTGTAGGTGCTTATTAAAGTGAGTTAGGCTGAAGGCTACAGCTCCTTTCTCCACCCAGCTGTGGTGTGTGTGTGTGTGTGTGTGTGTGTGTGTAAAACTGTACTTTTCCTCTGCTATTTTTACGACCACTCCTTTGGCCCTTCCTCTAACTGTCGCTGTGTCCTAAAATCTGGTCTTATTCACAATGAATCCACAAAAGGAAAGCATATGATACTCTTTTCTTTTCAGGCTTTATTGTCCTGATATGTCATATTCAACAGCTACACCCTCAGAGTATCAACTATTGTAAATTTGAATGGATCAGTACAAAGAAATCATAGACTAGATTGTGTGTGTGTGTTGTAGATGAATAAACAATGTTGCCTCTGTTCCACATCTCCTTCCCATTACTGTTTTTCCAACCCAAACAGTGAGAAAATGCTGTATCAGTTTCACTGGCATTGTCTCCCTTTCCGTTTTTAGCCACTGGTGCAATCTTGCACGTAGCACCTTTCATTTAAACATACCACAGGTATCTTACTTCACACCAGACTGCCAAGTTGCAACTCGCCCTGAATACAAACATCCGTACATTTATTCACTAGGGAGCCATATAATAGCTCATAATAACAGTGTCTCAAGGCGATGATTCTTTCAGTCTGCGTCTATCGCCCTGTAGCATATAAAGCAAAGCTGCAAAACCTCAGTCTCAGGATCTCTGTGAGATCACAAACTCGTCCAAACCAACCTCCCTGGGGTGCAACCAAAAAAGATTTCCAAGCCGGTTTCCTATCAGATCCAAGCCGTGAAGCAAGATGAATCCCAGCTGGCTGCGTCATATCACATCCCTAAACTCATATCTTCCAAAATTCTCTGCAACAGGGCGAGACTTGGATCTACAAATATCCAATTCATGTCCTCTGAGCCACAGCAGTTTGAGAGTTATCTTCACTTATGGGTGGGTGGGTGGGTGGGGGTTTCTTGGCAGGAGAACCGTAATAACCTGTGGAATTCAGTCTGACAAGTAGGAGATATGTTGGCACAACACGGAGTGATACCTGATCTTAAGGTGGGCGAGCAGAACGACAAGTGTGCACCCATCACAACACCTGTTACACACGATCAGGTTACAAGAGCAGCTGGTAGTATATAAACTACATGCGACAGCCCTGGATGGAATGGTAAAGTCATAAAATAATAAAGGGAAATTGCATATAAAATGTAAATATTTAACTTGTTGTTAATTTAAGCTAAACATAAACAAAAAGTTAAGGTCCTAATAGCGTTGATAATCCTACATAATTCATCTGTTGATTTCTATAATAGAATATAATAGAATTTCTTTATTGATCCCAAACTGGGAAATTGTGGCGTTACAGCAGCAGGTTATCCAAACACACAATATGAGTAAAAAACACAATGTAATCAAATCTAAACACAATATAATATTAAAAACAAAGTAAATAAGCACTAAAAATATCAAAACTAAGAGTGTGAATATATACAACCAGGATTTAAGTTAGCATTACTAGTCTAAAATATGAATATTAAATATGAAAGATTAAATGTAAATGTGCAAAAACAGAGTTATAAATGGACAGTATTGACATAAGTTAAAGTGCATGAGTGTAGACATATAATAATCAGAAACTATACAATATAACGATATAGATATAGATAACAAAGATCCAAAATGTTTCATAGTCTGTAGTTACTGTCAATAGCAGCTGATAAAATAGGCAGGTTTTTAATAAAACGGAAATATTTGCCATAAGTGGGCTCGACTTCCGCTCATGGTTAGTACTCCGCAGCCTGATTTCAGTGCTAACATTAGCAAGCTTTAGCTCGTTATCGACAGCGTTAACATGCTGCCCACCAGGAGATACACGCTGTTTGTTTTTAACTACCTTTAAGTATAATCACAACAACGGTAAATAAAACGTCACGTACCGAAGAAAAAAGCTGCTCACCAGAGCTGATAAATCGTGTTTTGGTGCTCGGGTGGTGACGCTGATCCTGTGCTAAGTCAGCAGCAGCAGCAGCAGCAGCTGTGTGTGTGTGTGTGTGTGGATCACTGGTGAGGCAGACGGAGCACGTGACGTCATCATGGAAACTGGAGTCATGACGACCGTAGTCAGGGGCTGTGAGCAGGCGCGTCTCACCCGTGGGTGTTGTGGGTGTTGCCCCCACACTTTTTTAAAAACCAGTGGAGTCATTGATGAAAACCTATTGGTCAAGTAAGATTTATTAAGTGACAATTAAGCCAATCGTAGCTGTTTGGTTACAGTTGAAGCAGGATTTTATTTGTATTTATTTATTTATTTATTATTATTATTATTATTATTATTATTATT
This sequence comes from Labrus bergylta, assembly GCF_963930695.1. NCBI lineage: Eukaryota > Metazoa > Chordata > Actinopteri > Labriformes > Labridae > Labrus > Labrus bergylta. The sequence continues at coordinate 4,315,689 of NC_089215.1, read as the reverse complement.
ATTATTTATTTATTTATTTATTTATTTATTTATTTATTTATTTATTTATTTATTATTTATTATTTATTTATTATTATTATTATTATTATTATTATTTATTCATTTATTTATTATTATTATTATTATTATTATTTATTTATTCATTTATTTTTTAGGGACAGTGCATACATGTAGCATCCTTCTGAAAGACAGTTAGTCACCCAAACAAATGTTTTTTTAAGATAAATCCACCTCACAAAACAACCTAAGTGTAACATTTTCTCCTCTTGGTTGTTCTTTTAGCTGTATTTATTTACAGCTGTATTTATTGAAGTCCCCTTTGCAGTTTTTCAAAATAAAAGCACATTTTATATTAAGACAGGAAATAAAGAGACTGAGGCGTAAGACAAGCAAAATAAAAGCATCACAAAGAGCAGTTTTGAATCTCGTTTTTAGAGCTTAAGTTAACTGGGTTATTTCACAATGGATGCTCATAAAGTTAGTGTTTAATTATCTTTTGTAACTTTGCTAACATTAGTTATTGGACATTAAATGAAACAGAATGATAGGCTGCCACTTTAAGTATAGCCAACATTTTTTAATTTAGTGTTTCCATAGTAACCAATAGGCCTAGATGAAAATGGTTGGATGTTAAGAACCGTGTTATAAACTGTTCACAGTTTCACTTTAATTGTAGCTTAAAGCAAACAAATATGAAACCTTTACATAGATTTGTATTTTAACTTCAATTGTACCCGTTTAACTAGGTGCAAGTATTTTTTTGTAAAAATAAAATAAATCCACATCATCATCTGATAAAATAAATCCGCTTGCTGAAGAGACTCAGTTTTAAATAATAATAATAATAATAATAATAATAATAATAATAATAACAATAATAATAATAAATAATGAGAAAGAAGCAGGTAATAACTAAAGAAGGAAACAAGCTTTTACTTAAAAATACATTTTAACAAAGACCTCGTTGGTGTTCAGGTTTTTTTAGATTTTATAGTACATCTTACTTTCTTATTATATCATTAGAATTAAATACTAGGCTAAATCAAAAGTAGCCTATTTGTAACATGTCATTTAGATGACATGTTACAAATGATATAGCCTACCAACCGTGTACAAATTAGGTGTATTATGTCTTTGAGTTCCACTGGTCCTTAAATCATACGTGGATAGAAGAGAAGAGGAAGCAGTAGCCTACGTTGATCTTTTTGTATTTCCATGTCTTCTCCAGCAGAGGTCAGTCAAAAGGCACGGATTAATTTGATCCTATTTATGAAAGCCATTTAAACACAGTGGGATAATGGCAGAAAAATAATTGCAGAAAAAGTCTAGTCTTGTCTGAAAAAGTAGAAACAGTAGCCTATAGCAGTCATATAGGCCTAGATAAAGAAATAAAGATAAAGGTAAAATGTTATTTATTTTTTTGTGGTTTGGACAGTTTTCTTTACTCAATATGGAAATATCATGTCTTACTTTATTTATAATTTTAACTCTTTATGAGCTATTTCTCAATAATTTATTAAGTGGAAAAGACTCTTTGACTGATAAGGTCAAAATAGTTAGAAAACAATCGTGAGTTATGTTATGTAGCCTACAAAAAACACATAATAGGCTAATAATAAATACATTAAAAAAGGAATAACATAATATTATAAGGCTGTCCCATACGTAATAATAAAACACTTGTGTAGCGTTAAAAGCTCAAATTGAGCCCTATATTTAGCAATTATTACAACAAAACAAAAGGAAAGCTGCTGAGGAAACTGTATGGTCACAAGATAAGACAGGGTGACTTATAGGCTATGAATCCAGAGTGTGTGTGTGTGTGTGTGTGTGTGTGTGTGTGTGTGTGTGTGTGTGTGTATGACCGGGTGGGGGGAGTGTGTGTGAACACTGGATAACTGCAGCAGCAGCAGCAGTAGAGTAGAGCTCTGTGTTTCACCGCGGAGAGGACGACTCAGAGGGTTTTTTGTGGACTCCAGAAAACAAGCAGGTGAGTCCCCCTTTTTCTGCTTCACCTTTCATAATGTGCGTTCACGTCTTTTCCTCCACTTTTCCTCACGCAAGTGCACTCTTCAGACATCCATTAGTACGCAGGTAAAGGTGATTAAAGAGTGTTTTCCCCTCGCTGCTGCTGCAGTCTGCAGGTCGGACAGGTGCACATGGGCGGATGTTTGCACATTCATTGCGCGCCCGGACTATTTACAGACAGTAACCTACAAACCTCCTATTAGACCTACTTCTGTCCAAGTTACGTGTGGTGATCCCTGACATGTTGGATGTGTTTTTGGAACCAAAGTCACTTTAGTTTCTCGTGGGATTACTGCACCTCTCTTTAAAACAAACACAACATTTATCTGGATGTCGTTTTTTTTTGTTGTTGTTGTTGCCTGTTCCTGACTTCTACTGTTGGATGAAGAAGAGACTCATGTAGCACGACGAGACAAAGACGAGTGGAACAGAGGAGGGATAATAGACTTCTCAATGCGGAGTTTTTGTTCTAAAAAGTCATTAATGAAACTCAACCATCGGAAGAAATGGATTAGAAGTTGTATTTTGTTCAGATATTAGTGTGTCGTGTAAAGGATGCACCATGCTGCAAAATACTCCATTATTAGTGTACGCCAAAAAGCTGTTATAAGTAGCCTATAAAATATCGTAATCGAGTCCAAATATAGATTAATTGACCCCATAAGATAACACATTTTAACAATATTGGATTATTACTGATGTATTTTTTTTTTTTAGTATTTCAGTGTTGCTGCATGTAAAGTGAAGCTATTCAAGTGCTGGTTACTTAAACATCATGATCTATTGCTGCTAATCTGGTTCATATGTAAATAAACCGTAGATTAACTAGTAACTACACTGTGAGTATATGAAAGCACAAGAGTTGGTACTTAAGTCTTGGATATGGTGGGACAGAAGTTTAAAAAAGTAAAGCATGCAATGGAAATGATCAAGGGGATAATAGAAAGTGCCACACATGTCTCCATTGCGATAAGGTATTTGTGATAATCACTATAAAATATTTGATTTTTAGTGATCCTTCAAATCAGAATCTGTAGATATTTAGGCCTGCTATAGATGGTTTTGTGGTTCAGATGCCCTGCAGCACATTTTCAGATGATCAGAGGTCTGACAATGTCCATTGGAGGGGTACTCAAAATAAATAAAAGACCTTCCTAACAGTTCCAGTTACCTGGCAACCCAGAACTTCTTCATATTATGAAAAGATCAGTAACTGAGTTTGTAATATTGTTAATCGATTTAGATTTTAAACCCATAATGAAGCCAGTGCTCCCACAGAAAGGCTGTTTTTGTTAAAGAGCAGTTCAGATGACCAATTACCATATTTTAACAGGTGACATGAAAGAGTAAATACAACAATTTGCTGTTTGGAGAGGAGCGCTATTACCTCAAGAGTAGGCTTTGTTTTTTTTCTAAAAGAGAAGAGGACGATTTTCCCAATGAGTCATAAATTGTCTTTTTTTTTTGGATGGTTCCTGGGATTTTAAATCAAAATTAGTTTTATTTTCAAGCTGTTGTTGTGAAAAAAAACCCAATGCTGACGTGCAAAAAAACTGCAGTTCCTTGAGTGTCCACTTGAGGCTTTAGCTGCAAAAGCCAAGTAATTAATGTTATAGTGTTCATATTAAAATACCCATATTTACATCAGAAATAAACATGATAACAGCCTGGTTCCAAAAACAGTTTTGGTCTCAATAGCTTGTATTGTTGGAAAAACATCACTTTTTTATAACTCATCTGTTTGATTAAACCTAAGAGTTATTCATAAATTGCTATATTTGCGAGTGTGGCTGAGTTGACTCACAGGTCGATCAGTGTAGCTGTTTGCCAGGTGGCCTAAGGCTCACCTCGCCTGTTTCTGGACTGATTGAAAGTTTGATGACATTTCCAATATGGCGACCGCCATCGTCTGGCTTCATAACGTCTCTTTGGAAACCAATGGGGGTTGTCATTGAGTCTGCGTCCATGTTTCATACACTCTATAACTGTTTATGGATCTCACCAAGAGCTGGCTCTGCTTAAGAACTCTTTATTATGACTCAACTTCAGGAAATAGGAACCTGTCATCACACATCATGTGGTGGATTCATTTACTAACAGGTCACGCACACATCACACCTAAAAGCCTCTTTAGTGCGGCTAAGCTCTCGTTGTGTATGTATTTCTTTCAAAGAAATCTTCTCCTATTCTCTTATTCTTCATTTTGAATGTGATGACATGATATAAAGAGAAACCCCCGACAGAGGACTATTCCTCTTTGACCTCTCTACTTTCTATTTTCTGCGTACAAACAGGCTGATTATCCGTGTCAAAATAATAATTTAATACTTCTGTGTGAATATTAATATCCCTAAGGATTTCTATACATAGCAGCGAACGTCGCCCACAGTGTGAACCAGCTCATTTGTTCTTTAATGTGCGAGTTATCTCATAGACCGCTCTGGTCTCTGACGGACACCCTGCGGCTCCAGATACAGAAAGGGAAAAAGGAATGAAATGTAATAACATGTTAGTTAAGTATATCCTATAATGTCATCCATTGAGTTTTCATCATTCAGTCTTTATCAGTTTATGTTTTAAGCACTAATGTATTCAAATGTGTGTCAGTGTGTTTGTGACTTGTGGCATTCTTAGGAGGGAGATTTAAAAATAGCTCACCAGTTTGATTGATCCTTCTGCAGGAATATCAATCGAGGTGTTTTTCAAATCATTCTGTCCTGCCTTTTCGATGTTTGTGTTGGAAAATGTCTTTATTTTTCTCTGCGAATCTCTTCAATTTTAGTCAGGTGTTTTTTTTGAAGCACCACAGATTATCACAGAAATATTGCTTGAAAGTAGATCTGTTGTAAGTAACCCGACTCTATGGATCGATAAAGAGGAAGAAAGTGATTGTCAAAGGTGCTCCAGACTCCACCTGCCGTTTTTGTTCCGCTCTTCTCCCATCATGCGTGACGCACCGCTCATGCCACTGCCAAGGCCGACGTGTTTACCTTTCCCTCCTGGAGCTTCGCCGCTTTCGTCAGTGAGAAAAACACGGCAGCCTGTCAGCGCCCGTGCCAGCTCCTGTAGTACAGTACACACACACACAAACACAAAAAGCAAATGCAGATGTGATGGAACAAAGGTGTGTTTGCTGTGGGTTACGTGAGGGCAGCAGCTGACAAAACCACACCAGAGGGGCTTCTCACCCGCATGCCCGCTCCGCCAGATGATCTGTTGTGCTTTGGGTTGGCTACAGTTTAGAAAAGCGTGGGTTGTGGTTTTTTGGGTGGCAGTCGTCAAACAAGATGCTCTGTTGATCTGCCTTCAGTTCGGTGTTAAAGAGGAAACACACAGATGCAATGCAGCCATGGTAAAATACGTTTGTTTTTCATCATTTTGTGGCTCAAAAAGACAGCAGCACAACGTCTCCTTCATTGACTCACATGATGTCATTCGAGGCAGTCCAGACTAGAAGTGAAAAAAACAAACTGCAGCTGTTAAACTGGAAAGAAGTGAGAATATCAGACCGTCTGTAGCCTGCTCCTCATCTCTTGGCTTAAGGCGACATATGCTGCAACTAGCATCGCACATCCACAAATGTCTGAATCACACGGCAACCTCAGGTGTTGAGCAATGAAGCCGACGAGGAGGTGCAAAAGGCATACGCTCCTCAAGTGTCCAAATGAGGCCGTCTCAAAAAGCAGAGCCGAATAAACATGTTCAGTGTTTTGCTCTCTATGACACACTTAGTTATTTGTAAAAAAAACTGAAGGGCAGGTACGTGTTTTCAAACACTCGTCTGCTTGAGGCCTGCAGGGCAAAAAGAGCTCGGGAAAGTGGCGGCAACCAACGAGCACTCAGTGGAGCTCGAGAACTGGCTTTTGATTTTACCATCTTCAAAACATAAATATAAAGATAAACTGTAAGTTTGGGCCACTTGAGACCCTTATACATCACCAGTCCTTGCCAGAAGTACACTTCAGGGATGTTTACTATAGCTAGTTGAGAACCCTTAAATCCCAAAGTATGGGACGCGACCTCTCCATAGCGTGCAGCAATTAGGTAGCCTCTCCAGGCGGGCGGCTCCATAATTGAGAAGTAAGGCAAAGAGTTTTGTATACATTTACATAATGAGGGCTTGGGCTGAGATGACTGACAGGTGGACACGTTGTAGTTTTTCACCAGGAGGCTAAAGTCATCAGCTACAACTTTGCCTGTTACTAGATTTACAGAACGTTAGTGAAAGAAGGCATTTCCAATATGGCGACTGAAGTCATTTGGTTTCCTAATGCCCCTTCAGAAACCGATGGCTGGCGTCACTAAGACTTTGTTTTTTTAAATGGTCTGAACCAACTGCAGGTGGTTGAGCTGCATGTGGGTGATTTAGGTTTTTATCTTTTATGGAGGAAACATTATTGTGGTTTAAAATGAAAACTGTGATTCTGTTGTTGATGGCATTAGTGATTAAAAATATCAATACATTCAAGATTGAGATGTTTGTGTTGAAGCTTACTGCTGGAAGGTGTGCGCCCCTAATGAGGCAAACAGCACAATCACTTTCTAGGTTTAACTTTTTCAGCCTTTACAAACAACAAAAAAACCATCCAGAGGTTGCACAATGCAAACTCAAACTCTTTCTGTCAACGTACCTCGGTGATGGATTTCTGCTGTGTTTGCAGTTTCCATTTGAGTGTGTGTTCATACTTGACCTTTGGAACAGAAGTTTGACCAAAAAAAAAAAAGTCTGAGCTAAACATTTACCTCCTGGCTTTGTCTGTTGTCTTTTTGCAGGGTCTTATTTCTATTTTCTTCTGGAATATGGAACCGATAAATACATATAAGTAGCTGGATTGTCTGTCAGACTTATCAAACTCCAAGATGACTAAAACCTAAAGTCATCTTTAGTTGACTACAGCTTTAACTCACTTAAGTGAATCAGGCTTCTGGACTGCTGAGGATGAGCAGACTGAGGTTTTGTGAAGCACTGGTACAGATATTAAAAGTAGAGCAAGCTTTAAGAAATAGTTCTGGATAATCACAAGGTGAGGGGGGGGGGGGGGGATCCCAACACTGTCACATATACATACTTCTCATTCTCATCTCTCCTTTTGTCATCTTCTAGGTTGGTATCAAAGCTTAGCACCCAAACTGCTAGTGGAGCGGTCATTAGCCTTTTAGGGCCTCATGCTGGGAGTGATTAGCAGCAGCAGCCGCCGTGGAGATTAAAGCGGAGAATTCTCCAGTGTCACAATGCGGCGGATCGGGGTTTCACAGTGTTGACCCTTTGATCAGTGACAGAGCCGGAGAGCCGGGCAGCCAGCCGGAGATTGAGCTGATGGCATGGGGCCTAATCTGTAGATTATCCGTCATGCTGCTCTCCGATGTGCAACACAGCTAATTAAGAGTTGGAGATGTGTGTTGCTGTATGACATCACTTGCTAAACTTTTTTAAATTGTCTTTTTTAATGTAACAAACACCGTGCTCATTTCACTTTGGCTAATTGGTTGTAATCAGAGAGTGATGATGCGTATCAGCGAGTAATTTTCTGCTCATGCTGACCGGTAGGAAAGGGAGTCAGTACAGTAAAGTTCACTGTACTCATCTGAGTGTTTTGAGATCTCTTTAAAAGTGTCTGTTTCTTTAAATATGAGGGATTTTAAAGGCAGGTGAAAAAGCAACTTTAACCGGTAGTAGAGATGAACTTGCTCAAATTAAAGGTACTCTCCCCTTGATTGTCCTTTTTCTGATACTTTCTGCCTGTAATAAAAAACACTTAAAAGGAAATCAGTACTTTTAACAGTAATGCATTCAATTGATTAATAATTTATTGTCATAAATAAATAATGTGTTTTACATTGTCTCCTTACAGGCAGCTGAGTTTTAAATTAAACATTTTGAGGCCTAATGAGAATCAAGTATTAGATTTATTTGTGTTGTCATCTTTTCTACCCAACTATTCATGATGCGACCTCAGATGTATTTTGTGCCCTTAATGGCGGAGGGCCGACTCCTAGGTCGAGCAGATGCAACATTAAACTCCTGCACTCACATTGTTGCATCATTGATACAGATCTTAAATTGCTTTGTGTGATGAATTAGTCACAGAGGTCATTTTTGTACAGTATGAGTTTAATTTCACTTTGGATTTTGAAGGAAGGACATTTATTTTTTGTGTTTTTTTTCTGCTCTGCATTGTTGTATTGTTTTATTTAATTAAAGGATCTGAGTACTTCAGTCTGATACTTGAACACAACAAGGTTGAATATTAACAGCACACTATGTCAGAGTAATTGTTTAGATGTTCATTTTGTTTTTATTTCAGACACCATTACACATAGTTTGAATTATTTATCTCTAAGTTAAACACTTTGTTTTTCCTCTTTCTCTGCACAGATCGATTGCGTTCTCAGCTGGAGGTTAATCAAAGAGTGCGTCCGCAGGCTGCTGGAACTAAATATACACACTTTTCCTTGTTTCAACAAACTTGAGTGCAACTGAGGCTGCCCTTGGACTCAGGGGTGTGAGTGTGTTAAACATGGGAGACCAGAGGTCAGTCCAGCCCCTGCTGCTTCTGCTGCTGCTCCTCACGCTCCTCGCCGGGATGTCACAGCTGTGGGCCTTCCCCTTCAGCCCGTCCCTGGACCTGGATGTCACTCCCAGGACTACTGTCTTCCTGAAAGGTGAGGGGGCAAATAGACTCTCTAACTTTTTCGAAACCATGAGATGAGGAGGGAGAACGGGTATTTTGTGAATGGGAAATTGACGCCTCTTATTTAGCAACTTCAAACCACTCAAAAGGCTTTACACGACTACCCCATTCATTTCCATGGACATGATCATCTTCAATTTTCATCTTTCAAATCCACTTAGAAATCATTTGGAAAAGAGACAGTCTTTACAATTGTAGAACTTACTGAAGTTTTCTTCAGTATTAACTCAATTCAGCTATATTAAATGGTAAATGACAAATGAACTTGAGCTTGTATAGCACTTTTCTAATCTTAGACTAATCAGACACTGCATGTCACACATACCCATTCACACTCTGATGGCAAAGGATGCTACTGTATGTAAAGAGACCATCAGAAGTAACTAATCCCATTCATACACATTCATTCTCCGCTGAAAAAGCAGACGAAGCAACTTGGGGCTACTAACTTGCCCAAGGACACATTGGACACGTGGCTGCAGGAACTGGGGATCAAACCCCAAACCTGCCCGTTAGAGGACGACCGACTCTACCCACTGAGCCACAGCTACCCCTATAGCTGTCTGTTCATCCATTGGCGCACTACAAATAAACACTGCTCATAATGTTGGCAAATACACAGCCAGCTTGTAGTAAGTAGTAGCTCATAGTGTAACTCAATCACCCCTCATTCTTTTGCATCCCTCAAAGGATTATGGGAAATGTAGTTCCCGAACAAGGTGATTTGATAGTCTCTCCAATAGACGTAAGGTATAGGTACACATGCGATAACACATGTGCATGAACACACACCTGACTATCCTCGTTTGACGCTGCTCGGGCTCCTTCCTCCCCTGCTCGTTAAAGAAGTGGCACAGTTTCAGAAAGTTGGCCCTGAAGACAGCTCCTACATGCAGAGTTATTAATCGTCTCTCTTAAGCCCTGTCCTAGATCACACAGCTCAGCAAACACTTCTAATGAAACAATAGACAGGAGGCCCTCATAAAGAGAGAACCGGAGCACAGTGGATCTGATTAGTGTCCGTGCAGAAAATACTGCTGAATGGGTGTATTTTGGCACACAGTGAGTATTTACACACATCATCAGCACCTTCCTTCCTCCACCTTATAGCCTCCTCACCTTTACCCTCCCTCTCTCCTCGCTCCTCATCACTGCGGCAGAGGATAACACTGCGGCTGCAGCGATAAGGGAAACCCGGCACCGGCAGAGCGATCGCATGGCCGTGCTCTTACCTCCACTCCACCTCTCTCCAATTCTCCTCAGCCCTCTGAGGGAGAGTATTATTAGAGGAGGGGTGGAGTGAGTGAACATGTTGGCAGCTGAGCTCTCCTGTGCAATGTCACAAGAGCCGTCGAGAGTGTTGCAGTGAGATGATGGTGTGGTGATTGGAGGATGTAATGCTTTGACGTCCTGAATCACAATCACTCAGAGAGATGAGAATATAACAGGAGGAGAAGCCACATTGTTGTGTTTGTTTGCTGCTTTACGTTGATCCAAATTTGAGCAGAATCGTCTCCAAACTAAATATAAGTTTGCAGTCGACCGGAGAGAGTCGAAATCATGTGAGTGTTTCTCCTTCAGGGTCCAAGTTTTGCGCCACAAAGAACAGATTTTGTTGTTCTGTTGAGAATATTTAGAAAAAGAGTATACATGGCAGACCCTGAAGCGCCAAGAAATACAAAAATAATGAAGATGGCACTGCTTCTAAAGTTGCAATCCAACATCTTTCCTCTCCCACATACAGACTTAGTACAAAGGAGTACAAAGGAGGCTTTATAATGTTATACTGACGTGGTCAAAATTGGAAGTCATATAAACTGGTAGCCGCAATTTCATGGCTTTATTTTATTCAGCAGCATCATTAGCGACTGAAAAACCATGAAGAGGAAAATCCTGGAGGATTCTTTGCTACTGTTCGACAATGGAAGATAGCGACATAGCGACCCGCTTTCTTGCTAACATTACATTAGCCGATAGTTTTAAAGGCTTTATATGCGAAAACAACTCGCGCTGCATTGTTGTGTTAGCATGCTAATGCTAGCGATCTTTATTATGCTGGTATCTTCACACTGCATGTGAATTTACCTGAAATGAGCGTGATCTAGAAACACAGTTAAGCAGTGAGTACAGTATGTTATTCTTCTTTTCTCTAGTCCCTCAATTAAACAACTTTTATACACGAGGGGAGGAGTCAGCCGGCCGTCCTGGCGATGTAAACAAACTGAAGATAGGACTCTGAAAACTCTGAAAACATCACAGACAGTGGGACTCGGGTGTTACACCCATTGTAGACAGACATGACTCACAGAGTTATTTTCAGAGGATAGACTTGATTTCTATTACATTTAAGTTTTAAGTGTGAAGTGTGTATATTTAAGTTACCTTTAAGACTTTAAAGTATTACTAAAGGAAAAGTAAATCATTGCTAACGGTTATTTAAGTACCAACTCCATCCATCCATCTTTCTATCTCTCTATCTATCTTTTAGCGAGCTAACAGTTTTGTTAACTTGCTTGGAGTTGGTTGAATGCTAACGCTAGCTGATGTGATAGCTTTCAGTAGTTTTTTGGAGTTATCAAATATGTTGTTTGACCTTGAAATACAGCGATATTTTCACAGTTTATCATATCTTCAGTTGCAAATCAATCAAGAAGGGTTGACATTTTAACTATTTGTTAAACTCACTAACATTGTCGTATTGTTTTGTCTCAGTGGACTGAACGAATCCAAACTAAAAAAAAAACATTCACAGACCTTGAAAACAGGCGACCCCAGTCAAACCAGGACATATGGTCGACCTGAACCTACTGTTCTTGGGAAAACAATTGGGAAGCTAAAATGCTAATTGAATTAGCCTAGCATTTTCAGCATTTTCGATTTTAGCCTCCTAATATCGTCATTGTTATAACTCTAGTTCCTAGTAAAAATGCTGTTATTAAGTAAATGAATAAGCTAACAATTATCAAACAGTTGATTAAATGGGACGGCATAAATAAGTCATTAGGCCTCATTACGCAAGTCTTTTTGTGAATCATACACACATCTCATTGCCCTTTCTGAAATCCTTCTTCTAACTGTCAGTCCTCTGGCTATTTATTTACTCATCTCCGAGTCCCGCTCTGCCTCGGATCATAAATCATACATACTCTGCTTACTGTGGGCACTTTTCTGTGCCGCAGCCAGAGACAGTCTCTCATCGCAGATTTCATCTTTCTCTTTGCCCTCCTAGAAAGTTGTCCTTGACCTACTTTCAAACCGTCAGGGGGGGAGGCGTTTGAGTGCATGTGAGAGTGCAGGGTGTGCACGTGTGTCAGCATGTGTTTCATCAGTCCTCATGTGTGTCTTGAGTTGCCACATGAGCTGATGCGTGTTGGGGACGGAGGGCTATCCGGGCATGCATGTCGTCGCATCATGTAAAAATCTGCTCACGTGAATCTTCTGTCACTTTCCCTGTGGTGATGCATGTCACTTGACGGGGCATGCAGGGCTGAAGACTCATGTGCCTGTGTGTGCAGAAGTGCAAATAGAAAAAGGAATATGCTGTGGGAGACTCTGTGGGAGGATTTATATTATGCTTTCTCATCTGAGGTGAGGGGACGCTCATTAATTTACAGTATGCTGTGCAGATGGCCTACGTGAGTGGGCGAACAAGGACAAGATGTAGCAGAGGGAGCTGGGGATTTATAAGAAAGAAAATGACACAAGATCACTTTCTGCAGCCTTTCAAAAAAAATCAATGGTTTGTAAGTGAAAGAAATAGAGAAAGATAAATAGAGCAAACTGCATATCACAGGACCTTGAATGGCAGACATTTTATTGTATTTTTCCATGTAAAGTACATTAAGAAAAAGTAGTAATCCATATTGTAATGTTGACAATAGCTGAAATGGTTGTGTAGGAAAGGGTGGCTCATATTGAGGAGAATTATTTGCATTGACCTTCCGCTCGACAGGGTATTTGAGCTTCTTTCAGCACACTGCTGTGGTTTTAAGGCCCATGAATTGAAGGTTTTGGTTAGGTATAGCCACTTTTATTAACCTTATTTTGATGCAGTAGGGTCTCTTTTGAGTAAAAACACTCACCATATAGTACCTGCCTCACTTTGGCAGACAAAAGGGTGACACTAATTGTTGAACGTGGTAGAGTATTGATCATCTAAGGAGCCATTTTTCCTTCGGGAGTTGAACACAAAAACGACATCTTGAGAGAGGCAAGTTACCCTTGGACTGAAACTCACCTGAATCCCGACTCCGAGTGGATGCTAACATTTAGTGTATATCAAATGTGTAGGGTGAGATGCCTGATATGTCTGTGCAGTCTAACAATCAGGAAACAGAATATAACAGCAAATCAAATTCTTTAAATGATGGCATCCAGGGAAGATGCATTTGCAGAACGATGGCTGAGCAAGTGCAGACTGTATCATTAAAACTTGTAACTCATGATTGAGCAAGAGATCAGAAGATGCTTAAGCCTCCAGGGCCTTAATATTGGTTTAGCACTAGGGGGCAGGGTTATGCTAATTAGACACAAAGCCCAAAAGTTTTTAATTGTTTACAGATATTTTTACCAGGTTATATAGTGAACATTTCTTGTTTTGCTTTACACAGACTTGTAGTTCCTTAGCGCCTAAGTTCTCTGGTTTAATACTCTGTTAATATCTTTAAATTGTTCCTCAGATCCATAAAAGAACTGTGAGGAACCAAAAAACCTTTCGTCAAGATAAATCTCAAGAACATATGAACCCTGGGAGAAATTGTTACCTGGGAAAACACGACTGACCAAACCTAACTTCTTCAGATGGAAATTTGTAAATAGTAACTTTTAATCACTGCAGTTAAATTGTCAAGGAAGATAATAAGCATGAGTTGCAGCTCTACAATCCAGTTATCTCTAATAGTCATATTGCACATTTGAAGACTCGACATTCCTAAAAAGACTCGGTATGTGTGTTCATGAGACAGAGTTCATCTCCCAGAGGTGGGATAAATGTTTGACTGTGCGCTGAACTCTGTGGTTCGCCCGTTGGGTATACCTGCATTCTGCTCTTTCTGTGTGTGCCACCAGACCTGAAGTAATGCAGTCGTGAAATATTGATGCACTGTAAGTTGTCTGTCGCTGCTGTGATAAGCTGAGATGGCGAAAGAGGTCTTGTGTAGCCAGAGAGTTTATGTGAGGGCGGTAATTAACCCTGTCAACTTGTAAATGAAGACCTGTCTTCATCCAGTATTGTAATTAGAGCAACAAGGACAAAAGTCATTGGCAGTCGCCCGTTTAGTCTGCAGCCAAGTCTATTGTTGTCTTCACAGCCGCAGCAGCTGTGAATAAACACAGAAAACATTGATTATTTACTCCCATTATACGCTTGAGTGCAGCTGTTTTGGCTGAAGATGTTAAAAGTGTATTGTGTATGACAGCGTTAAGCTACATGGACAGCATTTGTTGTTACATTTTTCTATTCCTCTCTGTGACACATTTAATGCTTTGGGCGCTTAAATCCACCGAGATCTCCGTGATGCTTTGATCTCGATGTGAAATTCTGACAGGATCTTCTTGGTAAAATCTCTGATTAGGCTTCTAGAAAACAAACCTGAAATAACACAGGGGGTATTTGTGTGTTGCATGTGAGGAGCTGGCTTCCTTTTCTGAGATGAAAGTCTTGGATGGCTTTCATCTCACTCTGCAGTCTCCCTGGTTTAAAAAAAAAAACCAAACAAAAAAAAGTCCTTCAAAAGTTTTGGATCTGACACAAGCAAAGAAAAAGGTATTGTGATTGTGTCATCATAAGACATGTGGTAAACAACAGACTGATGTTTAAATGTGCTGCTTAGCAGCTGATCTCTCTGAAAGCGGCTGACGTCTTTATTCATGAAGACCCCAAGTTTAACCACAAAGTTCCTATTTTTTCTAAAAACCATCAAATTACCAACAATAATTAGTACATTTTCATTTTAGGATGACCTTTAAAGCCCCTGTGAGGAGTTTTTAGCTGGTTATGAAACAGATTTAAATTTATATTGAAGCTTCTTTATGACCTACAAAAGCAAACAAAAACTGTCAGCATAAAGATTGAGTGTTTCTTGATTGTTATTTTTGATGTTTGAATTCTCTGCCGGAGGGTTGGTGTCAAATAAAGTGTTTTATTTGCATGCTGCCAAAACAGACGTGCTTTTACATGTTTAATGGCAAAGATTGGAATTGGATTGGAATCGAACGTATTTGAGTGAAACAGATCCAAATCCAAAGAGACCTCTAACACCGGCAGCAGCTCGATGCACCACCAAGTGCCGGGCAGCTGCAGTCAAAAAGAATAACAGTTGATGTCATTTTCCCTGCGCCTCACAGTTCACACTCTGTCTGGTGTCAAAGAAACACCAGAAGGACCACAGGACCTTTCCATTGGGTCTACCCTCAACAGAGGAAATGGTTTTCTACAAAGCACCAACAAGGATGCCAAATCTGATTCACCACTCACCCTTCATTTATTTGGCGCTTTAGTGGTAGTGGTGGTTATTTACTTCGGACTATACACTTTCCTATTGTTAATGCTGAGTGTGTATCGTTGCAAGGCCCCAGCTGTTGCCGCAGACTCAGTTCTATGATGACCAGTTAGAGCTGGGTATTGTCCACAACCTCACAATTCAATTCCATGTCTATTCTTTGGGTCACAATTCGATTTGATTCGATATTGATCAAAATGCTTTGAAAAAGTTTATCTCACGATTTCCCTGAATTGATGTTGAATTGGGAAAATAATTATTGCAATGCATAGATGAATCGATATTTTGAACCAGTCCTATGACCAGCAACATTGTACTTAAAACTGCGGATAAACAATGTGAAATTGGTTTAGCACTTCCAGCCTTTCGGTCCTTCTTGCAGGTTGATGCCTAAATGTTGTTACGCCTCCAGCGATTGGTTATGTTAGTTTAACCTGACTCAGCCTACAGATGAGACGTTATTAGTCCACTGTTGTAGTTTTCATCAGGGAGAGTAGGCCATGTAACTGCAGCTCCAGCGCCGTCTAGTGGTGGCTGGCTGCGTGACAGCTTGGACACAACATTTAAAGGAAGAATATACAAGTTTTTGATCCAGCAGATGTCGCCCTTGAGCACCAGCATGAAACCATGAAATACTTGATTTCTGCTACATTTAAATGTGAAAAATCGCATATTCTTCCTTTAACTGGCCATGTGGGCCGACATCGATTGAAATATGAATAGTTATTTAAACCAACTTGTAATTCTGGTGCTCACAAACAATGTTGACATCTTCAATCTAAAGGTAGATTATGATAGCGAGCTTAGGCATACGCGTGAAATTACACTCTTAGAGCTACAATAACAGACTGTATATATTTATATATGACAGTAGGGCTAATGAGTGAGTCTGTTTTTCGTTTATACCGAGGGACCAAGTTGTGGATCATTGCTTACATAATACACATTAATGTCCACTGACTCAAAACTCTGACAAAGAAGTGAAGAGATGCTTATATAATGCAAACAGAGTTGACAACAACTGACAGTTCTGACTCTGTCCGAAGACGTTAAGTCAGTCTTTCCTCCGAGCATTTGTTCCCAAATCTTTACATAAGCACGTGCCAGTGTTAATGTGTGCGTCACATGGTCTCTATACTGCATCCAGTGATCAGTGAGTCACACAGGAAGTCACACATTCTGATGAATGTGGTAGTCACACACACACACACACACACACACACACACACACACACACACACACACACACACACATACACTGGATTTACTCTCATCTTGAACCACACATGGAGGATCTCTGCTGTCTGAGCGTGTGTGTACACATTCTGGACGCACCACCTGCGATGGCTCAATGTTGAGAAAGAGTCACACACACACACACACACACACACACACACACACACACACACACACACACACACACACACACACACAATCACAAATCCTCTGAGTCACTGACAGTGATGTCTTCAGTCTTTTCAGGAGATAGATGAAGGATGAAATAGGTGTCAAGTGTGTGTGTGTGTGTGTGTGTGTGTGTGTGTGTGTGAGCCCAGTGGAAAAACTGATAGATGTTTCTGAGGGGACTTGTCCTGACCTCTTCTCTTCATTGAGCGATGAGCGATTCACACCAAAAAACGGTCCACAGACATGTAGACACACTTTCGCACACACAGACTCAGGACGCACGTGCATGCGGGATGAAAACAGTAAATAGATACGAGTCTGCACGCTCAGAGGCTTCTGGCACTCCTCAGCACTGTTGACTTTCCTCATTGATTATTCAGCAAAGCACAAGGTACAGTGTGTGTCTTTGTGTGTCTGTATTTGGATATCAAATAGTGGCTTCGGGGAGGAGTAGGTCAACATCAACATGGTGCTGCTATCTCAATTGCTAAACAAATTCACGGCCATGCTCATGCTGATGGAAAAAAGTTTGAACTATTCAAACTTTCTTGGTTTTGTTTCTGTCTTTACATTTTCATAAAAACACTAGAAAGAGAGTTATTTGATTCTCCAAATGAGTGTTTCCCATAAAAGCAGGGAGCTGGGGAATACATTGCCAGTTCAATAAGGTGGGATATTCAGGCCCGTGTGTGTTATGCCTCGTCTGCATTGCGACGTGTAACGCATGCAGGGAGAATGGTCGTTCCGTCCTTGAGCCGGTAGCAACAGAGGTCAGAGGTAGCAACACATGGGCGAGACGGTGGCAATGTATAACGTCTGAGCTGCCGGGCCGAATCAGCACTTTGTGTGTGTGTGTCAGTGTGTGTGCATGTCTGAGTGTGTGTATGTGAAGCTCCTGCTGTGTGTTTACACGTCGTGCGTTGCATGCTTCTGCAAACTAAAATCACACACTTGGACACCAATATTACACCGTTATGGATGCAATATACAAAGCACAAATGTATGACCGCAGGACTTTGCAACAGCATTAGTTGTGGACTTGTACAGCGCTGTAAAAAATCTCTTTTGATTGGCAGCCAATTGTGCTTAAGGTAAGAACATTAAACACCAACATTGTGACACAATTACTGCTAGCTCATAGAGCATCCTGGAGGAGGGACATAAAAAAGGGTCTCATTGGATGGAAAATTAGTAAATAAAATCGTGTCTGATGAAGGGCGAGGGCCCGAGACATTACAGATGGTAATTTTCCCATTAGATTGCATTTAATTGGAGCAGCTTCTGGTGTGATGACTATTTTTTCTATATTTCTAAAATTAGTAATTAGAGTGCAGGATGAGTCAGCTACATTTTTAATATGTTTTCCCAGAGACGAAGAACTCCAACACATCGTGATCAATACTTCCAAAGTACTTTGAAGTTTTTTTTAAAGGCCTGTTAATGCCTCATAGGAAATGATGCCATAAAAAAAAAACAGTGTGACACTGACCAAGTTGTTTTTGGTCCTAAACCTGACACTTATCACAGCATTTTAAGATCCAAGAAACTGTAGTGGGGAGGATCGTTTAGTACCTTGTAAATGTAATCATGGAGAACACAAACCAACAGTTTTGTAGTTTAATGTGGATGGATTGCTTCTAATATTTGAGATTTCATGAAATGAGTTGGGGGATTATTTATATATTTGTGCTTTCTATAGTAAGAAGAAAGCCCTACTTTCTGTGTGCGTGTGTGTTTGTGCGTGTAGCAGGTAAAGAAAAGTCCAATTTATTTTCTTATTTCTTTATAAATAGCTGAACAATTGGCTCTGAAGCACAGCTGTGATTGCATTCATTTTCAGAACAAAGTGAACAATCATTCTCCTCTCTCATGCATCTGCCTGTGATGGCAGGCGTCAGGTGTTTTAAGATTAGCCAACAAGTCGGCGTTCCCGGCCACAAACAGTCCGAACATGCCGGGTCTGAGACCAAGGTCACTGCTCCTCTGCTGCGTTGAGGGCCAGGGACATGTAGTATGTCACTGTGGTCCTTCTCATCAGCAGGTTATATCACGCAGACACTATTTTTATTAGATCGAAACCAAGGCTTTCACTCACTCTTGAATGACTCATGAGTAGTTCGCTCTTTATGTCGCCTTGGGCTGCCATTGTGTTTGCATAACCTCGCTCTTTAAATGACGTGATCTCAGAGAACATGTCACATTTCTTCTTATGTGGATGATGTGTGTGACTGTATTCATGTTTAGTGTTAATAAAATAACTTAATATAGATTCAGTATAGCGTATTTGAGAGTTTTTCTTTATGAGTTTGCCTTTCATGTGTGTGTACCTGTGTGGTAGATAGAGCTCTCTGTGCTGCGTGACTCCCAGCTGGAGCCCCCCCCCCCACCCTTCAGATGAATCCCGAGCCCCCCGCTGGCATGTCCCGACCTTTGGCTGAGTCTGAGGAGTTGCTTGTTGGTCACTCAAATCTGAGGCTGACTGGATATGAGAAATAAAATGCGACAGTCTCACAGTCTTCTTCTCTGGTTTTGTATTGAGAGTTACATAAGTTGAAGTTTGTTTTGTCGCCGCCGGCGGGGGGGGGGGAAGCAGCAGTCATAGTTCTTGGAAAGTTTAGATCACTAGTATTGGATTTGGACGGTAGCCCCTTTCACATTGGCCGTTTAAGAGGGGACTGTCCGCCGCTGTTATGCCTTACTGTCGGTGTAAATGTCGTTTTTGCTGCCGTCTTACTGAACCAACTTTAAAACATTGTGTCCTTTTATTAAGGGATGCAACCGAACATCTAATCTGAATCTGAATTCTCTTCACAGTTTTATCCATTCAACATGAATGGATGTATTCATACATGCTGGATGGGATTACACAATTCCCACTCGGGGCCTTAAAATGAATGTTTTAAGAGATGGATTATGCTCAAATGCTGCTTTAGTTAAATGCTGTTGCTGTAAAAACATGCAGAGTTCAAGTTTTGTTCCTTTTTTTTTTTTTGGAGGATTTTCTCTGTCATGAGCAGCTGTATAATCTGCACCGTCATTCTTCCCAGCTGTCATCATAATCAGGCCGACAGGCATGACAGGACAAATATGATAACAACCTAATAATTGACCAGTGAGAGATTGATCACGGTGCTCTGGCTGTCAGCGATAGATCCAGTAAGAAAAAGTCTAGCGGGAAGGGAAGGTGGGCGGACAGAGAGACCACAGTGTGACTCAGTCTCTCTACCAGGTCTGTAGAGTTGACGGGCGCTCACCCGGCGCGTCCATGTGACAGTCAGACAAGCATGTCGACATGTGGGGGAGGAAAAACGCCTCCCATGTGATGTTTGGGGAAGCTCTGAAACAGTTTTCGTCATGTTTATCATTACGCAAGTCCAACCAACCGAGACACGCTGTCACCCTCATTACCATCAATAATACCATGTGAATTATTGCAGTGAGATAGGTTCAGAGAGTAGAGGTGAGTCAAAGCCTTCAGGAGTGTGTTTGAATTCTCGTAACTTTGTTTTGTTTACACAGGGAGTCCAGTCGCATTTGTTTTGGGAGGATTCTTTCGCTGGTTTTACAACATTTTCTGACGGTCTTTAACATAACTCCTAAATTTAAACTGGTAAATTTTGTCTTAAAATGAAACGACAAGCATTAAACCACCTGACATAATCTTACAGAAAGTATAAATATTTTGGCTTCACTACCAGGCGGGCTGTTGCTCTGTCCGTATTCATGTACAGTCTATGTGAAAACCGGAATAGTGAGATTCAAAAAGGAAATTATGCCTTTTTTTTTTTTTTATAATTTAATGAGACAAAACTCTTCGTCTTGGATAAACATGCTGAGCTGGAAGAAGCTGGAAGAAGCTAGATTCAGCGAATATGTTACCAACCTATTTCGTCATCTTGCATGTTTACTTTACAAATGCAGAAAACTCCTGAAATACTCCTGTTATTTTCAGGAGTGTATATTTTCCAAAATCGTGTATGTAACTGATTTGAAGGGGAGTGCCACCATTTTCAAATGTTCAGTTTTTAAGTCATGGAAAGTATGAGTCAGTGTGTGAGAAGTCAGTGTTTTGCAGCTTTTTGTGGTTGATGCTTTTGATAATTGCTTAAAAACAAAGAAAAAGTGTATTATGTTACGACCTACCATTGAACTTGTTAAGACCTGTTTAATTGACTTTTATGAGCGATGGATTGTGAAATGAAACCATAGTTCAGCTCGCACTGCCGGATATTCTTAAAACCCTGTGATCCCCTCGCCCTCCCAGCTGCTCGGCACCCGTCTCGCTCCATCAGAACGACAATGAACAAGGACAAGCGAGGAGGCCCCTTTACACCACGGCGAATCGATCGGTGTGGGACAAATATAGGATGTCTCATTACAGAGAGCTGGCACATGCTGCCTTCAGTTCACAACGGAAATAAAAAATACAATAAAGGGAGGGAGGATGTGTGGCGATTAATACGCCCATCTGCTCCATGCTGACTCATTTTCTGCAGCGTAACACTGATGATGCCGTTTGTTCCTTCTGCATCAGAGATTGTTTCTGTTTTCTGTAATCAGACATTTGAATTGAACTTTGAGAGCAAATAAAGCTCTGCAAACTTACGTCTTCACAGATATTCCAGAAAAACACTGCCCTCATTTTTATTGTCTCACAGCAGCAGAGCAAGCTGCCCCCGTTTCTGAGCTGCCACATCCGACTGTGAGTGTTTGAATGTTTTTCTTCAGTTTGATCTTTTCAGACGGACAAATAATCTGTTTTTAAAAGATCAACCACCAAAAAAAAAAAACATCCACTTTTACTGTCATGTTATACTTCTCATTGGCATAGCGAACCCTTTATTTGCTCGACTCACTGACTGAACCTCCCTCCTCCATCACCCTCATCACACACACACACACACACACACACACACACACGCTGTACAGCAGCAGTGATGATGCCGTGGCAGAGCTGCTGATGCGATTTGGCATTACTGGGCCACGGCTCCTGCTGGATGCCCTCAAATTTTGCCTCCCGTGTGCCCCCGTCCCCACTTTCTGAGCGAACACTCCAGCGACCCCCCCCCCCCCCCCCCCCGTCTCCCTGACGTGTTGTCGAGTTTCACCCTCATGCAGTCACGCTAAGCATGCTCACTTTGGGGTGTGTGGATTTTCATACAAGTTTAAAATAGAATAGAATAGAATAGAATTTCTTTATTGATCCCAAACTGGAAAATGGCGTTACAGCAGCAGGTTATCCAACACACAATATGAGTAAAAAACACAATGTTATCAAATTTAAACATAATATAATATTAAATACAAAGTAAATAAGCACTAAAAATATCAAAACTAAGAATGTGAATATATACAACCAGGATTTAACTTAGCATTCTTAAATATGGAAGATTAAATGTAAATGTGCAAGAACAGAGTCATAAATGGTTGTAAATTAAATATGGAAGATGAAATGTAATTGTGCAAAAGAAGAGTCATAAATGGACAGTATTGACATAAGTTAAAGTGCATGAGTGTAGACATATTATAAGCAGAAACTATACATTATAACGGCGAGTAGACAGACAAATGAAGTGAACAAAAGACAAGATAGAAGCTTTTATACAAATCTGTTCAAACATCTGTTTGGAGCTGTTTACACACCACTACCCTGCATACATTTTTTTTTACAAATGGTACTTTTGTTTTAATCCCAAAACTACACTTATTTAAATGCCTTAGTTTGCACATTATGGACATCCACAGAAACATTTATCTTTCATAGGAATCACACCTACACTTTTTTATTTTCATGAATTGGTAAACTTCTAAAATGTATCCATGCTTCTTTTTTTTTTTTACACAAGCAGCACAAAAAGAACTTCTCTCCAAAGAAAGTAAAATAAAATGTCCCAAAGTATGACATCAGTTGTCATTGAAATTAATAATTTTTCCATCTATAAAGTCAGGGTATGAAAGCTGGGAAGAGCTGTTGTAACAACTGTTAGTCTCTACATATCTGGCTAATTATTTTATTATCATCTTGTGACGGTAAAGCTTGTTTTCTTTTGATGTGGCTAAATTGCTTTTCAAAAGAAAATTACGTTATTTTTCAACCTTTTTTTCCTGAGATCATTGTGTATAATAATGCAGAACTCGATAATGTGGAAGAGGATGGATAGATAGATACTTTATTAATCCTTTGAGGGAAATTGCACCTATCATTGTGAGATATTAAAACATGAAATGACCACTCCACATTTAAAAAAACAAAAACAGTGGCGTTTAAAGCATTTACCCTAAACTGACGGCCAAGGACAAATAAAGAAAAACCATCCCAGACACACAGAGCTGCATGTAGCAGGCTGAAGAAGTAAAGACTGCATTATTACCAAACATTTTATTCATTTTACAAATTAATGAGAAATGTTTTAATGGTTTTTTGGCCCCATTGAGACCTGAATTCATAAAGGGGGAGTAAAGCTGAGAGCGGGATAGGATCTTCCCCTGATGGAGTCTAGACGCTGGTGGTTGAAGGGTGAAGTGATGAGGGGTGGACGTTAACCCGGACACTGGTGAGATGGATTGGAGGTGACTGGGGGTTGGAGGAGGGTCGCGGAGATCCACAAAGAAATGACAACCTGACAGCAGAGAGGAGAACAGACTGAAGGGTTGACAGCAGCAGGACGATTGGCCGATTAACGCCATGCCAAAGCTGTTTGGTTTTAACTAAAGTGTAAACGCCCATAAACAGCTGAGAGAGAGAGAGAGAGAGAGAGAGAGAGAGAGAGAGAGAAAGTGATATGAATGAATTTTGAAACAATGAACCAACAAGAAAAAACGACACAGTCTTCATGCTTAATTTCACAATGAGCTTAATTTGCTATAAAAAGCCGTTTATGCATGCGAGCATGGTGCTGCTGATCTCTGATAAGTATTCAAAGTTATAAAAAGGAAACACCGTTTTCTCACGATTACAGGTTTCAATAATTTAATTATTACAAGATAACAAAAATAATTAACTCACAATCTTGAGATAACCGCATTAAAAATTAGCACAATGGCACCAAATCTTTGCAAGAGGCAGATTTCCAATGAACTTAAACCCCAGGAAGCTCAGAATAAATCCTCTGGCTTCTAGAGTAACAACAGGGACAACTCAAGCACACTTTGTTCACACGCTTATTGCAGTAACTGACACAAACGTATATTGTGTGGTACGTTTTTTCATTTTATTTGTCGGGAAAACTCAAAAGAGAAACTTAAAAGAGATGTCGTAACTAAAAGAGAATGGTGTGGTATCTTCAATGACTCTGAGGAGACGGACTTCTTCGTTGCAAGGACATTTATTGAACGCTGGAACAAATAATGAAACAATGAGCTCTGAGGTCTGCAGAGTCCAGAGCTGAATCATACACACATACATCTTAACATTTACATTTTCTTACTTTGATACTTGAATATCTGGACACATGAACATAATACACTACAACAGCTCTTGTGTTCAATTAAGCAACATAAAAACGCCATCTTAAATCTGCAACATTGACAACAACGGCATGATACAAAGATACTGAAGTTACAGGGATATCTGACTCATACTATAGGATATGGTACAATCAATATGATATGATACATAATGAAATATCTATCAATAGATAAAGCAATAAAAACAATACGACACACAATTGTGAGAAAAGTCCATCCTCTCCGTCTTTTGCCTGCTCCACTTTTCAGAAAATGTGTGCTCAAACAGGCCGTTTGGAGACTTTCCCTTCATGACATCACAAAGGTTCAGTAGCCCCTCCCCCAGGTGGGTGACACTCCCACAGCTAGGTGTTTGTTCTGCCTTCTCACCGTAAACAATAGGGCATGGAGCGAGAAAGCCCCGAGACGTATAACCTTCCAGAGAGGGGGGCGTGGTCAAACACAGTTCATTTGCATATTTAAAGGTACAGACACAGAAACAGCCTGTTCTGAACAGGGCTGAAATAGAGGGGTTTATAGACATGATCAAATACAGGATCAGAGTGGATTTAGAACAAGACACTTCACACACATGTTTTGGGGACCTCAGAGACTTATTGAAACTTCTGGAAAAGGAGTTTAATATGTGACCTTTAACAATGTAATTGACGTAGATCTATAGTTTTATCTAATACATAAGAACCGAACTGAATTGAACCGAACTTTGAAAACGACCCTCCAGATTAAATCAAACAGTTCACTTTACTTTACTTTTAGGCCTCGAAAGAGAAATCTTCTGGTTGTTATTCAGTGACGTGTGCTGTGTGTTTCTGCAGGTCTGTTGGGCAGCAACCGTTTCTCCGGCGCCTCCCAGAACTACAGCACCCTGCTGCTGGAGGTGGAGGCCGGGCTGCTGTACGTGGGAGGGAGAGGAGCTCTGTACGCGCTCAACACCTCCGACATCTCCACACCTGCAAACCTCACGGTGAGTGCTGAGTAATGACGAAGACACGGCCAACCAAATCTCACAAGTTTTCACTCGTTTCCCCGAGTGTTAAAAAAAGAGGACACACTAATAATAGCCTCGAGCAGATTGAACAAATCCCATTGTGTCCCTCCAATTTTTTATGGATATCAGATTAAATGCAGCAGGCGTTTATTCACGGGTTACTGAAGAGAGTCAGAACACAGAGAACGCAGCCAGAACACACACACACTTGTTTTCGTCTTTGTCTCTTCCTCTCCTCTACATAGATCTTTCTTGTTATTTATTTTTGCTCTCTATTTATTGAGCGAACTGAGTCATCCTTATTAACCCCCCATTGTGTGCAGATTGATTGGGATGCTTCCCCCGAGCAGAAGAAACAGTGTCTCAACAAAGGAAGAGACAACAAGGTACATAACTGCATTTTGAACCCTCGTATTATTTTGCATGAGCCACTTTTTCTTATTTATTTAGAAAACATTGGAGACAAAAAAATGCTTGTGAATTTAAAGTGCCATTTGCGTTTGAAATTAGACAGCTTTCTACTTTTGTAATTGCTTTTCTTTTCCTAATATGAGAAAAAATATTGCGCTAATTCTCCGACTCCTGGCTTGATGTAGTTCCTGAACGTGTGATGCATTGACTTGCCTGAGTTCCCTCCAGCTTTTCTCTAATTGTGGAGCCAGAAATAACTGGTTTCCTTTTTGTGCTTTCTCTGCAGACAGAGTGTTACAATCACATCCGCTTCCTGCAGCGGTACAATGAGACTCACCTGTACGCCTGCGGGACAAACGCCTTCAGACCTCTTTGTGCTTATATTGTAAGAGCTCCTGTGATTTTTCACTGCAGCAGGTTTATGACTGGTCTGGAATTATAATGAAATGATCAGGACGTGCTTCTCTTTTTCTCCCTGTGTCAGGATGCAGAGCGCTTCAGCTTCTCCTCAGGCTTTGACGAGGGCAGAGATAGGTGTCCTTATGACCCAGCTAAGGGATACACGGGCCTCCTCGTAGGTATGTTTCACATTTAATCTGTATTTTATACAGCTTGTTGGTGTCGTCAAAGAAAAGCAAGCATGGTTTTGCGATGAAAATCAAAGAATAAAGCCTCCAGAGATCATCAAACTAAAAAGGGAAAGCTTTACTCTTAAAATCTTTAAAAGGCTGAAAGTTAGTGTCACAAATGTTAAACTCAACTTGGATTAAAAGCCATCACAGAGAGGTGTGTCTGGAGCAATGATTCAAAACTTTTAAGGGAGTGAGCAGATGTTCACAGGTAGACTGTTCCACAGATTGGGAGCAGCTGTGTCGACTCAGGTTTTGAACTTGATCTTGGAAAATCTTAAAGCAACGGGTGTGTTGACCGCAGTTGTTGGTGCAACAGCTCTGACGAGGAGAAGAAGATACACTAATCCAGCGAGGGGAAATACAGTTTTACACTCTGTTGTTGAACATGCTACACACACATAGGCTGAAATACACACACATGCACTTTTAAGTTACTAGTCGCTGTTGTTGTTCTTTAAGTTGAGAGACTTTCAAACTCTGAGTGACAACAATAGAGTGCTTATCTTTCCAAGGTTTAATCTTGTACTTAAACCCTCTTTGAGTTTCTGAAGAGAATTAACATTAAATTAAATTTGACTCAGCCCGCTTGGTCTGCCTTCATTTTGCAGAAATTACTTCCTTTTCATCATTTCCTAATTCAAGCCTCCAAGGATGTTTCAATTTAACAGAATGTTTTATCTATTCTCCTTTTGTCAAATCTAATCCTGCGTTTTTTTAAGGTTTATTTTTGGGCTTTTTATGCCTTTAATTTTAGAGATAGAACAGCGGATTGAGTTGGAAATCGGTGTAAGAGAGAAAGAGTGGGGAATGACGTGCAGGAAACGGGCATCGGGTCGGACTCGAGCCTTGAGGACCGTGCTTCTGTACATGGGGTGTACGCACTAACCGCTAGGCTACCAGCGCCCCTCCAAAGTTTTGAATTCTCTATATTTCTGGTTCCCTTTTTTATTCAATTGTAGTTTTAAAATCATCATCAATTGACGCTTTGTGTCCCAACGGAGCTGTTTGAGTTAATGAAATGTTTTTTTCATGCAGGAGGACTTT